>NW_022995753.1:4497953-4625159 GCF_900245975.1 Drosophila guanche | reverse complement strand
CTCTGCTGCTCTGCTGCTCTTGCGCCAAATCTGTTAGTGGACCAAACATGTCCAATGGCTGGCAAATATTATGACACCAATGGCCATAAGCGAAACCATTGGACAGGCAATTGGCGCCAAGAAAACCGCAAGTGGTCGGGCAATATTTGGAAATGAATTTGCAATTTGCAGCCAAAGCATTATGAATTATGCATCCTGTCATTGAACCTGTCCTTTGACATGTTGCCATGTGCGGTGTCACAATGTATGTTTGTTGCCTTTTGCAGCTCTGGTAAAGATTCCACCTTCCAAAAGCTGTTTTCTTCATTCATTTTCGTCTTTGGCTTGGGTCCAAAGTTTTCCGGGAAAGAGCCCAAAGATCGGATATCTCTGCGGCAGATGTATGGAAAGTGGGTTTACAATTCTGGATCCATCCATGGCCATGCTGTTGTTTTTGTTTTTCTTTTCTCAATTTCCTAATAATTTCTGTTCATTTTTTGTTGTTTTTGCTGCTGTTGCTGTTGCTGCTTTCTGGCTTTTGGCAATTAACACAAAAACATTAATTAAGTTACGAATGTCTAATGTCTTTTGGACATCAGTGGCACGGCCCTGACAGACAGCCAGACGACAAGAAGCCCTGAGATTAGGTTTGTTTCAGCAGGAGAAGAGACGAGATGAGGAGATGGCAGATGAGATGAGAGTATTCCTACGACACGGACACGGACACGGACACGGACACGGACAAGACCCAGACCCTGCTAAAACAAATTTAAACATTTCAATGTTGAATTTCATTATAAATGAATGGAAGGGAAAGAAAACAAAAACCAAAAAGGTTTTAGGCACTTTTCGCAGCCTGGGCCAACAAGTGTCTGTGGCCATTTGTTAGTTTTTCCAGTTTCCAGTTTGCATCCAGTGCAGCTGGAGAGTATGCTCGGCTGGTGGCAAGGTTTGTACTCTTGGAGAGGGCTTTCTGCTCAGTGCTTGGCGGAGGTCTCACTACAGGGTATGCTCGCTGGCACACTCGTTGTAGTAGTCCGCGGAGTGGACGATGGCCATGTCCATGTCTGCCAAACGCAGCTCGTAGGCATTCGCTAATTGAGCCGCGACTGCCTGCTGTCCATCTATCCACAATCCATCCATCGCTGATGGTCCGAGGCCAGTTTGTGAAAATTTGTGTTAACATTTCCGGTGCTGTTGGCCATCTGTAGAATCAGGCAACTTTTACTTTTCCATTTTTCGAGTCTTTTTTTGTTTTTGTTTTTTGACACTAATTTCTTTTTGGTTTTTGGCAAAGCCTTCCGATGCTCGCTCGAGCCTCACGGCCTCGTCTCTGTCTCTGTCTTTCTGTTGCCAAGCGCGGATTTTCGTTGGCCTGAAGTTTTGCAGCCATTAAAGGGCCGCTTAAAAAAAACTTAAAATTAATAGAAAAGGCCCAAGTGAAGGCCGAGCGGCCTAAACAAAAAAAAAGCCAGCAAACACACACAACAGAAATCGTTACGGAATCGCAGATTTCCACATGAGCTACACCAGAAAAAATGAACAAAAAGGCCAAACAACGATTGGCCAATGCCGAACTTAGGATACACTTGTCCCCCCCCGAGTTCATCATCAGAGTTTCTGGCCATTCAAGTGTGTTCTGAATGTGATTGCTGCTGCTACTAATGCCAAATCACGCCCATGGTTGGCCATTCAGAAATATGTACAAGCTATGTAAAATATATGTATTCATGTACAGTCTCAAACTGTCACATCACGTGACACAAATCAAGTTCACACCACAGTCAAACAAAGAAAAAATAGTTGAAATCATTTCATTGGACATTTTATCAATCGCAGAGGATGATGGTGTGAGGCCGCTGAGCCGCTGAGCCGCTGCCCCATGGGCAATTGTGCAAATAAACGAACAAGTTTGTCGACTTAATTAACGAGATAATGACCAATGAAGTGCCGACTATTGACCAATATTGCTCTCTCTCTCTCTCTCTCTGTCTCTCTGAAACTATCATCATGATGACCGAATCCAACGGTCGTCATCATCATCTGCCATGATGGGCAAGGCAAGCAAACAAAGCTGAATAGACGGTCCAAACTGCTGTCAGTCAACGGCGTCTGATAAGCGACACTCTTGACAGGCCGCAAACAAACCAACAAAATAATAATAATAATTTTTTAATAGAATAGAAAGGGAAAAAGTATCACTCATTGATACTGATATTTGGGTTGAGGCGGAGTGGCGTGGGGGCGCACGCAGCAGGTTCTACCGAGATTTGAACTCGGATCGCTGGATTCAAAGTCCAGAGTGCTAACCATTACACCATAGAACCAGATTGCGGCTCTTCATCCGATGCGATGCTTAAAGGGAGGCAAAACCGAACGGTGCACAGACACAGACAGAGTGCAGCTCGGCACGAAACACGAGACACGAGACGACACCCTGCTGACCATCCCACCAGTCTATAAATAACTTTGCCAGCCCAGCAGCCTGCCTGCCGACAGGGGTGACTAGGTCGGCGCAGAGGGAGAGCAGGCAGCAGACAGCAGACAGAGGGCGGCCTGCATGTGCAGGTGGATGTGAATGAATGCAGTAAGCAAGGTTCAGGTGTCTCGTTGCAGCTGATTAGAACACAAATTGACACAAATTGACGGGCAGAATTGCCAAAAGGTATTTTATCTCATCGCCAGTGTCTTGCTCCCACTATTAACTCAATTCGATTGTTAGCCTCGGACACTGTGAGTGTAAAAGCGTGTTGGCCCAATTATTTATTAAGTGCTTTAGCTGCAGACAAGTCCTTAATTTGCTTTAATGTTTGCAGAACTAAAATGGCAAATCGGCAGGCAAAACCTTGTGGTTTCTGAAGGTATTTAATATTGAAAGTTACGCTGCAACATCTGATATGGCGTGAAGGGAAATCTAGTTCTAGTACAATTATAATCAAAGGAAATGCCTCTCTTTTGTGGGGTGGTTTTCCGCAGCCCGTTGCCTGCCACAACAATTAAACTGCATTCAAAAAGAAATTAACAATTATGTCTGGTGGCTCCTTCTGCGTCTTGCACCGACTAGGGTGCAAAACTGCAAAACCGAATGGATATAGCCGAAAGGGGAAACCAAACCGCTGTTACGCTGTTACGCTCCCCTCCCCTCGCTCTGGAAACGATCTGGAACAATAACAATTACATTTATGGGCGAAAATTGAATTTGAATAGGACGCGCTGTCTACTTATCACCCCGAACGTCGGCGAACAATCAAAAGGGGATTCTAGGGTCTGCGATCTGGTTTAGGCATGTCACTCACATAAAGAGATCGCACAGCAACAGATATCAATGCCAGGGCGACTCCCTGCTCCCTGCTCAGCGTCGTTCAACGAATTCAGACACGTAACTATGAAAACATAAAAATTGACAAATCGAAAACGAGTTGGACTCACGCGTCCACACTCCACACACCACAAACTCCACACAACTCAACCGAAATATGTATTTACACCTGTGTAAGACACCTTAGGCCAAAAGGCCTAAAGGCCTTTGGTGTTCATAGAGAGCAGACGGAGACGGAGACGGAGACGCACTTTGTACGCTTTATGGGTTTTGCGAGCGTTATTTCCCTGGTCACTGGTCACTGGGCACTCAATGAATTTGTGATTTCTGTATTTGCAAGAAGCCGTTTTTGACTCTCCCGAGTGTCCCGCCTGTGTGTCACGTTCGCTCAGTTCTATTGTAATAAAAATTCTTAAGACTTGACATTAGCATTTCGAGTGGCCTTTGGTGCTGATTTCGTCATTTGAATGACTCCAATTGGGGGCTCAACAAACCGAACCCTGAAAAGTAAATAGAGCCAAGACACCACTTCCTCTGCCGCCTGCATATCTCCATAGATTCCATATACCCCGATTTCGGCTATAAATAAACAATATTCCAACTCGACGTGACGGTCTGGGTTGGCTTTCCCTTTCCCTTTCCCTTTCCCGTTCCCCTAAAGCAAACACTGATAAACGACGTCAACTATTTAAAATTTAATTCCATATATTTTATTGCCATTACCATAAAAATTGGTGGCACCCTTTTAGGGGGCTCCGGTTCGGTACGGTTGTATTTACACTTCAGATCGATGCCACGATAAGTCTGTGCCCCCACAAGAGTGGTCAGACCCCGGCGTGTGTTGAAACTACGTACAGTACACACTTGTGAGATAAAAGTACGTGTGCAGGGCAGAGCCTCCACGCTCTTCTTTGCCATCTTGGGAGCGAAATGGAACTGAACCTGGAACTTAAACTGAAACTGGCCTGGAATGTGATAGGCTGTCTGGCACTTGACTAATCTACTCTGCTCCACTGATAGAACTCACTTCAAATGTGTATATAAATAATATGAATTTCCAGTCAAAGGCAAATTAATGGTTCCGACCACAAATATTTGCTACGTCACTTCGTCAAGTGGTTCAGCCATAGAGTTCGATTAATGAGCGACTATGCCGACATTGTGGGAAAGATGGAAGGGCATACACTGTCAGAGAACCCTTTGATGGGACTGTACCTGGAACTTTGGTTACCTACGCGGGGCAGGGCAAGGACAAACACGGCACCGGGGTTCAACCACCTTTTTTCCAGCTCCTTCTTCCGCATCTCGACTCTTTTTGTTTCTTGTGTGCCATTCATTATGCTTTGATTATTGTTTGCTTTGAATGAAAGTTTGTCCTTTTCAGCATTATTTCTGTTGTTGTGCGTGTTTCGGGACTCTCCCACAGGTAAACCGAATTTCGCTGGCCTTTGTTTTCTTCTTGTTTGGGTTTTGAATTTCAAAACTCACGATGTGAGCTTTGATTGGGATCTGCAAGCAGACGCATAATACGAGAATTCTATGTACATAAAGCGCAAAAACTGACAACGGAAAATGCTTTTGAAACGTCTAAGCCGAAACCTCCATTCTCCAATGGCAGTGTGGCAGATTCTACCCCTATAATCAATGAAACTTTGCGAAAGAAAATCCAAATGTTCATTTAATTAATGCATAAACATAACGTTGATTACATATTTACATAAACACATACGAATGCACATATAGACCTAAAATATATGCAGACATTGCGATGAATATGCCTGCGGAGATGGTCAAAAAACTGGAAACTTTAATGTTCGCATTTCGGTGTATTTCAAACTATAAAACTTGAGTCTAAAAAGTACCAAAAAGCTAAACCCGTTTTCTAACTGTCGCTGGGGCTGGAATCTATGACGAACCCAATTTGAGGCGACAGGTGCAGGGCCCAGCAACACTGTCCAACAAAGTGCCTTAGGTCCAACCATGACGTCAGCTCCCAAATGCTAATACCCAAAGGAGCTGCTGCTCTGCTGAGCGGCCAAATCAAATGGGCATTCCAAACATGAATTAAGTTTAATCAATGCAAATGATTTGCTCAACTAGTTCTTTGGTGTCAGTTTGCTTAACTTCCTAGTTTGTCACGAAGTCACACAATATTCGAGATATTCGGTGTGTTTGTTCGTTAACAGTCCACTCATAATGAAATGTTTGCCATCAGCGACTAGCCGAGACGAGTCGAGACGAGACCCATTGAAGATCGAACTGAACAAGTTCTAACGGATAGTTTTAGCCCGTATGCTAATTGGGAGTGCAGCAGCAGCGAGTCAGACTGGGAAGTCATTTTGGCTAAAGATTTTAGTACAGCATTTTGTTGAATGAATAACCTTTGGCGTGCAATAAATCGAATGCTATTTCCTAGAACATTTGCTTGTGTTCATGTGTGAAAAGCTCATTAAACACGAAAATGTACACACAAAACGATCTGTTTCTAGGCGCCCTTTTCTTCTATGAATCACTCGTAGACGTCGGTCCATTGAATGCAATTCAAGCGAATCCAGTAATAAATATACAATTGGTATAAACATTCGTTTTCATTTATTATTGCAATCGGTTGCATTGGTTCTTGCATTCGTTTCAAATAAATGTGTTCAAGCAAATTGGTCTAGAAGAAAGTTTAAATGATGGAAATTATAATTAAAATGTAGTTTTTATGTGTGAGTCATTGTGTCAGCAGCGTAGCGGTTAACGGCTTTACTGTTGCACTGATCGGTTCGATCATTTTTCATTTATGACCCGCTTTGGTGTGGGGGTCCCAGTGCCCGTCCCTGTCCAGGGCCCAGTGCAAATAGTCGAGAGAGCTGTGATTTTCTGTAGCGCGTATTTGTGAATGCAAAATATTTAAACAGACGACGCCTTTCGTGGTAATTTAATGCACAGTGTGTACATATTTAGTTAAGATTCGTAAACAAATCACGTGCAACAACAACATCGAGTCGCAACAGCGGCAGCAACACTGGCAGCGTCAGCCTCAGCGTCAGCGTCAAAGTCCAAGTCCCACATGGGGGCCAAGTCGTTGCTGAAATGCAGCTTTTTTAAATTTCGCGCCATGGTATACAAACGCAAACACAGATACACAAAGACGCTGGCCAGCAGAGATGCCGGGCTGCGTTGGCGTTGGCGTCGCCCCAGCATTGAGCGTTTCTTTTCAAACGAACCAACACTCGCTGGCACTCATTAAAGATCTGTACGGCAACGGAGAGTGTGTGTGACCAAGGGGTATGCTCGACTTTTGATCACTTTTGTCGGAAACTTTGAGCACACATTGACATATTTTGTTTTTATAATCAACAATTTATGTGTATGTGCATATTTACATATTGTTGCCCAACCCAACCGCAAAATGATGCTTAAGTTAGCGTATCAGCTATGCGATCCCGTGCCTACATTGTTTGCATTCCTTGTAGCTGTGTTCCATTTCGCATTCATTAGCCGTATTCGCACTCTATCGCCGTCTCTGTGATGTCCGCATTCATTTTGCATGCATCGTTTTTGTTTTTGCTTTTGCCTTTGCTTAACGACGTCGTCGTTACTTCTTCTCCTTCTTCCTCTTGTTTGGGGCTGCTGCTGTTGATCGTTTTGCATACTCTTGCAGAGAGTATGATGATTTTGGTCAAATGTTTGCCATGCAGAGAAGAAAACACATTCAACCATGGTTATATACATATGTATGTACGTGTGTTTACACGATTGAATAATCTGAAACGAACAAACGGAAAGGGTATCAACAGCTTCAGTCTTCGCTGATGCATTTCCTTCCTTTTTGGTCGTATTTTAATAAACACGCAAAAGAGCAAAAGGAGAAAGAAATTGCAAAAAAAAAAAAAACAGAGACTGCGCCAATGCCGGCCGGCTTTTTTAACCGACTCCCGCGTGCGTCGGCGATTGCGGCTGCGGCTGCGGCTGCGACTGCGGCGGCTGACTCACAGAAAACAGAAAAGCACACAGCACACAGCACAACAACAGAGAGTGCAGGTTTTTGAACTTGTCCGATTGACTGTGGGAGCGCGGGCTGTGGTGGGCAGGACCGGTTGGCGGAGGATTGACTTGAAGCAACGTAGCCGGCGCGCCGGCGCGCATTTGGCGTGCAGTTTTGCGCGCGCGTTTTTTCGCCGCTTCCTTTCGTTGGCTTTTCTGTTTTGTTTTTCTCGTTCGGTTTCTGTTGATTTTTGTAGCTTCTTCTTGTACTGTCTCATGCATTTTACAAATATTTTGCGGTTCGAAGCTTTGCTTCTTTTTGTTTGTTATCTGTTGTGTGTCTGTTATCTTTTCCCGACTTTGGGATATTTCCTCCTGCGCTTTGATTCATAAAATAAATGGATCGTCTTTTAGCTTTAAAATGAATTTGTCTGTTGTAAGGCGCATCCGCATCCGCATGTGCTTGTCCTCGCCTCTCACTCTTCCAACGCATTGGGCGGCTCCCCTTGTTGACATGATTACTGCTGCACAAGAGTGTGATGGAAGGGGGGGATAACCATCATAAAAACCGGAGCAGGAGCAGGAGCAGGAGCAGGACCAGACCCGAAAACTTACAATTAATTAAAATGCATAAATTATTGGGCTCCGACCTTGGCCCGGGCCCGCGGCCCCCTCTTTTCGGCACATTAGTTAGCCCTTTTTATGGTGCCGTTTCATTAGCGTTTCGCCACCAAAGATTAACGTTCAATGGCGCCACAAAGTAGGCAGCGATGCCGCGTCCTAGAGGCATCCTTCCCGTTCTTCCGGGTTCCGAGAATCTTCTCGCGAATTGTTACGAGTACAAATGATCGAAAAGTTTATTCTTGGGACTCCGACAAAGCCCCGTTAACGCTGTAAATTAATGCTAAAATGTTATTCCCAGCTGCTGCCGTCCAGGCCAGTGGAGTGCCTGGAGGATGATGCCCATGGCAATTTGTTAATTTTTTGTGTGTGATGGCAAACAATTAATGTTTATTTTTGCATTTTAATTTGCAAACATTAATTGCAAGTTTATTGAGCAGCCGCCGTTGAGCCATTGTTGAGCCAATGAACCGCAAGCCCGCAGCCTTGAGTCGCCGAAAACAAAAAAAGGGGCGAAAGACGCGCTCGCCTTCGGATGAGAGTTTCAACGTTAATGGAGTCCCGACCGCGTTGGGGATTTGGGTGGTGATTGATAGTAGATTCAGATGGCAGATCCCAGTTTACTTAGCCGACAGGGTCAGGGTCATCAGCACAATGAAGAGGGAATTGGAGAGCAGCCTGAAGGCAGACCCAAGACCTTCCTGGTAGTATTCGAGTATCAGGGACCCGTAGCGGGCGCCGAAGACCACAGCGGCCATGGCTCCGTACATGTTTCTCGACTGGTTGACGCCCAGGAAGAGCAGTGAGACCAGGTTACCCAGGAGTGTGAGCTCCTTGAGCGATTCCGTGGCGTTGTCTTCGTTGTCGCCCATTTTGGCCAGCATATCGTAGGCTAGGGGCACCACAAAGCAGCCATGGGCCAGGGCCAGGCTATTGCTCGACGACTTCAGGTACAGCTCAATGTTGAGCAGGGGCAGCGGCGCGATCTCCATCACTCCCGACATGATCAGGCGCAGCCGATTGCACTCGTCGTCATCATTGCGGGCAGCCCGCACCACGCCCAGCAGCCCATGGACGAGACTCACGGTTGCCGCCCCATATCCGAACGGATGCTGCACCGGATGCAGGCTGTACATGGCATAGCCAGAGCTGACCACAAGCAGGCTGTTCAACAGTGCATCCATCACAAGCATTCTGCGTTGGTTTTCTCTAATTTGTTTCCCTGGTCTTGAAGGAGGACTGCTACGGACTTGTTGGCGCGCACGGAAAATTTAGTTTGAATCGAGTTTGTGTACCTCCATCAGAGTACGGCAGTTTGGTCTGACTGTTGGGGCAAGGCAAGCTGTTGGGATCTATGATAGGATACATAATAATTCCGGCATGGATAATGGATACGCTGAGATGAGACGAGACGAGACGAGAGTGAGGAGTAAACTTTTCATTTGGCTGCACACATTGGACAAGCTCAATGTCCCCGTTGATTTATTGCATCGAGGGGGCAGCTTAATCCACATCATATCCACCTGCAAGGCAGATGGCCTGGCCTGGCCAGACAGACGAGACCAGACCAGACCAGACCAAAGACCGCAACCGCAAGCAGGCTGAGTTTAATTATTAATTTAAATCGCACCGTTTATATGATAAAGACACTGCAACGTGCCGCTGAGCAATAGTGCATGCCCAGCCATTGGGCAAGTGTACTCCTAGTTGTGAGCACAGGAGCGGATCTTCCACGATCAGCACACCGCGCTCGTGCTTGCAGTCCGCTCCTGGCTGCTGCTATGGCGTGACAAAAGTGGTTGCTCGAATGCCTCCTCTTTCCCTCTCCCATTCCCATTCTCATTCTCATTCTCATTCTCCCTTGCCATTTCCCTTGTCCCGCAGTCAGACAATATGAAGTCATCCGTCGACGGCGTCGCGAACTCTGCAAGCGTAAAAATATGAAAAGTGCCGCAAGTGCAGAAGTGCCAGAACTGCCAGAAGTGCAAGTGCAGGCAACGCAGACACTCCACTCAATTCATAATTAATCAGGCTCGGCTCAGTGTTGTATGTGTGGCTGTACGTTTCCCACTTGCGGTTCCATCTCTCTGCCTATCTGCGTCTATGGCTTAACACTTGACGAGTAGCCCTCAACCCTCTTCTAGTCGGACTCCGACTCCGACTCCGACTGCGACTCTGCCTGTCTGTGCGATAAGGTTGAGCGAGCAATCGTGATCAGTTTGGAAAAGGAAGATGGTGAGGACCCGGAAGACCGAAGACCCTTGGCAGAGCATAGCAGACCAGCTGGCATGACCCCCACACCGCCTGTACCCCGCCGTGATGGGGGGTTGTGCGGGTTGAAGCTTGTTTTTTTTGTAGCTCCAGTTTCAATTTGGCTCGTTTGGCGTGTCGTGTCTTGGTTACCTATTGATTTATGGCTCCGGCCAATCTGGCCTGTAGTCGGCGCCTCCATTTGTCCGGGCTCTGGGCTCTGGGCTCCGGGCCGTCCTAATCAGCGGCATTTGCATGCAGATCGCAAAATTTAACCAAAATGTTTAATGAGCAACAAAAAACCTGCGTGGCCAAATACCACACCAAAAACCAAGACCAAACAAGACGCTGAAAAATTGAACAACGAAACCCAAAACCAAACAAAAAAGTGCGTGAGCGATGCGCAAATATTTGGCTGGAGTTAACTTTTGGCTGCTCGGCTGCTGCTTGAAATGCGTGCCAGAGACCTTACGCACTTCATAAATTATTTAACAGCTGCCCCGGCCAATTGGAGAGGATAGGAGAGGAGTTGGTGTGGTGGCCCATGCTCAGGCACCAGGGGGAAACGAATGCAAAGGGGCCAAAGGGGACCAATTTTAATTGCCGGCTACATGACAATGACAACCCAACAACCACACCACACCACACCACACCACACCACAACACACACTCCTCACGCACTGGGCAAGGCCAATCGACAACAACAACTGAGGCGGCAACCGAAATCGAAAAGGGAAAATATGTGCGAATTTTTGACAACTGCAAATCGAAGTCGAGGCATGTACAACATGGCTCTGTACATGATCGCCGCCTTGCCTGATTTATTGCAAATGCCGCAGACAAGTTTCCAGCCACAACGACTTGGCAACCGATCAGGCCACAGAGGCCGTGATTCATATTCATATGAACAGACTGTCGCCGGGCGGCTGGGACTACATCAGCGTCCACTTCCACACAGTTGACACAGTTAGTCAAAGAAAGGAATGATTGCTCGGATTGTCCTTCGATCAATACAGGAACTGGCATCCCAGCCGACTGATTTTGATTTTTTCGCAGAATTGAACACTCTGCGCTTCCGCTACGACCCAGAAGACTTCCCAGAAATATGTATATTTATGGCATTATGCGGGCCCCGATGTCATGGGAACCATAATTCGAGTGGAACGTTGGCTCAGCTTAGTTCCATTCATATTTCAAATAATAATACTCATAATAGTACTCGTAACTCAGTGACGCTAGAGATGTGTCCCGCCTTTGGGGGGCCGACAAAGCCAAGCAAATCAAAGCCAAAGCGAAACTCAGATACAATTAACACAAAAACAAGTTCATTAAATGTGAATGAAGCCATTGGCTGGTCCAGTAAATATTAGATAATATTCGAATCACCTTAAACTCTCATCAATCAGATGATAAAATATATATATGATAAATATTTAATTTTTATGCCTAAATGAAGAGCGAATTTCATTTCATTCAAATTTGAATGGCACATGACAGATGTGAGAGCGTTGAGAGTCCCGTAAAATAAATGAAAAAGAATTCAACGATTTGAGTTGGGTTTTTGGCCAGACAATAAATAAAAGTTCAAGGATATTTGTTTCTTGGCGCTGCATACAATTAAAGAGAAATGCGATGGGAGGGGGTGGTGGCCTGTCAGCTGTCAATGAAGCATTTTGAAGCCTTTTTTGTCGCTGCATTAGTCAGTATTCTTGGCATGCATCAGTTCTGCCCCAGACAATTATCATTTTTGCACCACGGATATTCCTTGTTGCTAAGTAAATCGAATTCGAAGAAGTAGCTCCCCCCGGACAGCTCCAGGCATCAGCCATAAATTGTCTAATGCGCCGAAATGTTTGCACACGAGCAACACGAGCCACTGGCATGTGCGATTACAAATGTTTTACGCAGTTTCGAGCTGGCAACATTGTAGTGCAGTATTTTAAACAGTTTCCCCATTTCCCCAGCACTTCGCTCTCTCCCTCTCTCTCTCGCTCTCTCTCGCTCTCTGTGTCTGTGTCTGTGTCTGTTACACGTGCGAGACCTTTACCACATTAAAAACGCCGGCGCTGACAGCTCAGCGACGCGAAGTGAGCCGAGGCCAGCGTCGCGTTGCGTTGCGTCGTCTTCCATATAACGGCATTTGGGGGGGAGGGAATCAAGAAAATCGAGAAGGAAAACAACAAAACAAAACAACAAACTCGAATTGCACTTGTAGCCATTGGATCTTGTTTCTATCCGAATCAAAACTTACTCTAAAGATGACTTTTTACCTAATGGCAGCAGCTGGGGCTGTAGGCAGGGCTCCCGTGGGGTTTTTACGCCTCATTTGCATAAAGCAAAGCGAGCGTAATGTTCGTTCAGTTTGTCATTCACTCAGTTTGTCATTCATTCAAGCATGAACCATAGCGACAAAAACACGCAGAATTGCACCATTTTTACTTCACTCTTCACAGACACCGTGGTGGGTTCTTGTGTGGATATTTATGCAAGAAATGAATTACTCTGCAATTACTCAAGCTTTACGCGGAGAGAACTAATTACGATAGGTCCAACGCCTACAACGTAATTTAATTACATCAACCTTTGACGATTATGCATGGCAAATTGAGATTTGAACGGTGCCAAGTTGCTGCCGGCTGCTTGCATAACTTCTAGCCCGGAGATGGGAGAGGCCTTAGCTCGGGGGACTCGCACCGCGCACCGCGCACCGCGCACCTCGCACTTGCCTGGGCAATCTTCTTGGCATTCACATTCTTCCTGCCGATTCCCCAATAAGGCAACGTAAATCACTTAATTGACAAGCGAAATAATCATTGTTGGGTGTTCCTGCTAAGTGCATGGGGTATATGTGGGTGGCACACACTCACCTGGCCCAGAGCTATTCGATTTCAGGCAAGAAAGAACATACTTAGCGGGCAGCCAGCCAGCCAGCCAGCAACGGCGGCGGCGACATATATTCAACGAGCGGCAGTAATCAGTAATCTTATTTATGAGTTCTATATGTGAGTGTAAGCATATTTTTTGTAGTGTACATAAATGCTCGGGCGATTATAGAAAATAAAACTGGGTCACACGCGTTTTTCCCCCCTCTCTCTCTCTCTCTCTCTCTCTCTCTCTCTCTCTCTGCGCTTTCTTCGTTTAGTTTTCTTTTCCATTTCTTTGCTGGGATTTAGTTTTAGTGCGAAAAAGTCGAACCAACTCGAAACTGATCTGCTTGAAGTGGCAAATGTGATGGAAAGTGTTTTGTTGTGTGGGGTGATCGCAAGCCAAAAGTGCGTATCCGTATCAAGTTCGCAGTCGAATGGGGCGTCTGAGCAGTGTCGTCAGGCAGCCAGGAAAGGGGACAGCAATCGACTTTAGCAAATTTGTTGCAATTTCGGGTTGGATCGGGGGCGATCGGCGTGCCTGCAAGTGAGTCGAAACTCTGCTGATAAGAACAGCCGTTGATGGCGACACTTAACGGCGTGGAAACAGATGTTCCCCAGCTCCACACACAGACACTTTGGACTAGCCCTTACCCTAGAACGGTCCCGAACTTGCAACTGGCAATCAAATCAGATTTTTGCCCATGCATTAGACCAGTGACAGCCACAAACAGATTCTCTAATTGTATGTTTCTGTATTCAATTATTCAGTTGAAGATAGAAGATGGAGGGCACCCCATGGACACTCTCCTTTGCGACAGCATTTGCTTCGATTTTTGTTCTGGGTGAACTGAAACATAATTTTACACAGAGATCGCCGTTCGTTGGTTCGAGAGATGATAATGCTGAGAGGCCACGATCCCATTACCGGAATCATTGACAATCGACAGCTGAATCGGATTGCTTTTGGCAATGCCAATTAGCTCTAACTGTCGATAGATTACCGCATTGGGAATTTTGTAAGAGCGAGAGTGTCTGTGGGCCTATCAACGCGCGTTGGAGCCAGCCAGAAGTCCACTTGAAGTGCGATGGCGCCAAATGGCTTATCACTTATCACTTTGTGTGAATATTATTCATCGCATGGTTAGTTGAGCCCAATGCCCGCACGCACCACTGGAGGAGAGATAAATTGGCAACGAAAATGATTCGATTTTCAAATGAAAATATTCCACAACGAGACTTTCGATTGGATGTATCCATCAGATAGGATCATCTTTGTGCTGTGACTCACAAATGAAGAGGAGAACGAGCAACTATCAGCCACAAAAAGGAGAGCAGCTCTGATAAGCGATGATCACTGATAAGTGATGACGTTTTGTCATCTTGCTGTGCGTGCGGTTGCCAAGACTAGAATTATAATTATATTATAATCAGCTGCCATGCCTCAACACGTTATCAGAGTCGCCGTGCAGGCCACTTGAAATATTTACGCAAGCAAAGCTGCCACCTAAACCTAGCAGCCCCCCCCAGCACCCACTCTGCCCGTGCTCATTTGTTATAAAGTTAGTTGTATAAAGTCTATTTGCGCACACTTGTGCGTAGATTTGTGCGTAACGTAATCAGCGGCATTACGTCTCCCAATCCCGCTCCCGCTCCCACTTTTGGCACGGCAACGGTGCGTATGAGTAACGGGAAAATGTTGAAACTATCAAATTTTGTGTCGTATAATTAATGGGAAACAGCTGATAATTTGACAGGCAAGCGATTAACCACAAACTGAACACTGAACACTGGCCACAGGGCACTGGGCTCTGGGCAAAAGCAGAGCTTTATCGTTTGTCTTCCCTGTTGGAATTGAAGCACTCGAGACCCATTTCGGTTTAGTTATTAGCTTCTGGCCCGTCAAAGTCAGAAGACCCGGTCGAAACGTGTGCCCCAGGCTGACTGGCTGGCAGTGTTGAAAGCCAGGGACTTGATAAGGCCAACTACTGGATCGGCTGCCCGACAACAGGGCCTCCTACTAGCGCAGCGCTGACTGGCAAATCTGTCAGCTGCAGCGTCATGGGAATGCTGGGAGTGCTGGAACCAACAGACAACTGGGGGAGAGTAACTTCTGATGTTCAATAAATATTTATAATAATTATAATCTGCTGATCTGATGCAAAGGAACGGACATATAGTTCTATATAAAACCGCTATTCGCAACTGGGAATTTTTTGCACAGAAATCCCCGCTGAATGGCACGAAATTTATAAGCCGGAAAATGATCGGCAATCAAGATCGAGGAGGGCCAGCCAGTCGCATGTGACTCCTATCTGTGTGTGTGTGTGTGTGTGTGTGTGTGTGTGTGTGTGTGTGTGTGTGTGTGTGTGTGTGTGTTAGCCTATAAATAATACAATGTTTCGTTATCTCAATTAGCAGTCGCATTGCAAAAATATTTTATCTGCCCACAGAAACTATCAGGAATTCTATGTTAAAGTTTCGGTAGAAAATTTGTTGGCTCTGAAGGGGAGGGGGGTGTGGTGCGGCTGCTCAGTGGTGACGGAGATGGTGGCTGAAGGTGGAGGTGGTTGGGGGTGAGGGTGAGGGTGAGGGTGATGCGTGATTGTGGCGCGCACACAGCAACCACTCGAGCAACGCTCAAGCAAAACTGATTTGTTTCATCGTTGTGTATGGTTGATAACAGCAACAGCAGCACCACCACAAGCACCAGGCAGTCAGCTCTTATCATTAAGTTAAGAGTGCGGCCCCAGCCCTCCCCCCAGTCCAGCCCACACAGAAGAGCCGGCAACAGCAACGACAAAAACTACCTACCTACGATTCCTCTGCTTCTTTTTCCGCCATCTAATCAACGAAAAGTGCCTACATCAAGTTTGACCTAATTTTGATAAGAGAAGACTGCAAAAAAAAAGGAAAGCAGCGAATACGAATGAGGAAAAGGAAAAGGAAAAGGAACCAGCAAGAAATATGAAAGTAAAGGAAGAAGCGAACCCAATTAAAATTAGTTGCTGCAAACGCACAAGATCTGCTCTGCTCTCAGGAACTCAGCAACGATCCAACTGCCTGATCGATCTCCAATCGCCGAACAAAACGCTTCCCAGCTCGGCGATAGCACAAGCTCAAATCTCTTTTTGCAGAGCTGACACCAGCGCCTAGACGCTCGTATTGGAAACAAAAATATTGAACCATATTTGTGGGTAGGGACATGTACTGGAGTGAAGTTTCAAGTGCTTCGAATTATGTTGATTTAACGAGAAGAAGGAAACTCGATTCAGCCCTCAAGTTGCCTGCTTTTAGCTAGCTCGCCCCTCCTCTGACGCGGAACAGTAGCAGTTTGCTGTGCTGAGAAAGTGTATTAGCTGATGACAATTGTTTTCATAGTATTCATTCACATTCATTCCACAGACACGGGATCAGAATCGAATGGATCGTGGCGTCAACGCAGCCAAATGACTCAGTGCCTTTGAAGGGGAATTTGTCTTACAGCGAAATTCGTTTAGCTGTAAATGTAAATGCACATTCTCGTACTTGTGTGGATAGATCAATAGAACATGGCATGCATATCGCAGTGCGCTTTGCATGGGGTTTACGGGGCCAGTGTGAAGAGGTTTTCACAGGAAGGCAAACCGATAATTGCGTGAGTTAGAGTTCCTGGAATGCCATGAGTAAACTTTGTATCTAGCACTCCTCGCCTCAAATTGTCAGGGAATTATCGCAAAACGTGTGGAAGACTGGCGCCAGAGCTACGTACATATGCGGTAGAAGTCATTTCTACGAAACTTAATGGGGGAATTTACCAAACTTCCCTCCCCTTCCCTCACCATCCAAACACAAGTGTACTGCTCTAATCGATCGCTAATGGAGATATACACTTTGAAGACAACTTTTGTATCTTTTTGAATGTGTGGAATTGTATTCATGATCGATGCCTAAGTACAGCTAAGGGCTAGTAATTGTGATTCCCAAGCGCTCACTTTAGAATTTCACTGGGGTGTGCGGGCGTCACTGCCATACAATTGCGAGCCGCACTGTGTGCCGTTGGTGTTGACGGGGACGGGGTAAATTATTGGCTCGCCATAAAATACTCCAAAACAAAAGGCCAAAGCAAAACAAATGAACGGAGAATGGGAGCCGTCGAGCCGGCGAACAAAAAGAGAAGAGAAGTGAAGTAAAGCACAAAACACTGCAACCCCCCCCCACCAGACACAAATGCTGTATTGTCAATACTTTCGCTGTCGCCCTTCATCCATTCCCCCTTTTCTATCTTTTTTTGCACACTTATTTTGTTGTTGTTGTGTTTTTTTTTCGCTATGTTTACTTATTTTCTGCTGTTTTGTTTTGCTTTCTGTTGAAAATGTTTACCAAAAACCTTGAACAATTTAAATTATGAACTTGACTTTGGTTGTTGCTATTCCCGGCGATGTAGCTGTGGCCTAGAGATACGAGAGTTACAGCAAACAGCAGCAACAATTAGTAGTCAAATGCTGTTTGCGAAATTATTTCTCCACTTAGAAGGAACGATCACAGAGAGACGTTGAATGCGAGGTGGGTTGCCAAACCAGCTGGGGAATCTTCAATGTGTACATAGAATGAAACATGTGGCTATACACGGAAAACTGTACTGGCAGACATCTCAATGTTTTCGAAATTAATTAAAATAAGTAATTGTACCTTTTGACCAATTATATTATGCAATTTCTTTAAAGAGAACCCTTTTAAATTAGCAAAAATAATACAGGATAAACTTAACATTCATTGAAAACGATTGAAAAGTTAAACGGAATGGAATCCCTTTGGGAATGGAAATTAAACTTATTTTAAACCGAATAAATATTCAAAAAAAAACGTACAATTCCATGGGGATTAGCAACCAGACGAAGTTATCTGGTATAAATATAAAATGAGGGGGAAAACCGTTTCCGATTAACCCCAACTTATCGGTCAATATGTCAAGAGTACATAAGTGCAAATGTACATTTGTACATACCAGGCCTATAAATAGTTGCTGGTTGTTTGCCCCTTAAGCGTTTCTGCAATTTGCATATGATTAGGCGAGCATATTGCATATGAATATGCATATTTATACCTCCATTAGAGTATGCATGCATGCATTAGGAGACACCATTAGGAGAGAGCTAGAAACAGAATATCGTTTCACCGAAGTGAGTGCTACCCTTGCTGTATATGTGCATACGTTTTTTAACATTAAATAGGAACACAGTTCGTTACCATTTGATCTTATGTTGGATTCTCTAATTACACCTAGACGTCATCTGGCACACACAAAAAAAGGCTTCTACGCTAATGAGAAGAGATGGTCATGTAGTCGTCGTGCAGTCGTTGGAGCTTTTGCAAGGGTATGAAATCGGTTATTGCGCTGTAATGTACCCCTACCTGGCACTTGCAGCGGAGCCCAGGCTTATCGCTGCAACTGTACATGGGCGACTGTGAGTGCAACTGTAACTGCAATTGCAATTGACCGGCGGGGCGTGTACGAAAAGCCCGCGCTTCGAATGAGAGCGCGCTGCTGCTGCGCTCGGACTGGCGCCAAAGCACAATAAAAGCCACGTGCATTGCTAATTAACAGATGCCCCACTGAGTGAGAGAGAGAGAGAGAGAGAGACAGATAGAGAGAGAGGGAGGACGACTGGAGAGGCGACGCTCCCTCTCAAAGAAGCTTTATCAGTCCACTGCAAATGTATGGATGGAAGGCGCGGTGGCACAGGGAAGGAAGGGGAACCACTGACAGGTGTCGGTGTCAACTGTTGCGTTGTGGGAAACGGAACGGACGGAGAAATACTGCCAAGACGCTCTCTGCTCTGATATTTCAGGCTTCGCTCCGTCGCCACGCCCGTCCCGTGGGCTAAGTAGTGCTCTGGTTTCGGTTCCCACATTTTGAATGAGCTGATAAAGCGACATGAACAGGAACGTAAAGCATAGCAAAGCAAAGCAAAGCAAAGCAGCGTAAAACAGAACACAAAATAGACAGAAACAACGTTCGACTAAGAGATACCCTAACCACAGAGTAAGCCACTGATCGTTTGTTCCTCATGTTAGCGACTGTTGGAGCTTCAGCAAAATTGTTGAGAATGTTGTTTTTTTGCTTGCAGAGATCATTGGGGGGAAAAGTGTAGATTATCCAACCCCAATCAAGACTTTGTGTGCTCTTAGGATATATTCGTATCGTACCTACCGCCCATCGGCACAACACGCCCCGCGTGTTCAGGCACGCTGAATGGGTACCAAAAAGTAAACGCAAAGCAGATACGGTAACTGCTCTGTAAGTGTTGACATTCTACAACAGGGGGCGCCAGCGCAGTCGGCAGAGCCGCAACGAAAGCTAATTTGCCAAATGTACACACAATGCAGAGAAAGTAACTGCACAAGACAGGAGAAGAGGCGTGGAAAGGAGAGGAAGGAGAACTCAGTGCAGGGGCAACAACAACAACAACAGCAACTGCGAAATAGAAGACGATCTAAAATTACGTAAAAATGCTAAACAAGTTCCACAACGTAGAAAGCGAAACAAACACAAGAACCCAGCCCAAAACATAGAACTATCCCATCAACGAAATGGATTTAGTACTACTCGAGTACTACTGCAAGATGTCCATACCATCGGAGGATACATAACAGCATGGAAAAATACATCATGGAAGTTTGATGACCAGCGGCAAAGGCAACCAATTAGTGGAAACTATTTTTCGATATTCACATCGTTAAGAAATTCCAAGAATATTGATAAGTCTGGAACGGAAATACTTATGGGTGTGTATGTGTATGTGTATATAGTGAAGGCACACTGCGGTGGACATTATTCAGTCTTGTACCCTAAATGAGAAGAACCCTGTTCTATAGAACACAGTAGACTACAGACATGTGCTTAGAAGGGATATACTTATACTTTGCATATTTCACTGTGAACATTTACACACATTTTGCACACATTTACGCATGCATGTGAATGCGTGAGTTATAGGAAATCGGTGTTGGTTCTGATATGAAATTCTATAATTGGATTAATACCCTCCCGGCAATGAGATCATAAAGCTTTCACTCGAAAAACTTGTGTAAGCTTCGTTATCTGACCTCGACAGAATCTGGCCAATTTGGGCATTGGCTGAAACATTCAGAGATGGTTTTGTGTATAATAAAATCATTTATACTTTATTTCTTTGCTACTTTTGACCTCACTGAATGAGTTTCACACATCATAGTTTTGGGTCTCCCCTGCTCTCCTTTGCTATCTAAAAACCTTATCTCGCATGATCTGTAATCTTATCAAGAGCCTTCTATGAGACTTCTCCCTGAGTCGTATTGCGACAATCACTCACCAACTGAAATTCGACTGCAAACTTTCGCTGATCTCTTAGAATGAGGCGTTGCAACATATCAGAATAGATCCATGTAGATCCATTTCGATAAGTAACAAGACCAAGTTGAATATTGCTTCTCTCCACAAAGTAGCAAATGGAGCATTCCTATTCCCATTGTGGTCACCCATAACTCCAGCCCATCCCGGAACAGATGGTTTTCACACAAAATAACCAGAATATGTAGAATCGGAATCTTAAGCATAAATTGAGGGCCAAGGGTATTGAGTGTGTGCCAAATTGCAGCTTTGCTCGAAACTTGAACGATGACAGGAACAGTGTAAACATTTATTATATTTGTTCGCAGTTTTCTGCTTTTCTGTAATATTTTTAGCGAGACTTCAATTTGAGTTTTACGACTTGTTTTTGTGATGTGGCAGCATGTAAATCGGGGTGAACATATACATATTTAGCTTAACTTATACATACATACATACATACATACATACATACATATATTTTTGTTCTGTGTGGAGAACTCTGTTCCGCACCCCCCAGCAGAGCTTGTGTCTACTGAAAGCTAAAGTTTTGCCCCAGCCCGACTCTTGCACATACTCGTACGAGTGTACGAAACATACATACATACATACATACATTGTCACATAAAATACATTTGAACTGCACTCGACGAGGTTCGGGGACGGAAGTTGAACCCGCAACAAAGAAGCAATAAAACAAAAACCAAATTAGCAAAATGAAATAAGCGAGCAAAATGTGAATGCGAAAATGAAATTAAAATAAGAAAATCAGCGAAAAAGTACGAGTGTGTGTGTGTGAGGAGCGAATCTCAAATCTCAAATTTCAAATGAATGATAATGAATTTATATATAGAAGCATATGAAGTCTGGTGTGGTATTCATGTGTGTGTGTGTGTGTGTGTGTGTGTGTAATTTATGTATGTTTCGTTTCTCTGCGTCTGATTATTCCCTGCCCGGACTCAAAGTCGGACTCGCTGGCTTGGCCCGTCCACGTTTTTGGACCCGCTCGGGGTCTTCCTTGTCTCTAAGCTGCCAAGTGCCTAGGTAATCTTTATGTACATCAAATCAAACAAGTACATATTTTTATTTGTATGGCATCCGTACTCCGTACATGCAATGAGTGAAGACCGTGCGAATTATAAGAACGGGACGAGCCAATCTCAATGAATGAACAGACACAGATACAGATACAGATACAAAGACTTATGTACGTATTTTTAGTTTACGTTAGAAATTCGGACCCTCAGAAGTTGATAGACTTGAGAAGCCATCTCTCTGCCTGACACTTGTATTAATTAAACAATAATATGAGTATGAATAATGAACTGGAATAAGCAACAACGTGGCACTACCTACGATTATCTAATATTCTACAGGAAATGTTCACCCCTGAGGCTCATCCCTTTGTGGATTTTCCACAATCAATCTCAAGATCATGAACTTCATCCTTGTCTCTTATGTACATATGTATGTGTATATATGTATATATGTATGGGTGTATGTTGTGGTTGTTCCTGTTGTTGCATGTCTATCTAATTGAGGCAGAATGGAGCCATAAATGTCGCAAATGAATTAAGAGGCAGCAAAGAAAGAGGGAGACCAGTCCAGACGGCTTAACAGCGGGTTGAGTGGCCAGGAGGGGTGGCAAATGTTAGACGATTGTTGCCGTCGCCAGTTTTAATCAAAAATTAACGTAATAAATAATCATAAAGAATGCATAAATGTCAAATTATAAATTTCGACAAGTTTTACGACAGTTTTGTGTATGCGCCATCCCTACATAAATATCTACATTTTTGTGTACATAACTCTCTCTCCGTCTCCGTCGCCCCTCTCAGCGTCTGTTAAATATATTTATTCCCTTGAGGCTTGTAAAAGATATATTCGCACTATGGGCGTGGCAGCAACAATAATCAATACAAATCCGCCCCTTTGCCGCTCTTTCTGTAAGCCACCCTCCCGCACCCAACACGATGTAGGTCGGCGACGCTGACGCTGCCGCTGCCGCCGCAATTAAATTTGTCTGAGTTTTGTTTCTGTTTTCTCTTCTCTTCTCTTCTCTTCGCCCATTTTTGTTTCAATTATGTTGGTTGGTGGCGTAGCGGTGGAGCATAAGGTTAGAAATGGCAACCACTTTTCCTTTCACACACAGAGCGATGTGCGAACAGACCTCTATCACGGACGACGCCCACGCCGAAGGCAAATCCGCACAGACACACATCCATATGTTCAAATCTACATACAAATTTCTTTCCAGACAGACCCTTACACAACAACAAAAAACATGGAAAATAACTCGAAATTCAAATTTTCCTTCCCAAAATATATGCACTGAAATGAAATTACATTCCATATACACATGCATGTATGTACATAAGATCGGAATATACTATTTTGAAATCACTCTTTGTTTTACACTTGAAGAACGCATCTCTTTTGTGCAGTGTAGCCACAGAAATTGCACTGCCAGCACAGCAAAAGCAAGAGCAAAGGCAGCAACAAAAACTGTCAGCGTCATGGCGTCATGAAATGTATTCTACTACTTACTATAGCTATAGTAAGTATACAAAGTGGAATCGGATGAGCAAGAAAACGAGAGGAAACCGGCGGGGAGGGGAGTGTGATGCGCAGTACCAACCGCCCTCCCCCAGTTGCCGACACTGCCCTTGCCCAAGACCAAAGTGATTTCAGCTTCGCGCCAAATTGTGAAACACCGAAAGCTCTCTCAGCACGAAATTCATTTGCCGCGCAAGCTTTTTCTGCGACGTATGCTCTCTCTTGAGTGGGTTTGCGTTTGTTTCCGTAAATGTTGCGGCAACTTTGTTGCTTCTCATTGCTTCTCATGTATGCATGTACACATGTTGATAAGGTTCGCCGCAATATGGGGGCTGACTGTGGGTTAACTCCTGAGCCGATTTGCTCCCTAATTTGGTCTGGTCAATGTCTCCCTTTAGGTTCCATTACATTAACAACGTGACTTAAACTTATTTACTTATTGTACTTACCTTTTAGTGTTTCAAAAACATTTGCATTTGCTGTTTCGAATGAATTCCAGTAAACCAGACCATCCCATTGCCGTCCAACGAGCCCCGTTTCGTGACTCTTCCCACTCTGATTGAGCGATTAGCATATCGGCATTCCAAAATGCATCGAATGAGTAATCGCAATCGAATGCGACACAGAAATGCTCGGCGTTCTGTGCAGAGTTATTTATGCACCCAAGACCAATCGGAATGCAAAAAGAGAAGAATCCACCGACAGAGAGACTCAGCAAATGGGCAAAGTGTGCAAAGTGTGGTTCAACTTGGTTCAAATAAATTGTCAACTTGGTTGTGCAGCATTTGGCATACTTTGCCACAGGGTGGGCAATCCCTGCATTCTGTATCCCTGTAAGGAACGAGGGAAAAAGGGAAACCAACTCGCCATAGAAGGCCGTTGTCGACACACACACAAGTGGGCCAAGTCAGGTGGTTCCCCCCTCACAGCGGCTTTTCTTCTGATCAGATTAGCATGACGTTGACAATTGAATGGAGCTCCTCCCCAGCACAGCGCCCTCGCTGCAAATGCGGCACGAGGTCAGGACTGGAAACGAAAGACTTAGGCCACAAACCTCACCGCCAACGATGCGTGTAATCTGCGGCGCGCGTCTAGTTTTATCTCTCTCTCTCTCTCTCTCTCTATCTCTATGTGGCTGACAACAAGCAGCGGAAGTGACGTAATACACATGTCTGTACAGCTCTGCATTGCATGGCACTTCAATCATCGTTTGATATACCCTTTCCGAGTGTAATATTTGCACTAAGAAAAGTGAGACATAATGGCTACCGATTCAAGCGTAACTTCAGGGTTTTATGAATCAGAAATTATTTACAAATGCACCTGAAAGAGGGGTGCCCGTTAAGGGTGTTCCAAGCATCAGAGCTAATCCCTTTCAATTTTATGAATGAAAAAGCAAAAGCAATGCAATTTCGTTTGTGTTTTATTCACTTTAATTTGCTTAAACTCGGAACCTCTCGTGGCTGATGTTTATTCTGGTAAGCCACACACAAACGCTAATTGATACGCTCCCTGGCTGGCGATCAATTCAATGCAATTGCACTTGCATATGGCTGTGGCTGTGCCTGTGGCAGGGTAATTTTTTAAACAGATTCTATGTGTGCTTTTTCCGTCTAGCTTTTGGGGGCAATTATTGAAATGTGTAATTTGTGGTTGTGTGTTCATTGAATTTGTCATTCTGGCCATTTGTTGGTGTGGCCACTTCTGTTGTTGTTGCTGCTGCTGCTGCTGCTGCTGCTGCCATTGTTGTCGGTAATGTAGCAACTATTATATTATTATTATTATTTTTTGTGAATTGTCACTGGTACAGCGCGGAGAGCTCGTAGAACATTTATTTATAGACATTTTTGGAGTTGCATTAAGCATTACCACACATACCCACTGCAAAAGCGAATTCAATTCGATTCAATCAAATCTGTGTCACTGGGTTACGGCAAGTTGTTGCTGTTGCTGTTGTTGTTGCTGTTGCTGTTGTTGCTGTCTGCCCGCGCCGGCAACATTTGTTGCCATTACACTCGAGGGGCTCGACGACTACGACAAGTTTTTGCAGCCACATCCACAGCCATTTTCCCTTTGGGCCAATGCGGCCAATTAACTTATCTGATGTAAAAAGGCAAAAAGTGCAGAAAAAAAGGTACAACAATACCAACAACCAGATTGGCAATCTACGATCCTCGGTTGCTAGGCCACACTGTCGCTGCCTCTGCCCACATTGCTCTAAGAGCTTTCGTTCCCCCCCCCCCCCCCCCCCCCCCCCCCCCCCCCCCCCCTCCCCCCCCCCTCTCTTCAAGGTTTTTTTCCCCCCCCCCCCCCCCCTGCCTAGACTCAGGCTTCAGCCTCCAGCTTCCATTCAGTTTCTATCTACCTCTAAATTGTTCACCGTCGCGACGGTCGCTAGTCTGTCTGTCTGCTGGCAGCACAGATCCTCAACTCGAGCTCTGTTGATGCCGATGCCGATGTCGATGTTGCTTCCTCCTTCGTTCGCCTGGTGTACCATCCGTAAGGCCGTCGCTCGGTCTGCGGCGAGTAGCGATTCATTCAAGCGTCGCAATCAGTCAGGTTTGTCGCTGGCTGCGGTTCGGCTCGGCTCGGCACGGAACGGAACAAAATGGAATCGATTGGAACGGATTGCTTTGGCGAATGCCAAAACGGGTTCTCCTGCCGATGCTGTGTGTGTGCGGGAGTGGGAAAGGGTGGGTTCGCATTTCTCTAGGTTGGTCCACTATTTCACTTTCGACGGCCCGCAGCTGTTTGTGGGTGGCCAAAGGAGGTCCGCCTCTGCATTTGGGATGGGCCCCTGTCTTGGGGAGAAACGAGGAAATAATCGGGCAGGGAATATTGTTAGGAATTTCAATGGAATAGTGCAAGTACCTTTGAGCTTTTTGTAGGGGTTCAATCTCCTGGAGCATTCCAGGAATTTCTGCATATTAACAAAACTATTTAAAATGCTCAAAGCACTTCCGTTTCCAGCTTTGATCTTTCCAACTTATGTATCTCGGACATGGCGATTGGCCTGTTCGAATGTCAATCAATGAATGGGAACAGAATTGTGAAGAGTTTGCTGGAAACCTTTTCCATGCTCTACTCTGGACTCTGGACTCTGGACTCTGGACTGGGGATGTCAAGTTGTGGGCGTGTCCATTGTTGTCCCCATTCCCTCCCCACAGTACACCTCCGCACAGCCAGCCAGCACTCAGCTGCTGTCAATCAAAAGTTGCATTTTTTTTGTCTTTTCAATTTTCTCTTCACATTTGTGACTGCTGCTGCTGTTTGCCACTCAAATGGAAAGCAATAGTGGTGCAATAGTGTGAGAAAAGCCGGAAAAGCGTGTGTGTGAATATGAAAGAAACTTCAAAGACCAAATGCCATGCGGAGTAATGGAGCAGAAGGGGAGTGGCCAGCCAGCCACCATGTTGCCACAGCAAGGCATTAATTATGCCATCAACCAAGTGACGACGACAACAGGGCAGACACATCCTGTTGACAGTCTCACCACACACACTCACACACACCGCCGCTCCGAGCTGCTCCTGCCCCATGCTCAAACATTGAACAAAGTTTTTGGCGTGTGGCAACGGAAGTCACGTCTGCAGGCTTCAAGCGCTTTGCCAGGGAAAACGCTCAGTGCTCCACAATTATTAAATACTGCCAGTAAATATGCATCGAGGAAGTAAGGACTTTCACAAGCAAGTCTGCGAGGCAGAAGTTGTTAATTAGTTCAAATTCGTATGCCCAAATGAGTTCTCCTCGGATTGCCAGCTCGATTTTGCTTTCAAGCATTTACCCAAAGATGAGACGAAACATAGCGAGTGGCGGCGTCGTCGTGTCAGGAATGGAAAACTTAGCCCCGTTTTCGTACAAATATTTGGCTGTTTAAAAATAAAATAGACACTTTTCGAATAGAGCCGAATGGAAATGGGGAAAACATAGCCAAGAGACACAAATGTCGCTGTCGCTGTCGCTGCTGCTGCTGACAAATAGAATTCCATGCAAGTCTATAAATACATTTCGGGCAATGTTAGCTTTTGGTTTTTGCTTATTTTGTGGAATTTACTCCGGAGACACCGTTTGGAATGGAATAGACAAAATTGTCCCCATAAATGTCGATTAATTTATGTGCGTCCAATGGTAAGATGACATTTGGTTGGCCGGCCGAGAATCGTTTCGAGAATCGCTGGATGCTAAATGGAAAGTTAAATATGGTAAATGGTAAATGGTAAATGGGGTAGTGGAAGTGGCAGAAGACTTCTTCAGACTGTGGCTTGGATCGGGGCTGGGGCTGATTGCGATTGCGACTGCGTTGGCGTTGGCGTTGTCAGCGTTCTGGGCGATTAGTCGCCTCAAAAATAGACCCAGACATGCGGAAGAACGAAGGCGCTCTGGGATGGGTATGGGTATGGGTATGGGTATGGGTATGGGGATTGTTCATGGGACAGACTGTTGCCGTGTGCTCGGTTCGGTTGTCAGGCGACATCTTCATCTCATCTCATCTCATCGCATCGCATCTTGCGTCGCGTCTCGCCCACTCGCCCATTATACTCTCTGTCCCCTGTCTGTTCTGTCTGCCCCGTCCACCAACAAATATTTCCCACTAATCCTACACGAAAAACTATTTCGGTGTTAATAATCTGCTTCCGCAATTCATCACCTCTCCTCTCTGCTCTGCGGTTCCATGGCTAAGCTATGCGATCTGTCCGCCTCTTTCGACGACTATGCCAGGCATCCTTCCTAACGTTAGGTTCCATCCGAAGGGAGGAACGTCGCACTGTTGGGAATTCGGGCGGGAATACCCCTAGATTATTGTATGAATTTGTATTCATGTTTGGAGGGTGGGACTTCACTTTAAATGAGTATTACCAATAATTTCCTTTCTGCATATGTACATCCTTGTGCTGCCACACTTGTGAGCATTGTGAGGCTTTCTTTGAGTTTTAGACTTTTGTAGACTAAAGTTATTGTCTCATAGGTGAATACATACATATTTACATATGCACATATGTACTTTACATACTTTACGTACATATTTTTGCATCTCTGTTGCCTCTGCCTCTGTCTCTGTCTTTGTCTTTGCTGGCTAGCTGTTTCCAGCTGAAGCTGTATCGTGTCGGGGCAATTTTCATGCAGTCATTCCTCATTCATTAAGGCGTCGCATGGAGCCAAGAAAGAAAGAGAGACGGAGACGGAGACGGAGACGGGCAGACGGACAAGGAATGATGCCGGGAAGACGGAGATGGAAGACGACAGAGTAAGAGACAGAGGCAGAAACTTTTGGCATGGCATTAACCTGTAGAACTCCTTTCACTTTACATTCTAATTCCAAAAGTTCCAGCAGTCACATACCAAAAGCTTGTTGTGGAAGGAGCTAAGGGGGGGGGGGGGGGGGGGGGGGGGGGAATGGAACCATACATTCTTCTCTCTCGAGTGGAGTGGGGTGCGGGTATGAAAAAAACCTGAATGCCTGCTGAATGCTAATGCTAATACTTTGTACCTGGCCAATTTCCCCCCACGGCGGCCTATGAAATATGCATGCAAAAGCTACACAAAAAAGACACAAAACAAAAGCCCAGATAAGAATTCATTCCCAACTACGAATATAACCACAAAATAGCAAAAAAACTATGGCTATCGGTCGAGCTGTTTGGAAAAACGCGGCCAAATCGATGGCACAAATTAAATATTTAATTGCCACTGCCACTGGTCGGTGTGGTGTGGAGTGGAGTGGAGTGGAGTGCATTATTAAGTAATTCCTCTAGCCAAGCGATGTACGAGAGGGAGAGAGAGAGAGCGGCAAGTGCCACTCATTGATTATAAATTTCTCTTGTTAATAATCATCCATTTGAAGTTTCAAAAAAAGGGAACCAACTAGGGCAAAAGCGATAAGGCTCAAAGATAGCGCTCGATTGACGTTCGTTAATGGAGGGTGGGAGGAGTGCAAGAACTTAGATATAAGCACACAAAGGGGAAGAGCAATAGAGAGAGAGAGAGTGTGTGGGAGAGTGGCCGAAAGAGAGTTACCCCATGGTGAAGACGTCACCCCTTTCACCTTGTTACTAATTTCACCATGGATGGTTCCAACATTGGCTAAATAGTGGGATGAAAATAGTGGGTGGTCGCAGGCAAGGATGGACTGGACAGAGTTCGATATGTTATGTCCAAACTCGGGTGACAGTGGTACTCCCTTTCCTGCTGTTAGATAAACCCCCAATGGCTGCCACTCGAAGCAATTTCGTTGCAAAAAGCGATTAATCATCTCTTTTAAACAATAGCGAGAGTCGCACACTGGGATACTCGACAATTTCAGCTTGCAAAAATGAATAAAGTTATTCAAGCCAACCATTTTTGGGGTTGAAATTCCACTGTGCGTCGTCTATTTGGACAATGGCAATAGCCAGAACAAGAGTTAAAATTCAATGTTTTGGGCAGTGTTAGATGAACGATGACGATGTCTGCTGATGTCCAAGAGGGTCATGGGAAATGGTTGGAGCGGTTCCCGGACAAACTACAAAGGCAGCTAGCTTCAATGGTTCTTGTCTAGATTCTGTAGAGCTGCTGGAGAGCAGAGCCCCCACCAGCTAAATTCAAGTGCCACTTGGCGCTGAAACGTAGGAAGCGTGTGGAGGTTGCTGAAGTTGCTGCCGCCACAAATTTCCCTAATCATAGCCAATCAACTAATAAATCTAAATTTCTCTGCAGACATTGCCAATCGCTGGATGGATCTACACAAATGAAAACTAATCAACACTGAGGAGAAAGAGCAAAAAGAGCTACATATGAGATGGATTCAGCTTTTAGCTTCGCCAAACAGAGCCCAAGCCGCAGTTCCCTTATCTATAATGCGCTTTCAATGCCAAGACTTAGGCCTAGACATGAACCAAAAACAAAAGCAACAACGAAAGACAGACAATGCCCAGCCAATTACCAGCGATAACAAAAATATTTCTGTAACAACCAGTTCTCTCTGCTTCCACTTCCACTTCCACTTCCACTTACAGTGTCTCAGTCTCGATTTCAGTTTCAATTTCGGTTTCGTCTGTCAGTCTGTCAAGAAATTAGCACGTAACTTTGTGGCTCTAGCCGAAAAACCAAAAGGCAACTCAAGTCGTACTCCACCGACCCCACCCCAAATCCATTGGCACTAAGTCATAAAAATAACAATGAACCAAGACACAAGACACAAGACACGGGGCCCAAAAAATGTACAACTGTGTTTTTGTTGTCATGCTCATTGAGCACGCTTGAACGCCAGCAGTAGGTGGAGTTGCACTAGGAACTAGTGGAACTGGGCCTGGGTCTGGGCCTGGGGCTGGTGCTTGTGCTGGCTAAAGTTGGTTGAGGTGAGGTTTGTCGCCCGCTCCCTCACTCCCTCTAGTGACTACCTCTGGTAGCGGTAATTGAGCTTAGGCCGTGCGTGCCCATACTTACCAGCGATTTGTTGACATTAGGTCTTACAATTTATGAGTTCCTATTGTCAGCGGCTGGCTAGCGGATGCCAGTCATGCACTGGGGTTGGGGATGGTGATCGCTGATCGCTGATCGTTGATCGTTGATCGTTGATCGGGTTACTGCTGCGCTTGGTTGGGGGCAACGGTTCGTGGTGACTTTGAGCAAAAGACAAGGGCGTGGCGAATTGGAATCAATGAAGACACATTTTAAATTGGACTTGCTTACCTCTTAAAGGTTCTTCGAGTATTTAAATATTATTTCTTTGCTCTCCTGCTCCTTGTTTCCATTGGAATATTGTTAAATGAACAGACAGCAATTATTGAGTTGGGGTTTTTATTGTTTATCAGTGTTAATCCTGAATAAATTGTCTAATATTTGAACTAGAGTTTTGTGGGCTGTGAATTTCGCAGGTAATTTGCAATCAATGGAAATAAGGGGAAATTTAGATGGCGGGTTTCAGTTTGACTTGCCGACGACGGCCATGGTGGCGAGGAAGAAGAATCCCGACCAGCTGACGCAGGCCACGTGCTTGCCACTGCCCTCGGCTATGTTATCCTCACAGAAGTTGGCACCGAACTTGGCCATGAAGGCCAGGAACGCCATGCCGCCTATGTGCCAGCTGCTCTCGTTGAGTGCCAGAAAGATCATCGACGTAATGTTGCCCAGCACGGTGAGGGTCTTGAGCGTGTCGCGTGCATTGCCGACCTCGTCGGTGTCCTTTGCCCAGCCAATGAGCGCACTGGCCGCCAGTGGCACAATGAACAGTCCATGGCCGAGAGCAATGTTGTTGCTGTCGGAGCCCAGGAACAGCTCCACATTGACCAGCGGCAGTGGCACAATCTCCATCAGTGCCGCGGTGGCCTCTTTCGCTTTATTCGCATTCTCATCGCCCGAGACACAAGCGACCATTCCCAGCAGTCCGTGACAGAAGCCAACCACGCAGGCCGCAAAGGCATACGGATGATCCTGTGGCCCAATCGTGCAGCAGCCAAATCCAGTGGCGCCGCACAGCAGCAGACTCATCACCCCAGACGCAGCGCCATTGTCCGACATCGTTGCTTATGAATAAGTCTCCAAACTGACTCCAAATAAATGAACTTGCTGTCTGCCTGTCCTGCTACTTTCCTGGCTTCCTCCGCTCTGGATGTGAACTGAAATTCGCTTAACTTTTCCCTGTTCAATCAATCTTATGGGTGGCTCACCTTACAGCTTGCTGGTTGCTGCTTGCTGCTTGCTAATTGTTTGCCACACAAAGTAGAAATATTTGAAAGCGGAAATAATTTATTTTTTCTAGAGCTGTCGACCGAAACGTTGAACGAGTTGTAGTGTTATGCCTGGAACTGGATGGGGATAGAGCAGAGGCAAGGCCTGCTGGAAGCAAAGCAAATTGGGAAACACTTTGAGAGCGGAACTTCTAGGAGCAGATTCACTGGATTTAGATTCAAATTTCACTCCAATCGAATCGTGGCAATCACTGCCATATCCAAACAAACGTCAGCTGCCAGTCTTTCGATTTGTTAGTCTTCCAGGTGAGATATTCCGGAACGAGTCAAAAATATACTTAGTCTCCCAACTCTGTTTGTGTTCAATTTCAGCTGCAGCGAGTTGGAAGCTTTACTGCCAATACGTGCTGGGATATTCCGAGCTACCACTTCCAGATGCTGGCCAGGATGTTCCAGGGGCAGGAGCAGGAACGGCAGCAACGTGTATGTTGGATATGCTTTGCCAGCGAAGACGAGAACCGCCGGGCCGAGTGGGTGCAGCCGTGCCAGTGCCGTGGCGCCACCAAGTGGGTGCATCAGAGCTGCCTCTATCGCTGGATAGACGAGAAGCAGAAGGGCAACATGCAGCGCATTGTCACCTGCCAGCAGTGCCTGACGGAGTACATGATTGTCTATCCATCGATTGGCCCACTGGCCACTGTCCTTAAATTCACCTACGGCATGGTCCGCCGCAGCAGCCCCTTGGTGGTGGGTTGCCTCTTCCTTGGCGCCATCTACTGGTCGGCCATGATATTTGGGGCCACAATTGTGGTCCAGCTCATGGGCTACTCGCGTAGCTTCTCGCTCATTGCAAACGCAGACCCGCTGGCCGTGGCCGCCGGACTGCCCCTTGTGCCAGTGGCACTGCTCTTCTCACGATTCATTCGCTGGGAGGACACCGTGCTGAATCTCATTCGCAGCCGCCACAATATCTTTCGCAAGGTTCCGATCCTCAGTTTGCTGTACAGAAACACCACCGAATCGGAGGATGCATCGCTCGATGGAGACATTGATTCAAACTTCTCAAGCCCGTGCCATGCACGTGTCATTTCCGGCGCCCTCATGCTCCCCACACTCGCCTCACTCACTGGGTTCATTTTCTTCTCGAGTGTGGGCGACACCCTGAATCGCAACCTGCTCGGCGGCGCCACCTACATTGCGGCCAAGGGCCTGCTCAACATCTATCTGCGGCAGAAGCTCTTCCTACGCAGTCTCCGTCGCCTCGTGTTCGACTACACCGAAGAGAATGTTCTCGTCTCCAGTGGCAACGAGCTCGATGGCACGTATCGGCCACAGAATCGCCAGAATGCAGGATTTGACTACGATTCCGACTCCACCGACGACGGTTATTTCGTCGATACTGACACTGATCATGACAGTTCACAGATTGACAGCGACTCCGAGTCGAACATGGACTAATTTCGCATTGTGTACCACGGCTCGGGGCGCTGATCAGCATTTGCAATGGATAAAAGATAAAAGGGGGTTGGGGCTGAGGGGCATCTAAATTGTTTTTAATCACAGTAAATCGTTCCTTATTGGTTCTTTAAACATTAATACATAAATGTTCCCATGTGAAAATCGTTAATAAAACCCCAATCTCACGATGCCGAAGAACGGAATTATTTTCAACTTAAAGTGCTGTTTTTTTGTAGAATACTTTTGGGGCTGACTGACTCAGTTCAGTCTTCGCAATGTACCATGGCAATAATTACCCCAAAAATAGCAAATTACTTAACAGTACTTAACAGTGGATGGGGTGGGCAGGTCTGCCAGCAAGAGCGGGGCTCCTTGCTAGAGGCTTGAGCAGTGTCCATTATGTTTTTCCAGGATTCATCAAAAACACCCACGAAGTGGCGACTTGTGGCAAACTTTTAGGCAGAAACATATACTCAGAAAGTACCTAAAATGAGAACGGTACATGTTGAAAGGGACACGACGCACCGGACATTTATCATTGTACATTTTGCACGGTACATTTCGAATGGGACGCAACGCACGGGACTTTTTTCATGGTACATTTTGCACGGGACACTTAGCATAGTACATTTTGCATGGTACATTTTGAACGGGACATGTCGAGTGTCGAATGGTACATTTAGCAAAGGACAAATATTCCTGGGCATCTGTCAGGCATACCGACAGAGCACCAGCAGCACTTCGCATTCGGGAAACATCCTGCGTTGAGTTTCCTGTCGAAAACTGACATCCCTTGCTTGACTTACACAAAATGCTTAGTATCGAGCTAGCTGCCATTTGCACTTAAGTCTACAATAATAAATTTACTTTGAAAATTATTGTTAAGCAGGGAACAACATTCGAAAGATGTCGGAACAAGCGAATCAATGCCGCAAGCGTACTCATGGATCTCCCATCGTGGGGGGCAAAAATGCTAAGCGATCCCGGGTTCAGCTGAGGGCAGCATCTACAGAACTGATGGATATGCCGCCAGAGATTCTGGAGCACATCTTCTCCTTGGTTGAATCTCCTCAGAACCTGATCATATCATTGCAGGGAATAACCAATCAGTACACCGAATACATGATGCATCGACATCGCTGCTTTGTGTATGCCCATCGTAAGCAACGGCGGGAGGGTCTACGAGAGCCCATGGTCAGGGCCGCCTTGACGGTAAGTGGGGAGAACACATCCGCACACATCTCACGCATTTAATTGCTCGCAGGTCTTGCAAGCGGCCACAGATTACTTTAAGTGTGGCTATGAGTCCCATTTTGTGTTTAACTTGGCCTCCTTCCATGTGCGTATGTCCAAATCCACCTCGATATCCCCCATTTGCATTCATTTGAAGAAATTCATCTCCGAGTTCCTGCTCAGTGTGGAGAAGCCCTTGGGCAGCCACAACCGCAGCGCCCTAGCAGACTCCAAGATGGGGGCACATCAGCGTCGCCTGCGCTTGACGCTGACCCTAATCAATCTCCTCAGAGTGAGTAGATCTGTAGACCAGTGCCCGAGAACGAGTTGCCCCACGAATGGACTCTCTTTTTTTTTTCAGCAATTTCGTTCCTTTACGATTATGAGTTCGGGCATGAGGCTGATGCATTGGCACCTAAGGATCGGGGTACAGTCCATATTTTTGCGCGTAGCGGATCAGCGCGTCCGTCTTCGGGGCCTCGAGCACCACATCCATATTGTGGGACTCATTGCGGAGATGCTGCTACATGACCAGCTGAACGATCCTTTCTAGTTAGTCGTCCATAGACAGTCCTCCTGCTTTCACCATTCATGCCCGTTCCCCAACAGCTGCATCAAAACTGTCGACAACTTTACCTATGGCTACGGCCTGAGCATGACCAGAAAGCGCCCCAATTCCATGTTCTTCAATTTCAATATCCTGGCACCGCAGAGCACCCTTCTTGTGCTGCAGAAGGCCGTTGACGGTGAGTTCGATCCGACGAATGTGGCACACTTGACGCCCGATTCGGCATTTAATATGCGCCTCGTGATGACCGGCAAGAGCAAAAGCCAGGGGCTTTGCACTACGGACACTTTTAGCCTGCAGTTCTAGGCCAACCGGGACTGATCGATGCAAATCAATGAATTGAAATTAACATTGGGGAGTGCACATCCCAATGCACCTTTACCTTCCGTGGCTGTGCATTGCATTTCCACACTCACATTTTACGAACTCATCAATCGATCATTAATTGTTTGGCTAATTAAATGTAATGTACACATGTCGTTTGAGTTATAGTTTTATTCTTCAATAGCTCCTTGATCTTCGATCCTTGATCCTACTCGTACATACTTCTAGAATTTTGTATATGGATATGTTTTGTTTTTCGTTTGGGTTCCGCTCCGTTTGCCTTTCCGTTCTTCCCGCGACTCAGTTTCTGCTCTCGAAACTGATCTCAAATATCACAACTGTTAATAATAAGCGACAGATAAATCATTTCGATATAGATACAAAAAAAAAACAACAAAAAAAACCACACACTTCATTGCGCTTCAGATTCTGCTTGGATGAAGTTTGGGGTGGGTTGGGTTGGGTTGGGTTGGAGAAGGGAAGGGTAACGCTTGTATAAATATAAGTAAAGTATTTCGACACTGACTGATGCGCAGCTCAGCTCAGCAGTTGGGGCACTTGACCAGGCCCACCTCATCGCAGTTCATGCACTTCAAAGCCACAAACTCGGCGGTGAAGTGATTGCGATGCACCGACTTCTTGGAGCCACTGCACGAGGGGCAGGGCAGCAGGCGATATCCTCCGCAGGTCTGGCACGTATACGCCGTTGCGATGGACTGCAACAAAATGGACAACAATTGAGTAATCAAAAATTGCAAAATTAATCGGGATCATGGGCGAAGGATTGTTGATTTGTTCACCTTGTAGGGCCTTAGCAGTTGTCGCAGCTCCCCACATTCGTTCAAGCGCTCCACGGTATCGGCATCCTGCAATGCCAATTAATGTTTTAAATATTCGCACACAAACTTAACTCGTCACTCACCCCAACGTGCTGGCCCTCGACAAAGAGCTGGGGAACTCGGATGGTCCTATTGTGCATCCGCTCCCTCATCTCCTGCTGATACTCGACGCTCATGAAGACATCGCGCTCCTCGAACTTGATCAGCAGAGTGCGTAGAATCTGCTTGACATTGGCGCACTTGGCATACGTGTCCCGTATGATGCCCATGCTGGTTGTGTACAGAACCACCTTTCCCACATCTTTTTCCATGAAATTCTGCAAGAACAAATTATTTCAAATGTACGTTGTGTTGTGGTTCGCATAACGCCCAAAGATGCCTCCAGCTCATGCTGGATTCTCGTACTTGTATGTACTTCAGCAGCCAAATTCAAAGCGAAATACCTGTTAATTGACACCACGTTGAATTCCTTGGCAAAGCTTTGAGTGTGCTAGTGGTTCAACCAGAACAGAGAGTTCTTTCATTGCCCACAGCCTACCCAGAGGCTGGGTCGCTTGCATTGACTGAGTCTGGCTTGAGTGGCAAGCCATTCATGCAGCCCAACAGATAGACACACAGACAGGCAGGCAGCAACAATGCCCAAATAAGAATCGCATTCAATCGAAACAAAACAAATTTGTGTAAATGGCCCAAAGTGAAAACTTTGCACCATTCAAAATATGTGCAACACTTTCAGCTGAACTTGTTTTTTGGGGAGGGCTTCCGTTAGCTTTCCTAGCTGGCAGCCTGATTAACCAGACCTGAAACACGATACTCAATGAGCCAAAGACGATCTACGATCTACGTTACTCGATACCCAACCATACCCTACCCTCCGCGATGGCCAACCTCCATTGAAGCTTGGCCGGGGAGCAAGTTCTCCCTGAATGTGTTGTAAAATTTGGTTACCAAAGTGTCCAGAGATCCATGGGGATAAATTACAAACTCTAGACTGAGGACTGAGTGAGCAATTAATTATGCTGCAGCGAAAAGTATGTTGGAAAATGAACTTTGTTGGAGGACATTCCCAGGCTTCAGCAGGGTATCCACCAGGTCTCGCATACTCCAGCCATATCTTGTGCCATGAAGCAACGGCCTGGTGCACTTGCATAAATCCAAGGCAGCCCAGAGAGCGGAGTCCGCGGCAGAGCCAGCTCACCATCGCCTCAGGTGGCAGTTATTTAATATATGGAATATAATAAGCAAACATGAAACCAGCAGGCCAGAGAGTGCAGGTGGCAGGCGGGCTTACCCACTTGTAAGCTGGCACATTAATAATTGCCATCAAGCGACCACATTGGCCACGTATGTCCAGCAAAGTTCAAAGCCATCAAATGTAATGAATAATGTAAGGCGACTGCAAGCCGTGGGCTGCTTTGAACTTGTGAACTGCAGGCCAACCGGCCACCGGCCACCGGCCACCGGCCCATGGCTAACGTGATAATAATCAACTTTTGGCAGAGCCCTCAGCAAGTGCTTCAAACAAAGGCCGAGCAGGGACCGCAGACAACACAACAGAGGGAAACATTTAACAAAAGCAACGCGCACATCGAACGTTTCTTGAAAGATCCCGAGAAGAGGAGAGAGAAAGAGAAAGCGGGTCACCTGAGATACCCAAAAAGGGAAGGGAGAGTAAGTAAGCGCACTTGGCAATCGTTAGCTTTGATCTGATCGCAGGGATGCGACTGGATTCAACGAAAGCTGATGTTGGACTGGACTGGAACATCGGAAAACCAAAAACCAAAAACAAAACACTTCAATTAATACGTCACACGGGTTATGTAAGCTTTTGTGTCGTTTCTTCCGAATTCGATTCCGAATTTTGTGCATGGGAACGAAATCGATTCGTTGTCTCCTTCTTGTACAAGTTGAAGTTTAGTTTCTCTTATGTGTAAGGAAGGATTTCAAATAAAATGCTTCTGGGCTGCATTGGAAACAGACTTTAAGTTGATTCTCACACCCAGCCATGGCCGCCTGCCTCCCTCGCTCGACAAGCTGTTTCGGGCCCCCCCCGTCCTCCCGTCCCCCCGTGCTCCCTGCCTTTTCTTTTTGCATAAATTTACACGAGTACGTGAGTGAAGTGGAAACATTTCACTTTCGTTTCGTTTCGTTTCGTTTGGTTTGGTTTGGTTTTTAATTTTGGATTTTTGGTTTTTCGATTTAACTCATTTGATCAGTTTTCAGTGTTCGATTTTTGGGCGTTTTTCTGCTTTTCTTTGCCCTGCAAGAGAGCTGCAATTTGGCAATAATTGGATATTTTAATAAGCCCATTTCGGCAGCGTCTCCGCTCTCTCGGCTTTCTTTTGGCCCCTGAATGCAAATCGAAATTAAAATGCAGCTAACGCCCCTCAATGTCTCTATTATGCTCGCACTGCTTTTTGTTGCCTAATTGTTTTGCTCAGACATTTATTTTTATTTATCGCAGTCAGCTGTTGCCGGCTGCTACGAGTGCTCCTCGAACTTCGCTCATAAAACAATGCCAAAGGCCCGGCTGCAGAAAAGATTTCTCAAGCAAACAAAAACAACAAAAAATGCCATAAATCTGCAGCGCGATCACGTAAAATTTCATTTTCATTTTCACTTTCATTTGGTATTTGGAATTTGGAGTTTGGAATTTGAATTTGTTGCATTGTCTTCCGAAAATTGCGTTTCTTTATGAGTTTTGGGACTTATTTTTGGTCATTTGTGGCCACAGCTCTCAGCTCTTTTTTTTTGTGTGCGTTTTGTGCCCCCTTATGCTCGGGGGGTTTGCCTAATTAATTGGGGGTAGTCACCGCAAGAGATAGGCTAAGAGAAAGATAGCCAGAGGATCGAATTTGGCCAGGATTGATCAGGGTTCATCATGGCTAGCAGACTTTTGTGGCCTTGAAAGCTTCTCTTGCCCCAAATCGAACCAGCTGGCAGCTGTCCATCACTGGTGATCGATTCATTAATGATTCATGCGAAAATCCAATCAAAACTGTTGTCATCATTGGGCCCTGCATTTTCTTCTGCTCATCAAAATTGAATGTCATCGAAATATATTCGAGGCAATCAGTTTTGTGTGCTCTTTTTCTTAGTCAAATTAGCAATTTTAACCTTGAAATTAAAATCAATATATAATTATTTAAACACAAAAACACACACAAAAGGCCAACAAGTCAAAGAAACAAAATTATTTTGCAGATTAAGTCGGAGCAGCAAAACTTGCATAACATTTCAAGAAACACAAATTATAATGATAAAGAGCGACTAATGCGTTAATTATGCAACAACGTATGCTGGGTATACTTATATTGAACGAACACACAGATCGAATCATACTTTATGGGCCACTGCCAAAGTCAATTCCTTCGCATTTGTGTGTGTGTCTGGAGTCGCCGGAGACGAGTCTTTAGCAGAAAGTCCACTTTTGGCATCGACTCAAATCGAGTCGAGTGGAGTGGAGTCATTAAAATATCATTTAGCTAATTTGACTTTAAATATGTTTGTGTGTATTTCCATCCATCTGGTTTTAGATGCCAGAAGAATAGGCAAAGCAAACCAAAACAAAAAATGAAAGTTTATCTAAAAGCCAACGACTCGTACACGCCAAATACCCTTCAAAATTGTACAGAAAGGTCTGCTTTGATCGGTGGGATATGGAAACTCCATCTATGGCAATCATCTGGTTTGATCCTTCAATCTGTGATCTGTTGGTATTCAATTGATTTCGCTAAATAAAACGAAAACGAAAACGAAAACACACAGAAAAGGTTCGTAACAATATGCGAAGACAGGCGCAAGTCATGAAACCAGAGACTCAATAATAATAATAACTCACTGGATACACATTTGAGAGACGATGACTGGACACATTATGTGTATTTGTATTTGGTTACCATGGATTTGGGGCTTGGGAGTGAAGCGTTGCCAATGCTGGCTCAATATCACTGCAATTCGAGACGCTTTTGCTACGGTCCCCGAAATGGGTCAGTGTTCAAGAGCGGGCCAAAGAGCTCGTGCAGCCCATTAAGAACTTTCCACCAGCGAGAAGAAAGCCAAAACGAAATAGAAATCAAAAGTAAACGACAACGAGTGCGAGTGACAGCAATAGACAGTTGCAATTAGTCGCTTGAAGTTGCCCAAGTAGCGGACCATTTAAGTTCACATTTATCTAACTTATCTGCCCCATCATCTACCTACCTATCCATCCAACCATCCAACCATTCATGCAACTATCTGGCGGTCTGGCGGTACTTCCGCCAACTTTCTACATACAATTGGTGTTGGCCGTTGAATATGTTTCCATTCGGAGAGCCGAAGCCCCGAGCCGATGCCCATTTAGAGATGAGAGCCCTAAGCGGGCTTACAGGCTTTCGTTTGCTTAATTCGGGGCGTATGTGACATATTAAGCCACTTAACGGGGAATTAAGACACCAACAACAATGACAATACTTTTACACCAACCACCAAACTCTCTTTAAATAGACAGACAGACAGACAGACAGACAGACAGGTGTCAGGTGCTAATTGTCTCTTTGGCCAGCAATCAAGAAAGAAATTTCTTTCTCGAAAATTAATAATGAAAACAAACAATTTATGATAAAAGCGACTTATGTATTAGTTGTGGCGGAATGGGGGGTGTGTATCTGAAGAAAAGTCTGGACTTGCTTTCACATGAACAAAAAACATTCATGCATAAATATCTGTTTCAAGAAATAGACAAACAAAGCAACAAACAAACAAACATACAGGCTCTGGCACTGGCACTGGCACTTGCATTGCATAATGTGAGTGCATCCATGAGTGCATCCACATCTCAACGAGCCACATACGAGTGTGTGTGGGTGCTCAAGTCAGCGACCCAAGGCACGCCAGCCAAAGGCGACTGTTAAAACAAACCCAAACAAAACTAAAAGAAATCCATAACAAAACCGAAAACTGAAAACTGAAAACTGAAAACTTTCTCAATGAATTTAACATGTGGGTGTTATTGGGCATGAATCACTTCTTCAAATTGAAATTCACTCGAGTTTTTGTTGCTACTTGATTGAATCACTGTGACTGTGTGCCGCTTTTTGATTGAGTTCATGAGTTGGCACTCACCTTGACACTGGGCTGCTGAAGTTGCAAGAATGTGGCTACTCCATTGCGCACACGATTCTTGACACCGCGGACCGTTCCCTTGGCGGAGCGTATGGTGGACGAGGAGGAGGACTGCGACGAGCCTCGCACATCCCTGTAGCCAGCGAAGCCGGCATCCTCTCCATCTTCTGGGAAAGCATTCGACTCGTACTCCTGCGACGATGCGGAGGATAAGGTGGAAGTGGTGTCCGCTGATGTTTCGCGCCCAAAGCTGCGGAAATTGTCCAGCTCGTTGACGTGGAATGTGTAGAACTGATCGGACTCATACTGCAGCGGTCGGCCGTCAATTTTTGTGGCTGTCGGTATCGCCAGTGAGTCTGCTGATGGTGATGGTTCCAGTTCCCGTTCCCGTTCCCGTTCCCGACCGCGTATGTCTCTCAGCAGTGAGGTGGGCAGCAGGCCGGAGGGCAATGCCTCCCCAGAGTGCAGCGAATCGCAGCTCAGGGAGGAACTGCTGCTCTCGTCGCACTCCTCACTGTCCGTCAGGCTGTATGCCCGCTGATGTGTGCCCACGGACACGGCGGACACGCTCTGTGGCGACTCATTCACTCGCACCCGCGTTGTCTTCAGGTGCAGCTCCAGCTTGGGCACATTGATAATCTCACTGCACGGCGATTTGACGCTCTCCAGATCGCTGCCCGTTCCACTGTCGAGGGTATCGCTGGGCGAGTACTGTCCGCTGGATACCAAATAGCACAGCTGATAGCTGGGCAACGATTGAAGCGATTTCTGTGTTAGATTCGCCGAAATCTGCTTATGCTGCTGCTGCTGATGTTCCTCCTCTTCCTGTGGCTGATGCTGCTGAAGGATCATCTCGCTGTCGTTCAGCTTCACCACACTGATCTGCTTTCCCAGCCTACGCTGGCTCTGACCGTTGGCTATCTGTATCTTGACCGTGTGCTGGGGCGAGCACTGGCCAACTGTTTCGGTCACTGCACTCGATGCAGCATCAAGAGATGGTGCTAGAGCTGTTGATGTTGTGGCTGCAACTGTGGCTGATGGCTGACTAGCAACGACTACAATGTCGTTGGGGAGCGCGCTCTCTTTCATTTCTCCAACCGCGAGTGGAGATGCAGCTGCAGCTGGATCTATGATCTCAGATGGCAGCACGCTGCTATTACAGCTGATAATGGTTGTGGCCAAAGCTGGGGCTGTGCATGTGCTTGAGGCAGTGGCTGTGGAAATTTCTCCGTAGTCCTCCGATTGTGACTGTCCAATCCGCACAAGCAACTGTGGATACACTTTGGTTACTGTTGCTGTTGCTGTTGCTGTTGCCGCTTCTGTGTTGCAACTTGTTTCCAAATTATCTTTGGTTACATGGTCAGCATTGGTGTTGTTGTTGTTGTTGTTGTTGTTGGTCCTATTGCTGTCGCCAAATGCCAACAACATGCCAGCCTGAGACTTGAGCGACATTTCAGCTATTTTGTTGCTGTCGTTGCTCATTGTGGTTGCACTTGTGGTAGTTGCTGCTGCCGTTGCTGGTGTTGGTGGCTGAGCAGCTTCAATGACTATTGAAATACCGCGCAACGGCCTTTGTCGCTGTTGATCCAGCTCGAGCATAGTGCTGCTACCTGTTGCCGTCACCGTTGTCGTTGTGATTGTGGCCGACGCCATCGTTCTATAACATTAAATAGTTCGAGGTATGCTTTTTGGTCCAATAATATCCACTATTTCTTTGATTAAAGTGTATACAGGTTACGGTGCAGTTGGTTGCAGGTGCTTCGAATGTTCCTTTTCCTTTTCCTTTTCCTTTTCCTTTTCCACTTGCACTTCCACTTGCTGCTGCTGACCGTTACAAAGTGCTTCACAGTTAGACGGACGCATGTATGTTGCAAATGCTGCAAGTAAAAATAAGCAAAGAAAACAATTGCGTGAGAGCGGGAGGAGAATTGATTGGCATAGACACACACACACACACACACACACACACACACACAGACAGCATGAAGCCAACACGAGCTTGACATTTAAGCCGAAGATGTGCTTGGGCACCGACCCGCTTCGACAGACGAAGAATATACATAATAAATGTTAAAAGCTTTGCCCCACCAGCCACACAGCCACACAGCAACAACAACAACAACAATAAGGGGAAAACCAGAAAAAAAAAGACACACACAAAACAATAAGCATAATAATGATATACGCCAAGCACAGACAAACCGCAAAAAGCAGTCAGAACGAGCAGAAGAATGCTGGAAACGAGTCCCGTCCCCCAATAATTTATCCGTGCTGAGATATACTCTAAAACCCAGCATCAGCATCAGCATCAGCATCAGTTACTGCCTTTCAGTGATCTCAGGCTGAGCATGCAGCTGGGAATGTGTCTGTTAAAGCTCAAAAGAATGAACAAGAATCCATAAATACCCAGGAAACCCTTGCAAAAAAACTAGCATTAAGGGGAGGAATTTGTAGTTATCTTTTGATTATGAATAAATGAAAGCATCGCTTCTGACTTGCACTCACTAACAGTGGGTCAAGAAGCTGTGGGGTTACAGGGCATTTTGAGACAGAGCTGTTAAGAACAAGATTTGCATTTTAATAGCCCCAGCAGCAGACGGAGCAGTCGGAGCAGTCGGAGCAGCCGGAGCAGAGGGAGGGAACTTGAAATATTGGGCGCTCAGTGCCTGGGGAGCTATTTTTGTGGAATCTGGAAACTGGTTACACTTGAACCTGGCGTTGGCCCAGCTATTTGTATGGTTGCTGTTGCTGCTGCTGCTGCTGCTGCTGCTGCGGTTCGAGTGGCAGTTTGGGAATATTTGAAGCGGGCGTTTTGTCCAGGCGTCTTACCTATAGAGGGATTTTGGGATGTTCTTTCAACTGCTTCTGCTGCTGTTGTTGCTGTTGGCCTGCATTCGCCGCTTGTTGCACACAAATTTCATTTGTGGCCGGTACACACACTTGAAAAACAAAAAATAATTAAACCACAAACTCTAAAGTACTCCCAGAGGAGCGGATTTTATGGTATGGTATGGCATGGGATGTCGGATGTCGTGGGGGATTTTTACAACACACGCACGCACACACGCTTGGATTGGATTGGATTGGATTTGGGGATCGGATCTATCGTGATTGTGGGAGACAGACTCTCTCGACTCGATGGACACCACACTCGAAACTCGCGCCGCGTACAACTCATTCAAAATCGCGCTGGCAACTGAAAACCGCAGCAACAAAGTCGCGCTGGGTTGGCGTGTTTTGCCAGCGATTGTTGTTTCTTTTCTGCTTTTGCTTCTGCTTCTTCTTCTTCTTCTTCTTCTGCTTCTCTTCTCCTTCGCCGTCTCCTACGTGCCGCTGCTTGTTTCTGTTGTTGCTTTTTAATTTTTGCTTTCAAGAAAACAAAAAAAAAAAGCCACAGCCGCAGCCGCAGCAAAGTCGAAGCAGCACCGCAACAGCAGCTTTGAAAATGCATCAAAATGAATTGTTTGCTCCACGAAATTCGGATGCCCTTTGGCAGCAGAAAATGTACCAATTGGTTGGCCAAGTTTCTCTGGGATTGACTCTCTCGGAAAACAGCAAGCAAGCTGCAGAAAACCTCAAAAGTAATTTCCTCTTTGGGCAGCGAAATATACCCTTTGGCAGGGCATTCAAATTACTTCAACGAAAAATATGCGGAGCTGAGAATTTGTTTACGTGCGCAAGCGCAGCGTCGCAGTCGCAGTCGCCGTTGCCGTTTCCATCTCTTTCACCGTCTTCACTTGCTGCTGCTGCCGCTGCCGCTGCCTGCTGCTGTCTTCACTGACGTAGTACTCGTTTGCTGCCAAAAGTTAATTGTTTGCGGCAGTGCGGCAGCACAGTGGGCCAGAACGGTGCAGGTGGCCAGGAATGTGGAATTTGGCATGGCCCAAACTGGTTTCGGCAATGCTCAGTTACAACGCGGCCGGTGACGGGAAAGGTGTTCAGTTCGTGGCTTTGGCTTAACAGTGCTGCCGAACTAGTTCCCTCCCATTCAACTTGTAACGCGAATCAGGGACTCATTTTCTTTGATCACTTTTCTACTTTTCGTAATCTTATCAGTAGATTCTGTGGCAGAAAATGGACGCTTAAATTTCAGAAATGATTCCTCCATGCATAGATATCGTATGTGCCCCTGTTAAACGCTCACTCACACGAACCAGTCTCTCGAATATTGTATGTGAGGAAAAATCAGGTCATCTGCAATCATTTATCATTTATCTGAAGCTCGCTAAGCGTTCCGCACCTGCAATCGACTCCACTCCCAGTGCGTGTCCCACTGTGCATGCCACTGTCGGCCACATAAACGTCGATGAATGTGTTGCTGCTGCTGCTGCTGCTGCTGCTGCTGTTGTTTGTGGCATTCGTCTCAGATATTTCATTTATTTCACCTGCGTCATATACATATACATATACATACATACAGCTGTACATGGGCTTACATAAGTATGTGTGTACATACACACCTAGCCATATCTCAATCTTAACCTGTGTTTTGTTTACCCTAGAAGAAGTTATTACGAATAATACATTACCTAACGAAATCGAACTAAACTTTAGGAGGCTTTTGCCACATTTGATCTGAAAGAGTATCAAAAGCTTCGACCCCCCAAAAGCCGAGCTTTATTTCTTATTTCTACTGAGTTGTTTGTTTTTGTTTTTGAATGCAGTTGCAGCCCCAGCCTCTGTCCGCCTAAGCATGGCTACGTAGTTGTCGATATTGGCGTCGACGGGGCTGCATTTAGCATGTTTGTCATGGCTCCATTTTATGCCGCGTCTCGCTTCCTCTGCCTGGCAATCTGGGCAGCGGAAAAACTATGCCAAATATTTTCGTCGAACTGGTGTCGCCACCCAATAAGCCAGATACGTTGCTTAAATTTCCGCTTATTCAAAAAAAAAATAAACTTTCCTTAATGCGGCTGCGCTCAATGAGCAATTGTTGATGGATTTCTGGTTTTAATTAAACCTATGTACAAACATGCATACAAAAATTTAAGCATAAGTCGACAAATGTTAAGCAAACTAAGCTTTTAATACCCTTCCCTTTTTTTCAAATATTATTTTAAGAAAAATTACTGTGCAGAAGATAAATTACAGGATAAAAAACCTGCCAAAAGAAATCGCAGCCGAGGCAGAGCGACGGGCATCAAGACGAGCACAGGTCACGAGAGTAACAATTGTGAGGCTCAAAAAGAAACCATAGTAAATATGTAGTCGAGTCATGTGCTTCCATCGATGTAGATTGCATACTCGTTGGGCACTGGCCAGATCTTAATGCCCTCGCGCTGCAAGAGTATGAAAACGGAAAAACAAAGAAAATGCACTTCAAATTTGTGTGTGCAATCAACGGAATGTAAAGCTCGGTGTATGCAGAAAGTAATAGCAACATCATGCTACAGGTATTGCAGCTTGTAATTTACCGCTAATTTTATGCAGCGAGACGTCCAACGATGACGACGACTAGGCTTTATCACTGACGCCTGCTGCTGCTGCTGCTGCTGCTGCTGCTGCTGCTGCTGCAGCACCACGGCAGCTTTGCCGAGCTACTCTCGGGCCACTTGACCAACGGTCGGCACTTGGCCGGTTTGTTTCCGATGGTTGCGCTCTGCTGCCGCAGCAAGGGTTGTGGAGAGGTCTAGCGGAGGCTTGCACTAATCAAATAACTGTTAAATATGCCCCTGCACACACAGAAGAGAGTTGGAAGAAGATTGTCAAGCATCGCTAAGCTTTCAGGAAGTTCTCAAAGTTTTTTCAAATATGAAATTATTTTTCACATTTCACATTTTGATATGAACTACATAATGATGGATAAGAAAGAGAATGTTCTCCGAGTTTGATATATGTAGATATAACTTTATCTTTATTAGACTTTTTGTTCGGTTTCGCCTTTATAATATTTATTGTCATTTATGTGATATTCATGTTTTCGGATATTAGTTGCGAAATAAACATAAATAAACTATTTAAAGTGCCATTATAATTAGCGGGCATCATTATCATTATTTCAAGCGATCACTGAACAATAAAAATCAATCATTTGATATCAGACACACAAGACATTGATTCGAGTGAGATCAAATGGGATCAATTAACTTCGTATTTAAGACGAGTCAAATAATAATAAACGAATCGAAAGATCATCGCATCGAGCCGCACACACACACAATCAGATTCTTTTATTGCTTCACAATTTTTAATTTGTATATTTATTTGCTTGTATTTAGCATTAGCATTTTGGCATTATCGCGAGCTGTGGGCTGGATTTTTCTGTACTCGTTTTTGTTTGGGTTGAGTTCTTTCGGAGACATTTATACGTACTCGTATGCTTGTGTCTATATGTATATTGTATATTTTTGGTGTTTAAAACTCGTTTCGTATTGGTTTCATTATTGTCAAACATCAATAACACTTAGTAGATGTGCGTATAGGTATGCACATGCCGATTTATATTTGTAAACATATACCATAAATGAGTGTATAATAAATATATATATATATATATAATACAGTGAAATCAAGAGCTAATTTCATTTGAACTCACATTAATTTGTATCTATGGATGTATAATTCGTGTGGGTATATGAATACTTCTCAAGGCCATGCATAGGCTTTCATCTTCAGTTATGTATATGTATATGTATATGTATTTTCATGTACTTATGTAGAGTCTCATTTCCTCCTACGTTTCTCGACTAGCTGAACGGTTGCGATTGCGATTTGTATGCATTTATGTAAATATATATATTTGTGCAGTTAGTAGTGCCTGAGGCGGAGTGACATAATTATTCTGATATAACTTTCGGTTTAGGCAAAACAGAACAAATATGAATATCCAATATGTGTGATAATATTTTGTTTTTGCCGTAACTCTTTTATAACATCGAGACTTTAAATTGTAGTTTAGGATCTGATATGATTTTGCCTTATAACATCAACTTTATTACATTAACATTAATAACAACAAACACAGAAAGCAGAGCCGATCCCAACAGAGAATGAACTATGGTAGGTAGTAGGTACATAAATATATACGAGTATAGTGTGTATATAGTGTGTGTGTGTGTGTGTGTGTGTGTGTGCGTGTGTATACATATCTTATAGGTGGTGGGTGCTCTATGCTCGCATGATATGGTTAACTCATAGTCTGTCTGGCTTAACAATAATCGAGTCAAAGCAAATATTGTCCACACAAATGAACCTATACTAGAATATGTAGCATAGTTACATACATAATCGTATTTGTAAATGTATCATATTATATATTCATCTGTGTGTATATCCGATATAGTCAGCAAGTAATCAGCAAACACTCAATTTCACTTTGCATTCAGTTTCTCTTCATTCTTGAATCAAATATGGCATGCACCGGTACCGAATCGGATATGTCCCATAAAGGTTGGCCGCACTCGTGCTAAAAAGCGGAATACATAGACATCGCAGACCCCTTTTTATCCAGTTGGTGCAGAGACCAATCGAAAGATATGGAAAACGAAAATAATAATTATTATGATTTTGGCTATGCCCCGCCCGCATACATTTGCCTTTTATACATTTTCATGCTAACGAAGTTATGCGGAAATATTTCTATAGATTTCGTTTTTGTATCTACTTCAATGAAACCGCGCATCCGCGCCGAGTTTTCACCGTCTTGGCCACCTTTTACGAGTTGTTACGAGTATTTATACATACATTTTTGGTGTATTGCTGCTGTGGTTTTCTTTGAACGGTTGAACAGTCTTTGGGACCATATAGGAGTGTAGATATCGACGCATTTGATCATCGGTGAGTGGCTTAGTTATTGTCCATATTTACATTACATTTCAATGGCTAATTTTTGAATCATGTTCTTATTTGCTTTCTTATTGTCTTCTTGGTTGGTGCCCCCTCTCTGACGACTCCTTTGATGGCTTTTGATGGGTGCATGTCTGAGCTTACTCCTCCTCCTCGAGGGACTTCTCGGGCAGTCCGTATTTGGGGCAGCACATGCCCTCCGTGCCGTCCATGTTGAAGCAGAATATGCTGCGCTCCAGCTCTGTCGGTTCGTGTGGTACGATGCCGTGGACTTCTCTGAGCTCGGCTTCGGGGAACCAGGCCGGATCGGAATCCTCTACCACCTTAATGCCGCACAGTCTGTTAGCGTAGGATCAGTATAATACAAATTCAATTTATGATGAAAACATGATTCGTGCTTGAAGGCAAACACTTACCGCAGCACCGCCACAATGGGTATCCATAGGATCGACGAAAGGATGAGGAAGAATGCTGCCACTATGCACCAATGCGGCCACTCCATGGAATCGGTGGAGCCCTTGGCCGCAATCCAGGCTGGGTAGCTGCTGCCCTCGGTGAGGAGCTGATAGAAGGAGGCCAGCAAAATGGTGACCATGGCGCAGGGTGACAAATACTTCCAGCAGAACATCCAATAGAAGCTCGGCCTCGAGCCGGTCATCATCTCGATGTCATCCGAAAACCGTCGCACTCCATAGATATAGCTGATCGACAGACACTCAAATAGGGCGATGACCAGCAGAGGGAAATTGCCGGCGAAACTGTCCATTAGCTGGAATATGTAGCTGCCAGCTCCGTTGGCAAAGCACATAGAGATCAGACAGCAAGTGGCGCACAGACCCTGACGTAAGACAACCGAATGAATCATCAACAATGATCCTTAAAATTGTGTTCTTACCCCCACAATGTACTCCTTGGGCAGGTTGGGAAAGAGCTTCATGTCCACCAGCGAGGTGACTACACCCTCGAGCGTACCAAACTGCGAGTCGATGCCCAGCGTGAAGAGCATCAGGAAGAAGAGCACGGCCCAGAGTTGTGCGCCTGGAAATTGATTGATCGCCTCCGTGAAGATTATGAATGCCAGGCCAGTGCCGGAGGCACTCTGCAAAGAACACAAACACAATTTAAAATTGGCATCAACCGGGAGGCAGGCATCAACTCACATTAGCCAGCTCTCGCTGCAGATCGCAGACGGGCAGATTCTGGGTGCGATTCATGGCCATCAGGCCGTTCCTCTCCTCCGTGCAGCGGTCGAACGTGGCCGTGGCCTTGAAGCCAATCACCGAAAATACGACAACGCCAGCGAACATTGAGGTGCCACAGTTGGTGAGCGAGACGAGCAGGGCATCCCGATAACAATTGTTGTTCGCCGGATTGTATGAACTGAACGCGATGAGGCCGCCGAACGCCAGTCCCAGGGAGAAGAAGATCTGGGTGCCGGCCTCCAGCCACACGACGGGATCGAGCAGCGTCTCCCAGCGCGGCGTAAACAGATGAGCCACCCCATCCGAGGCGCCTTTGAGTGTAATTCCGCGAAAGAAGAAAATGATGAGGACGACGTAGGGAAAGATGGCTGTCATGTAGACGATCTTGCCGGAGGAAGTGATCCCTTGGACCATGCAGATGTAGACCAGGAACCATGACACCATCAGCGCAATCGCCATGTGGTAGTTAAAGTTCTCCGGCATATCCACGCTCTCTGAGCACTGCAACGTGGTGCGATACCAGTAGAATTGCGTCGGCGAGGATGCCACGCACTCCGGCTCATGGTCGTAGGTGTAGTTCGCATACAGTCGGGTTGGGCAGTCGGCCCACGGAAGAGGCGACTCGAAGCTATGCAGTAGATAGATCAGGCACCAGGCTATTATCGTGTTGTAGTAGAGGGCCACTATGTAGCTGACCACCGCTGAGGAGATACCGATGCCGCCCAGGTATGGCGAAACTTGGCTCCACACGCCGATCGCCCCCTTGCGCAATCGCTGTCCTATGGCCAGCTCCAGGTAGAAGATCGGTATTCCCTGGATGCACAACATGATGAAGTAGGGCACCAAAAAGGCTCCGCCTCCGTTCTTCTGCGCCAGGTACGGGAAGCGCCACACGTTGCCAAGACCCACCGCATATCTGTTCATAATTCGAGATGCAATAAGCAGAAACGAACAAATTGAACCACTATAGAGGGGAGATGTCAGGATAACATTTCACTCACCCGATGGTAGCCAGCAGGAACATGATTTTGCTGTCCCAACTCTCGCGCTCCTCGCCCTCCTTCTCCCCCTCAACGATGTCCTGCTGCTGCTCCAAAGCGCCGGCCACCAGCTCGGCCTTGGCCTTGCTGGTGCTGGCCTCAGAGCCGAATGCCGGCTCCTGTTCCAGCTCGGAAGACTCATCGAAGGCGTCCGACATAAAGCCCTGGTTGGTGGCCCCATACATGGGCTGGTGGTGGTGCAGCGATGTGTGATGATGGTGGCCGACGCCATGCTCCTTGGACACCAGACGCCCACGGAGCTCCTAAACAGGAACAGTTGGATGGCAGTAGATAACAATATTAATGTTGGATGTTGATTTGCTTGGGTCAGGTGCGTCATGTGTCACTTGCCCGCAACTCTAGCTGATCGATGCTCTTCTGGCTTTTTAGCACAATGTCCCTGGAGCTCTGACGGCGCAATAGCTGTGCTGTGTTGGCCATGATTCGAGCGGTGATTTGGAAACGGTTATTGTTGGTAAATCGTTGGGTGCGGGATACGTTTATATGTGTCTTGGGGATACTGTGCTAGTGCAAGAGTGTATTGCTGGGTGCTGCCTAAATGTGCGCTTTCTTTTTTGTTAATTTGCTTCGAATTCTCTTGGTGATGATGCGTCTAGCGCCCCCTGTGGACTGTTCACGTAACTACACCCTCAGTTATTCGTTTATCGTCATTCTCGTTGCATAGAAAAACGGTTCATGCTTCACCCCACACTGGGTGGGATATTGGTGCTGTTGCTGTTTGCTGTTTGCTGTGGTGGTGGTGTGCCTGTGCCGTGCCTGTGCGTGTTTGTGTGTGTTATTTTCTTTGTTAGTGCTTAAGTACGGTTGATAACGGTGCTTGAATAGGCGCCATCCTACTGCTATTCCTATTCAATCAAAGTAAACAATTAGTTTTCTTGCAATCAATCAATGAAATCAAGCAAAAAGCATGCAATGGAAACAAAAGGATATCCACACGCAGCCACGCTCACGCAATCGCATACATCTCTGACATCTATGTGCGATGCGTGACTGGGCACCATAATAAATCAATCACTTTCGACTCCTCCACCCAACACCTCCCGGCCGACACTCTACAACCAACATTGTACATACAACTAATGCACTTTAATGTACATTTTTACACCAACTTAGTTAGTTTGACTTTTCCGGGCTGTGTTGCGGGGTGTGTGAGGGTGGGACAGGTGCTGCGTGTTGCGTGGGATGCGTGGGAGTGCTGTCATGAAGACATCCTTGTGGCTACTGATTAAATTACGGATAGATACACATAAAACTTCTAATGAGTTTTTTGCGACAGACTTTACTTTTAATTTTTTCTGCGCTGCAGGAAGTTTTTCTGGGGCTGCCAGCGATTTCGCCTGGCTTATATAACCAACACTGGGCCTCCCGACGACAAACCAGGACTTGGTCCCGGAATTCAACGACGGGCGCGACAGGAGAGGAACACACGGCACGCAGTGGCTATCGCCTTTTTGACAGGTGGCGGGAACCAGCGGAAAACTTCTTATTTAAGCGCCGTCCGTCACTTGTATTTGTTCCTGAGTCAATCTCCAACGTGAGGCCAGTGCAACGCAACGTAACGCTGCTCGTGTCGTGTCGTAACGTGATGTGACGGCCAGGAAACTGTTGAACAGCCAACGCGAGACATTCTCTCCCCTCAAATGTAATCCTTTGGTGCAGCAGCGCAGACGCAGCATCATTGGCATGGGTGCGAGTGAGATAGTCTTGCAGGTCCGCCGCATGAATGAGAACGAGATGGCAGATAACAATGCGCGAATGAGAGCGAAAGGTGTATGTAAACAGACCGAAAAACTACAAGCGCAATCGATGAGAGAAAACGTGCTCTCAATCAACGGTAGTTTCTGGTATTTTTATTTCGCGCTTCTCTTGGGGCCACAAAAACTTGGCCATTGATAAAAACTCATTAGGACGTGCCTTAATATACTCCAGCGCTGGAGCGCTACATATCCATGTTTGATATAACCGCATATTTTGAGCGCCAATAATCATACCTATTCTGATTCGTTTGCCGATAGAAAAGGCGAATCTCTATGATGGTTGCAAGGTGTGCCAGCTAGATAGGGTGCTGAAAATACTAACCGATATTTGGTAGATATTAGAAGAACAATATTGATGGGATCGAAATATCGATGTTTCTCCAGCTCTAGTATATAAGTGTGGGTGAATACTTACACTTTTGTTAATCAAAAAGGGGATTTTCGTGTAAAAGGGTGACATCATGGTCTTCAAATGCCAGGAGGACAGCTTCTTGAAGCAGGCAAGCCCCAGCCAAAACCCAAAGGGATAAATTATGTAATTGTAACCATATATCCACAGTACACAACAAAAATTGTGTCCTGCGAATATGCCACCCTCGATCGGACCGACGTTGACGCAGCAACAGGTGGTGAAGTCCGTCCAGTTCGTGGCTTCAATGTTGTGTGCGAGGACACCATACTCTTCCCCGAAGGTGGCGGCCAGCCCTGCGATTATGGCACTATTAATGGGCAACCGGTGCGAAGTGTGCTGAGAAAGGGAGCCACTGCGGTGCACTTCGTGGAGTCGAGCTCGAGCTTTGAGGAGGGAGCCGAGGTGCACCAGAGCCTTGACTGGGATCGTCGCCTCGATCACATGCAACAACATTCCGGCCAGCATCTGATCACGGCTCTGTTCGATCGGGAATTCAAGTACGACACAACATCCTGGTCGCTGGGATCGAACGTCTCCTACATTCAGCTGAATACGCCGCATCTGATCAGTCGCGAGTCCCTGGACCTCATTGAGCGTCAGGCCAACGAACTGATCCGCGAGGGACGGCCGGTTAGCGTGGTGCTTGTCGATCCCAAAGTCGATGAAGAGTTTTCGGATGCGCGTGCTGCGCGCGGCCTACCCAAGGACCACGAGGGCCTGGCAAGGGTGGTGCGCATCGAGGGCGTTGAGAGCAACATGTGCTGCGGCACTCACGTCACCGACCTCTCCCAGCTGCAATGCATCAAACTGCTCTATGCGGAAAAGGTCAAGACCAATGTCCTGGTCCACTTCGTGGTGGGCGTGCGAGTGCTGCGCAAGCTTGGCGAAGTCTTTCAGCGGGAGCAGCAGCTAACTGTGGCCCTGAAGTGAGTATCATGTGGCACTGCCATGCGCCTGACTTCCATATATTTTGGTTTTTGACTCCACATTTGCAGGGGTGGCGCTCAGCAGCATTTGGAGCTGGTGCAGAAGCTGCAGCAGAATGTGAAGGGCACCCGAAAGGCATTCTTGCAGCTGCTGAAGGATTTCGCCACTGCCGAGGCGGAGCGACTGGATGATCTGAGCAAGGCCCAGCGTCCCAAGTACTTTTCCCTGCATCGTCGCGACGGCATTGAGGTTGACTTCATCCACACGTTTCTGCGACACGCGCCCGAAGACATATTCTACTTCCTGACAGTCTCCGAGGGCATTGCAGCCGGCAGCAGTGCAAAAGGTCATCTAGTGCTGCGCGGTGATCCCGAGCTGGTAAAGGAACTTGGGCCACAATTTCTCGAGCTTCTCGAGGGCAAGGGCAATGGCAAAGAGGGAAGCTTCCAGGGCAAGATCAACAATCTGGCCAAGCTGCCCGAATGCATCGAGCTGCTCGAGAGCCACTTCAAGCCAAAGAAAACCATCGAGCCGAAACCTGTCAGTGGCTCGTGATCAAACAGATTCACTTCTTTGCTGTGTACCAAACATATATACAAAAATATTATTCTATAAATTCCTACACTTGTGTACGTTTGTATATTATTTGGCCCGTTTTGCAGGGAACATCTAACAGGTAAGTCAGTTAGTCAGTTGTACAAAGCAAAGAAAACAATTTCGTATTAAAGCTAGCTAAGGCAGAGGTGCACTACTCCCTCCATCCATCCATCCATCACAGGTAGTTGACATCGTAGTCGCGCATCTTCCACTTGAGGCGCCAGAACTCGTTGCAGAAACCCACATCGATCACGCGCTCGTGGAAGTTTAGGTATCCGACTTTGGTGAATTCGCAGATGGCTGGATAGGTGCAGTCGTCCTCGGCATAGAGATCCACCCAGACCAGCGTGCAGATGCCTAGCGAGAGGAAGCGCAGCTTCTTTTGGTTTATGGCACGCTCCAGCATAAGCAGATAGTCTGCCGACACGCGATTCTGTAGCTCGGGTGCCACCATAATCATGCGATTCGTTTGACGGCGTAGCACTGTCATGAAGGCCTCGTCGTCGGGGTTGTGCTGGGCCGCTTTGTACAGGCACAGAATGCCGGTGCCGTATGCCACAGACTTCTTTGGCTTGGTATATGTCTCCTTAACCACGCCGATGGCTACCTCCGAGTAGTCGCGCACCAGGCCGTTCCAATATTTCAACCATTTCTCGACAAAAGTGTCTTTGAAACGGTCGGGCAGCACGAGTTTATCGCCCAGTTTCTGTCGCAGTGCCGTCACACGGCCGCCCACACGCATCAAACTCATCCTAGTTGCTTGTTTCTGTGATCAATTTGGAAAAACTTTGCTAATATTTTTTGTATTAAATAACCTCCCCGAGTCTTACAGCTGTTTAGAGTGACTGCATTTGCAAACACAGAAAATATCGGCCCAATCAAACAATATTTCGATGGGAACGATTCTGGGAATAAAACATTATGTAACTAAGACAATTTTAAATAAAGTTTAAAACAAGAAAATACGATGTAGTGTTTCCCCAAATAAACATTTCAACTTTACTTGGCGACAATATTTTCGGTATTTAAATGTTCCGATAACTATATATCGATTGCTGCTGTGTAAGTTAGCAGCACTGCGGCTCGCCGCCACAAAAACATGACAAAATACAATCACGTTTAACAAGATGTCATTGACTAAGGCAAGCCATTATAATGCCAGACTTGGCGACCTCCTGCAGAAAACAGCATGCAGCATACGTAGCTACCATGGATTCATGTCCAGCCAGGCACAGCACTTGCTGGGCCCCGTGAATCATCTGTGGGACCGGAGCCAACGCTACCGTCTGATGGCCGGGTGCGTTTTTTCGAGCCCAGCCAACCCTATAGCTCTAATCGTACATTTCTTAGCCGCAGCACTGATGAGCGCTGCACGACGGCCCTACTCTCCGAATGCCAAGATGCCCATCAGTCCATTTGGCATAGCATGTGAGAGGCAGACTTTGCCAGTAGGTTATAGAATCCTCCATTTAATTTGATATTTTTCTCTGTATGCAGAATGCAAATGAAGGAAATGTTGGATGAAATTGCCAGCGATGTGGCCAAGTTCGACCTGGAATGCATTTGCTTGTGCAGCGAGTTAGAGCCAGAGCCCTGTCCAGCCTCTGTGGCCGAGTGGCGGGAATGGCTGAATGATTCGCTGCACAGTCTGCAAGCTCAACTCAAGCGCCTAGAGATTGCTGCCCGCCTGTTCGTCCCGACTATTCTGCAGGAGCAGACGGTGGAAGACTTCAAAACTAATCTGCAGCTGGGCGAGCATCCAGAGGCTGTGCTCTGCATGGGCCTGGCCAGAGCCGAGCGACAGGCTACATGCCCGCTGCTGCTGACTTCCTGACACACGACGAGAAAGAGAATGCTGAATGCTGTACATTTGCGCCAAAATCAATCAATTATATTTTTGCGTACGAATAACGTTTAGTTGAACCAATCATCTCGGGGGCATCCCTCCACACGTCTTCCAGGGCAAGGGCAAGACCGTCGACTTTAATTTGCCACAACCAAATATTTCACATTCGCACATTTCGGGTGACCTCTCTGGCTGCCTCCAACCCTCTCAAGCTGTTCCGCTGTGGCTTTAGACATTCAGCCGGATATTCTTTTTCACACAGCACAAAACAAAAACAAAAAAAAAACGTTAGCAAATGCAAAACAATCCAAATTTGTGTTTTTTTTTTTCTCAGCACTCGATATTTATTTATTAGAACACATTTCCACATTTATGGCGAATTTTGGCCGTTTTATTTAGTTTGCGAAGAGGATTTTTGGTGCAATCGACGGTTGTTTTGGAGGCGCGAGCCTCGTGCATCATTCAATGTGCAAAGGCGTCTGTAAAGAGTGGGGAAAATGGCATTAAGGATGGTTTCGTTGGTGTCCACGTTGCTTGAACTTACCTTTGATAAAAAATAGCGAGCACTCCACAACATCGGGCAGCAGGGCTTACTTAGCGAAGTCTTCTGGCTTCACGTTCAGACTCCAAGAGGGTGAGGATGTCGCCCTCGCGGACGGGTCCCTTCACGTTGCGGATGATCTGACGGTTCTGCTCGCCAAGGAACTCCACTTTGACCTGTGTACACTGGCCCTGAGAGCCGGTGCGGCCGAGAACTTTCATCACGCGAGCCCAAACAACTGGTTTGTCCATGGTTATTGTTGAGTTTCTTAGTTTCACGCAGAGAATTCACGTGTAGGTTGCGCTTCAATTGGCAGCCGCAAGCAAAAAGGAAGTAGGGTGGTTATCGGTCCAGCTACGTGAAGCTGGTTGCGCTGCGGGGCGATATACGATAGGCGAGTTGGTGTTGTAAAATGCAAGTGGCTTAAGCAAAAGTGACTAAAACTATTCACTATTTCAATAAAACTATGAATTTGTGATTCACTTAAATTTAAAGTGTATTTGTAAGATGGAAATCATTGTTTTTAAGTAAATAATGCACAATTTTTGTAAATATTGACAGCTTCGGTGTTTCACAGCACTGTTTCTGTGCAAGAGTGGTCGCCCATGTGAAAAATAACAAATTCAGTAGACATTTGCCATTAATGGTTGATTCAAATAAGCCGATGTACTAGGAAAATTAATTAAATGGGTGTTTGAGTGAATCGATAATAGTTGCAGGGCCATTCAAAAATATTGACACCGTAAATCAAAACATTGGCGGCAATCGACGGGAATGGCTGGCAACCCTAGACGTGGCACCACGTAGACATTTGACAGTGAAAGTCGGCTCGCTTCGTGTGCTGCTTCGGCTTGTTGCTTACCATCACTTCATCACTCAGCCAATTTTACTACTGCACGACGGTTGTGTGTGAGCGAGCGACAGTGTCGTTTTCATTTTCTGGCCTTTATATTTCCGTTCCTCCCGAGCATAAGTGAAAAGCATCAAACAAACCATGAAGAATCTGATGTTCTTTATGCTGATGGTCCTTCCCATCGTCATATGCACCTTCTCAGCACGTAAGTACACAAATAGCGGTCATTCAGCCGCAGCCACCGCTTGACCGAAGGGCCGGGGGCGCATACGTGGCACTGCTGCAGTTGCTGCCCGATGGGCTGCCAGGTTTTTCCAACGCAAACTGGAGCAGCTTCATCTGAAGTCGTCTCTTGTGTTGATCTCGCTTGGACAATGACCACCAAAAGTGTTGAGTTGGCACTGTCTTGCACCTGATGGTCTCAGTCTATCTCCCTCTCACTCGTACTTATGTGCTTCGTGTATGTGCCTCTCTCTTCCTTGGATAGCAAACAAATTCGGAGCATATGCCGCCGAAGCTGTTGAGGACGATATAGTGGATGTGGACAGCGAAGAGGGAGCCGTGACTGGCGAAGATGCAGATACCGATGAGGACACGGACAAGGGGAGCAGCGCCTCGCCGAATGCGGACACCTATCTGCTGTTCACGAAACCTCTCTACACGCCCGGTCAGCAGCTGGATCTGCCCGGTGGCAAGCCTGTGGAATTCCTGATCGGCTTCACCAACAAGGGCGCCGAGGAGTTTGTGATCGAGACTGTCGAGGCCTCTTTCCGTTACCCCATGGACTTCAACTACTTCATCCAGAACTTTTCGGCGGTGGCCTACAATCGTGAGGTGAAGCCCGGCTTTGAGTCGACCGTTTCGTACACGTTCCTGCCATCGGATCAGTTTGCTGGACGTCCATTTGGTCTGAACATTGCCCTGGCCTATCGCGATGCCAATGGCATTCAGTACAACGAGGCTGTCTTCAACGAGACCGTTCTTATCTCCGAGGTCGATGAAGGACTCGACGGCGAGACCTTCTTCTTGTACGTCCTCCTGGCCGGAATTGTAGTCCTTCTACTGGTCATTGGCCAGCAATATTTGCTGGGCAGCTCAGGCAAGCGCAAGCGTGCCGCTGCCAAGAAGATCATTGAAACTGGTACAGCCAACGACAGCACCATCGACTACGACTGGGTCCCGCAGGAAACGCTGCGTGTTCTGCGTAAGTTTCCATTTACACATAAACCTCCTCTCGCAGATGCTAATGTTTTGTTCCACAGAGAAATCGCCTCCCAAGTCAAAGACGCCAAAGACCTCACCCAAGCCGGGCAAGCAGGCCAGCCCCAAGGGGGCCAGCCACCAAAGTCCCAAGCAGCGCAAGGTGAAACATTCTGCGGGCGACGACTAAATGCAAAGACTGGGCGCCAGGACAGAACCACAGAGTTCAACCCAACAACACCAACAGAAACGAACTCCAGAAACCACCCCTCCCTCCCCCACCATTTCATCCTGTAGGGAGAAAAAGCATTACGTTTCCAATAATATTTACGAGTAGAGATCCATATATATCATTTTCGATCATATATAGAAATATTATCATAATTTTTTTTTTCGTTTTTCGTTTTTCGTTTATCGCGAGATTGTTAGTGTTAATCCATGAAAAAAAAAAGAAAAAAAGAAAAAACCACAACAGCAAAATGAAAACAGTCCATGATTTCCATAGAATTTCCACAAAGTGAATTTGATTATGCCCCCAAAATTGATTTCTGCACATACTCCAAGAACCACAGAAGGAACAGGAGAAAGGAAAGCTTAAAACAAAACAAAACAAAACTAAAAGAGTTTAAATGACTTTCTTGTGAATTGTCTTCGTTTGTAGAAGACACGCAGGAGAGGTACGGATAGAAAGTTAGAGAATGATTGTAGGGGAGCGCCAAGGTTTAAGTAAATTTATAAGAAACGTGAGAAAGATATATTAAAGAATAAAAATAGAAACCTTCCAATTGTACGATACATTTAGCTCCTATTACCATATGATTATAATTTTTTAGACTTTTTTTGCTTCAGTTTCTGATCTTGACCCTCGATTCTTTTTCTGTTAGAACGAAATATGTAAAAGTGTTTTAAATCTTTTTTTGTATACAGAGAAGTCGTTTTTATTCGACGAAAGAATAAAAAGAAACTTTCTTAAAAAAACTTCAAATTGTATTTCGTTTTTAGAATTGATTTTCACAAACATTTAGTGTACACACGATTTACCTTAAACAATCATCGCTTTTGCTTCCACGCTCGCTGCTAAGAGCAAATATGGATATTAAACGCGCCCCAAAGTGGGCGCTTTCAGAGTCGCAGTGCGAGCTGTTAAGTTTCTGTCCGCAAAGTACAGTGTGCAAGCTTTCAAATACAAATGTTTTGCCTAGTCTTAGTGGCGACTGTAGCTTTGTTTTCCCAATACTGAAACCACTCAGCTTTTGCTACGTTGTCGTCGTTGCCACGAATTCCACGAATTAAATGCTAATTTCTCTTTTAGGCCGTCTTGGAAACTGAAAGAATCTTGTTGGTAATTGATTTATCAATCGCATAAAATGATAGTTGAAGTGCTGAGACTCCTAGCTAGCTGGTGATATGCAACAGAATATCAAAGTCGATTAAAACGATATGGCAGTCGGCATATTTATGGTATATGTTGACAATGAAAAGCTTTCTTCCGGTATATTTTGCAGAGTCTTGTGGCTTATTATATCGATAAGTTCGCGGCGACACTGCTCGCTCGGTGCGGCTCAGTCTCAGCCCAAGCCTCAGTCGCAGAGCTACTTTTGACGGGAATCCCCAGGGAAGACATTTTTTTTTTGCGCGCAACGTCTCAAAGCGTGTGAGATTTTCAAAATCTCGGAAATCTACGGTGTATAAAACCCAGCTGAAAGCGTGAAAGAAACTAAAAATAGTTTTTTGTTTTTGTGCTAATCCAAGAAATTGTAATTCGAACATTTGTTTTGAATTTCAAATTTAAATTAAAACGCCAACACAGCACTCTACCCAAAACCGTTTGCAAGTGAAGTTCAGTGTGTGAGCTTTGAAATCCAGATTGCTGGTCGAGTTCTTTGCAACGCAGATAAGCTAGCGACGCAGATAACCGAAACATACAGTTGAACGGAGCGTGGAGACATTGAAAATACTTCAGTAAAAGGTGAGTTCTATCCAAATCAGTAAATGAAGTAAATGGTCGACAAAGGGATTAAATGAGTCAAATGCCATCGTTCTACCTGTTACATACTCGAATATATGAAAACTTCTTCAAATGTTTGCACAAATATTAGCTAAAAATACCTATGCCAGAGGGCTGGCTAACCGCCAGTGCAGCTTTGTAAATATTTTTAATTTATTATCATACGCAAAAATATATAGAGATACATCTGCGTGTGTGTGTATCTACGGAAAATGTACGCCCCAAAGTCACCATTCAGTATCAAATGAATGGTGTGATGTGTTCCAAACTTAGGGGTGTGCCCTTTCTAATTATTTTTTTGTACATAATTATACGTAAGTTTTTCGTGTTCGTTTATGTTCGAGGTTTTATGTCCCGTGTCTTTGCCGGTCCACGAAAATGGTTTCTGTCGTCTTAAGAGATGGAAAATGAAAATATTATTAATTAATTATCGCTTCGGGCTTGAATTTGTAATTTGTGTGTCTTCTACCTCTGTTTCTAACGTTAGCATTACGCTGGATAAAATGTGGAAATAAAAGGCTAAAGGGTATGGAGAGCATTTACATACATCCATGCTGGATGGATTATATGGAAATACATCTTCACATGGCACTGTATCCTGCTCAAAGAGCAACATCCTAATGTATGACAGTTTCGTCCAACAGGTACCCTTGTCGATTTGTGGTGGTTAATTTTCTAGGTATTTCTGCGGCATGTTAAAAACCAAATAAAATACTTTATGTTCCGTTTTCAACAGCTGGTGTGCCAGGTGTGAGGAAGAGTTTTGGTTGCCACAGGAGCTCCACTAATTCAGCTTCCCCTTTGGCTACTGCCGTTTGGGTATACGGAGAGTACTCTCTGGTTTGTCTCCTTTCAAATAATTTGCAAGCAATTTTACTTAATTGCCTTTTGCAGATAATAAATCATTTTCTTTGCCATTTTGCGCTGACATCAAAAACCCGCTCTTAAGTGGAGGTCCCAACCAGAAGCCAGCCCCTTCAGGGCTCTGGTGCCACCCATCCCAATCAGGCCTTTAGATGGCCTTAGATGGTTGCTCCTTTTTTGTGTGACGTTATCTGCTTTTTGCTAATTAACTTGGCTTGTTGCCTCTTTCTGCAAATACAGACAAAGTCATACGCACACACACACCCAGGGGGTGGGGGGGGGGGGGGGGGGGGTGGTACATATACTCGTAGATACAGTGACATGTAAGAACTCGAATAAGCAACGTTTTGGATTTCTTTGGACTTTTAAAGTCTTATTAAAATGCTCGAAAAATAAGGGATGGGAGGGGAAGGAAAGTGTTTTCTTTGTACACCATGTGTGTGTGTGTGTGTGTGTGTGTCGAGAATTGATTGTAGTTGAGATTTTGATTTATTCACTTGATATTTTGTATCTCTCTGGGGAAAGATAAGGCGCAAGTGAAGAGGAGAGAAGATTCAGAGTTCATGAGGTGTCAGGTGGCAATTGGGTTAAGGGTTTCAGTTTTGCCAACTGGAATTTCAATAAAGCCACTTCCCCAGAGTCTTTTCCTTTCTTGCTTTCTTGCTTTCTTGCTCCTCCTCATTATTTTCACTACGGTTTTTCTTTTTGAATATTTCCTGTCATTTGCATAATAATATGTGGATGTAGTGTCTAAAATGACAATAAATAATTCAAGCAACATTAAATCAAATACTGTGATGAGGCACAAGCAGAGGTGAGTTAGTGGATACCGAGGAAGTTCTTAAAATTCCTAATTGGCGGCTGGCTCTGCCACACATACAACCACAACCCAAGGAATCATTCCCCTTCAAATATCCACCACACACAATTAATTAAGTTACTTACCTAATACACTATACACATTTACTCCACTCTGTGGCCAATCTGTGTGAGTTGAAACATGAAGTTGCATTTGCAACCCGCTCCCATACGACACAGAACAAAGTTCTGTTCTAGACCCAAAAAAATGGTGTCTGAGCATGTGCGATGACAACACTTTGCACACCCCGTAACTGGGATGAAAAATTATAATTAGATAACAACACAGAGGTAAAAGTGTGGCCGCGATAATGGGGCCACACTCTCGTACTCCATAAGACTAACTTAATGGACGAACTTCAGTTTGACCAAACCGAAAATGCCCAGCAACATGAAGGGGGAATAATATACATATGTAGCCCGAGGGCAGGGCTGGCAAGTAAAGTGGAGTAAGGCAGGATAAAGATAACCAGAAACGACAACTTTTTTGTGCATGATGACGACAAGAGAAGACTAATGGTCGTGTACAACTCCAGCTGTATGTGCCGCTGCGGGAGTGTATGGCAGTGTGGCTGCGTGTGTGTGTGTGTGTGTGTGTGTGTGGGACGGGCAGCTGTCAGAGGCGAAAATAAAGGGAAGAGGTAAGGCAGAAACAAAAACTTATGCCGAATCCCATACACACACAGTAACAGCAAGGAGGAGGAACATCGCTATCAGAGCAAGGACGTGGTTGTGTCGGCTTATGGTGCCATGTTCCACTAGCGGATCTAAAGAAGTATTGCTCTCTCTCTCTCTCTCTCTCTCTCTCTCTCGCATGCAACTTCTTGCAGTTTGCTTCCTTAAAATGTTCAGGCAATTGGCTTGCTTCTGAAAATGGTCCAAAAACCTGTATGGAAGTGATATATTTTGTGCAGGGTAAAGAATGTGCTACGACACGCAAAAAAAAAAAGAAAATTAATATGAAAGTATCATGTCTCGACACAATGTGTCACACACACGCACACACATGCCAGTACGTACACAGAGACAAAAATAGTAGACAATGGCGATGCCAGAACAATTTCAAAGCTGAATAAAACTGTGGCAGTGGGAAAGTAGTGAAAGAGATGGGTTGGCAGGCGGCAGGTTTGCGTGGGATGAGAGGTTCTCTTTTTGGTCGCCGCTGCTGATGCTGCTGCTGCTGCTGCTGCTGCTTCAGCCTTTGCCGAGCGAGAACAATGTTCATAAATGTTTGAAATAAATGTTTACAGACATTTTGCACGATTTTATTCCTTTTTTGCGCTGGCAAACGCACTTGATGCAGATGAGTTCTCTTCCACACACGCTTACAGTGACGGGCAAAATAATAGGTATGCTCGAACAGAGCCTTCTTTTTGTGCACATGATTAATATTATTTATAGATAGTACGGTATGTGCATGTGTCATATTAATGGAGTTATGGATAATGTTTTTACAATTACAATTTGTTGAACCTATTCAGTTGAGCGGCAGTGTGCGCACTAGCATCTCGTGGCATCGACTTTGGCATGGCAGAAACAAATGTCATATCTCGCGACTCTGCCACCGCGTTTGTGGCTGGGTGGCAAGATGATAGTTTATTTATTATTATTTCATGCCACTTCATTTTTCCCACCTGAGCGTCGTGTGTGCATTATTTTCAGGTGTCTCGTCGTCAAGCCGCTTATCTTTCTTTCGCTTTCGCTGAACAAATCCAGCTTGGAATCAGCTTTTGAATTGTAACCTGTTTGTTAAACATCATAAATACTACGAATATTGATGAAATAGGATTCCTCATGTAAAAGGGTTTATTAAGTTGTCGGTCCTTGAAAATGTACTTCTTTTCATTCACATTTTTCACATTTTTGGTTTGTTTTTATGTCAAGTTTCGAGCGTTAAGCTTTGATTGCCTTTACTTGGGAATGGGAAAAGAAGAGAGCTTGTTGTTGTGCAGCCTCTCCATCGCCTATTTTCACTTTTGGCTAATCTTCTTGACGTGCTGCTGCATTTCATCAGTCAGAGAAATGGAGAGTGATGGAGAGTGAGGGGGAGAAAAAAACATCAAAAGAAATGTTTGCGAGAACCTCTTACATATTTGATAAACATTACATTCAGAATGCAACATCAATTAAACTTCTTTCGTTTCGCATCAAAATGAATAAAAGAGTAAGCACAGTTATAAAATATTTACAAAAAATAAAAAAAAAGTGCTGGGCAGCAAAGTGAGCGCCGCCAACTCTCACACTCACTCCTCCTCTTAAGCAGAATAGAAGAAGAATAGGAAGAGCAAGCGGAAGACCAAAGGGAAGAGCAAGGGGAAGAGCCACTTGGCTAAGTGCCCTTGTAAAGCGAGAAGAAGGGGTGCTATGCGGTGGTGCTCTCCCGCTCGCTGTCTCTCTCTGGTCCTCTCTTCGTCTGCTTCGGTGAGTCAATATTCGAGTGGCCTGAGCTGCACAAGTGCATCCGTTAAGTATTTCTTCTTCAACATTATATCGCTGATTCGTTTATGCCATTTACCCCCCACTTTTCCACCGTATCATTTCCATTACAAGGTCCAGTTTTTGCCAACATTTTGGAGCAATACTAAATAATTTCATTGGTTGAAGGGCAATCCATTTGCAGCCTACATTTTGGTGCAAGTCTGCCTTGAAAGTTAGTTCTCTCGCTGCAGCTGGAGAGAAGTGTGGTGCTTGTGTGTGTGTGAGTGGGCAAGAGGTTTGAGCACATAAACTTGATTTGTAGGCAACATTTTAGAGCCCCACTTTATTTGCAGCTGAGTTAGCTGCTAGAAAGCATTTTAACAGTCAAATCGATTCCACTTCCTTCTGTCCGGTACTCAGCGATGTGTGCGAGTACATACATAAGTAAAACAGAAGGAAGTTATGCGTATCCGAGCACAAAAAGTACAAAACATATACTAAACAGCATCAGAATTCACATCGATAAGAACAATTCGAATGTGTAGCATTTGTATTTCGTACAATCAGAATTTATGCAACAGAAATTGTAGAAAAATATCATTTATTATTTATTATAGAGACAGTCAATGCGCTATCGTGTCCAGACCTCTTATGTATGTACATATGTGTTTGTGTATAAGTATATGTACATATGTATATGCACACACGTTAACTGCCAGTTCCATTACGATTTCTATTATTCGCTAACTCTGCACAAATTTCGATGAAAATGAAATGAAATAAAGATTCAGCTTAAGAGAAATGATGATGATGACGATGATGATGATGGCAGGCAACAGCTGACGCTGGGGGTTAAAACATTTGTGTGTGTGAGTGTGGGAAGCCATAAAGCGCACATGGCCCCATGGAGTAAGTGGTCAGCCAGCCAGCCAGCCATCCACCCAGACATCCAGCCAGCTTGGAATGTTACGAAATGTGTGGATTCTGACAGGTGGTGGTTGGGGTTGGGGCTGGGGCTGTAGTTGAGGTATGTGTTTTTGGAATCTTGAGCTGCCTTGAGCGGACATAGACGTACATATGCTTAACCCATAAAAATCTCCAACTCCTATTGGGGCAGATGGGAACTCGGATTCGTATTCGTACAGCTATGGCTGTCGATTAATGACCCATCTGGCTGACTAAGGGTTAAAGCTTGCTCACTCGTGTGAAACTATTTAAAGAACTTTCTGCCGCTATTTTCGCTTCCATTAAACAGTGGGGTGTTGGCATGGACAAGGAGCGACAGGGAGTGAAGTGTAGATGAGTAAAGAAAAGTTGTTTTTGCTTTCGTACGTGACCACACACACACACACACAGACACAGACACAGCCCCTCACTCTCTTGAGCTGCGCTCCACAAGTGTCGAAAAGTGTGCGCTCTCGAAACATTTCATTCTTTTTCCCTTTTATTTCTGTTTCCCCGCTACGCGACCCTTTGGCCAAGCCCTCGTCGGTACTTGGCATGCTTGTTGTCCTGCTCCTTAACATGGCTCTCGAGTCAAATGTCGAAGTGAGCAGAGAGCAGGAGAGCGATAATACTAAAATCAGAATAACCTTTAAATACTCTTTCCCCGCAGTTACTTACCACAGAAAACGGGAGAGAGAGAGAGTCAGAGTCGTAAGTGCAGCGTAAACGAAAAGAGAGGCTGCGAATGCTTAAATCATTAAAGCTCCGTTAGCTGTTGATCTGTTGTTGTATGCCCACGAAAAGGGTCATCGGAAGCAGGTAGCGACATCAGCTCTCTCTCTCTCTTTCTCACTCTTTCTTCCACTCAGTGCAGCACGTTGGCATAGAAGCGGCAGATTTACTGCTATTTTAGAGATGCTCACCGTTAAGGCAGTATTTTGTTTTGTATTTTTAATCAATTGCGAAGAGTACATTTTATACTAGAACTCGTAGCTCTCTGTATGTACAATTATCATGCCGAAGGTATGTAGCCACAAAGGGAGTAATGAAATGAAGAGAGAGTATAGTTTGTTTCCCCCTACTTTATTTCGCTCCAATTAGTGGCATCTCTAGCAAACATTCGTTGTGTGTGTATGTGGGGAGCGTAACCAAAACGGCCTGCGGCGTTCTTTTCTCTGCTTTGCTTTGCGCTGCTGCTCATCCACCCTCTGCCTGGCGTACTGTGCGTGTTCCGTTGCCTTCTGCTTGTTGCTTGCTGCCTTTTCCACTAATTGAATATGCATATTTAGCTGTCAGTCATTTGGGTTGTGTAACAAACCAAAATGAAATGAAACATGAAGCCCCAAAGCCATCAACAATCCAACAATCCCTACGGCCACCCACCCACACCAGCCGAAACCGCAGGGCCCAAACGATTTGCATGTGATTGGTTTGAGAAGATATTTCATGTCATTTATCATTGGTCTCCACATCCACATCCACATCCACATCATTATCATTGCAATATGTTTGCGGAAAATGCACTCATCAATAACAGCAACAGTTGTGGCCATGGGATATTCCCTTTGGGGCTCATAAGGCAATGTAATGTCATCATTCGCATCAATCGACATTTGAAAGAAGTTTGTGCGTGCCGTCCTCCTGCTCTGCCTTGAATACAACTGCAAATCACACAAGAGTGGAAAATCTATTTATGTTGAAATTCGCTAGTTCAATTCCGTCATCTGTGAGTTGAATCAACGCAAATTCAACATTGAGAAAACAATATTCCATATGCCAGATAATCGGATACGCATAGCACCAGAAGAGATACAGATTTTTATTCTCTTTTAAGTTGATTACTGCTGGAATTTACTTCAGCTACCTTGCTGACTCAAACAAAGTCTTTACAAATTGAACACTCTCATCAACTGCACACTTGGAACCCTTTTCCTCACTTTCCCAGCCCCAGCCCCAGCATCAGCAACTGCCATCACCAGCACCAGCACCAGCACCACTTCAGCATCCACTGTCAAGTGGCAATAAAGTAATAAGATTGTAAGCTCTTCCGTGCTCTGTCTCTCGGGTCTGCTTCAGTTTCCGTCTGCCAGTCTCCCTCTAATGATTGTTTGTTGCTAACGTGCATTTAAATTAATTTCATTTTATTGCCAATTTCCATGCTGAGTCCACAGAGGACAAGTGTTGGCTGCTCGTTAGCAATGTTTAGCCAATAAGAAGCGATGTCTGCTCAGTTTTCGAACTACCCTTGCCAGTGGGTCAGGGGTGGCTTGGATAACATTTAAATCGATTACCTTGTCTCATTCGTAATTACTGTTCACGACAGCATCTACAAGGATCAGCAGTTGATCCTTTTTTAGACGTGCCGCCAGTGATTCTCGCTGATTAGTTTGAAAAAACAATGAATTTGGGTCAGCGGCAACAAATAGATGGGAATACCCAACAGCCAACGACACCATGGCACCTCTCTCATCGGAATATTTTGTATAACGCTATGGCGCTCCTCCGCATATGAATATTTGTACACCATCAATAATTGAGTTATCCTCTCAGCGTGTACCTTTTTTTTTGTATTTCTTCCCATCTCTCCTTTCCATTTTTGTTGTCCGACAACATGACAAATTTATCCCAAAGTTAATTTCCTCCCGCTCCTGCTTCTTGTGGCTGCTGGCTGACGACCCCTTTGCCCTGTCTCATGAACTCTGCACTGAGAGTGGGTCTGTGTAAGTGTGTGTGTGTGTGTGTGTGCCCTTGTGCCTGTGTTGGGATGTTCATTTTGTTGTTGGTGGCATCCGTGGCTGTGCTCTGGGCTCAATTTGTATACCACATTGATGAATATGTATAAATAAATTTCTATTGATTTTTCATTATTTGTATTTAATAATAAATAAATCCCACACCAGTGGCCATCTCAGTCGCTCTCTCCGTTCTCTTCGTTCGCTTGGGAATATGTTGACTCACCTTAGATCGAATTGGCGTGGTTCGACCACATTGTTTTCAGCGTACACACATGCCACATGCCACATGCCACATGCCACAGTGCTGCCTAGATGCAAAGTTATTCCCGTTTGAAATGCCCTAATATTCGCTTTTCAATCGGAAATTCGATTCAATCCAATTGGATTTAAGTTGCCGCTTTGCTCAAACAAACAAAATGTGTGCCAAATATATAGAAAGCATTCAAAATGCCTGTCCAGACCAGCAGCAGCAGCAGCAGCAGCAGCAGCAAAAAAAGATAGAACGAGAAAACAATATTGAAAATTTATTTATAGTAAAATACGCTACACTGCACCTGTTTGCCGATGCTTTCAACACTTAGTTGAGGCTGGCTGGCTGGCTGGCTGGCAGATGTTCCTGCTGGTGTGCGTGTGTATTGATGGGGTGTAAAAATGATTGAGTGTTTGAACTAAGCTTTTGTGTCGTTGTCGGCGCCGTCTCGTCGTCAGTGACAGTGACAGTGGCAGTGGCAGCCACAGCGGGAGACTGGCTCAGGCTCAGGCTCAGGCTCGGCCAACAGAGCCGAAAGCTTATTCAAATGGGATTTGAAAGTAAACGTTTGGGAAGCTGAAATTTAAGCAAATATCAAGATACATTCGCCAGCGTACGTCCTTTAATTAATTGGAACTGGTGCAAAAAGAGATTTGATTGCTTCTGGATTGATACTGAGACTGAATGTGCTAGAGGTGGCGACTTTTATGACATTTAAGTGTCAAAATTTGTGGAGATAAGCATTGATAGCCAGCATACCCCATACCCATGTCCCTGTTCCTGCGTTCCGTTGAGTGTGTTTCATCCACACTCTGTTGCGCCTTCGACATCAGCTTATAATCCTGTTGTTGCCAGCTACAGCTACACAGGAAAATTACCATCGACAAGCTCTACAATTTGGGTAAAACGGAAAAGGGATGCTGGGTGGCAGTGTCATCAGTTTTCCCTCGAGACGCCTGCGGGCATGTTTGTTTGTATGCACTTCAATAAAAATTTAGCATACACTTCACTTCACACACACACACACACACACAGCTCCCCCTGGCGGCAGCTACACGCAACACATTGCTTTGTATCATTTGCCGTTGCTCGGAGACAGGTGCTCAGGTGAGTTTGGGTTTGGGATTGCTAAGAGCGGAGCATTTTTCGATTATATATTGCCTTTGCTTTTTGCCTCGTTTTTCAATCTAAATGTCAGCACATACAAGCAGCCATGTGCGTGTATGTGTGTGTGTGTGTGTGTGTGTGTGTCAAGATGGCTGCCAGCTGTGCGTGCGTGTCTGTGTGTGTGAGAGAGAGAGAGAGTGCGCGTGTCGAGACAAATTACTCGAGCTGAGTGGCGCACTTTAAGAATGAAATAGCCCAAGCAACCGACCAAACCCAAAAACTTCATTCATCCGTGATTCCTCTCTCTCTCTCTCTCTCTCTGTCTCTCTCTGTCTTGCAAAAACCTTTCACAATTATTGTTACGTTATTGTTCATAGGTTTCGGCTGCTGCAGCTGCTGGCAAGCGGAATGGGAAATCAATTGGCAGCTTAGCACATGAAGAATGCAATTTAGGGAATTGATCAAGTATACGCCAGCCATTCCACATACCGACATCGAACCGCACCCAGGCCTCAGGCTTCCTCCCTTGGGTTGGCAGCCAATCAATACCCAGCCCAGTCCATAAGTATGCAATGCTCAATGAAAGTTTTCAGCAAACAAGCTGCCAGTGGATATTTGTTGAGCCTTGATTGTGGCAGTAACTGGCACTGGTCAGGCTGCAAGGACAGCCTGGGGCACTGAAAATCAATTGAAACTACTGTTTCTCGCAGACGGAAAGACAGCAGCGCAAAGTTGTTTTCGCTTACATCAATCGGTGGCTCGAAACTTTCTAAATAAATCGAGCAAAAATGGCAGACTTTAAGCAATATTTAGAAATATTACAAAAGTAGCCATTGTGCGAGCTTCCACTTAAATCTGTTGAAGGATATGTGCCAAGAGCAGAATATTGGAGTCCAATGGTGAGAGAGAGAGTCCAAATATCTCTCTGCTTGGCTATTAGCTAATTGTCATGTATTCCAATGTAGCCACTTAGTGCCCACATTTAATATGCATTTCCAGCCAAAGCACTTTCAGCCAAGTCCAATGCCTTAGCCCGGCTTAGTAAGCTATTTATCCTTGCTTCCTGCTTCCTGCTGCCTCATGCTTCACTTGTGTAGGAAGTGATGCTCCGATGGTCCAATGGCCGAGCTCCTTCATGTACATTTATCCAGGCTGTCAGACTCTCTCTCCTCGGACGGACAATGAATATTTTTCACACGGTAATTTATGCGCAAACTTTTGATTAATTATAATAACGGGAGAGCCGTGCCGAAATTACCTTCAAATTAATTAGTCTCTTGGTTCACACGATGCATAAATGCATAAATGCATAAATGCATACATAAATAAATACATTTATGTGCATTTCAATTACATTTTGCAGCAAATTAATTTGGCACATTTTTTGCGTACACTTTTTGTTGGTCTGTGATATGGAAATTTCATCAATAAATAATATGGGTTTGGGGGGGTTTTCTTTCTTCTCTTTTCCTTTGTTTATTTGTTCTTTTTGATTGCCGAGCTAGCCGCTGCTGACCTGCTCAGGACAGCTAAAAGGAGCGAAAGTTGGGAGAAAGGAAATTCAAGTCACGACATTTGCAGCTGGAGGGCAAGTGGCGTTTCAAAATTCAGCAAAAACCCACGATGAACTTTGTCCACGGATATACGCACAGTGGTATACGAGTGTGTACAGTGCATATCATCAGCATAATAATCTTTCTCTTTTTCCTTTGCACTTCTTCGGGCCATTGTTGCTGGCCTCCTGCCTCTCCCGGGACATCTTTTGCTTCTTTTCCTTCTTTTCCTTGTGCTTTCTGCCATATTTGAAGTGAAAGGTGACGCCTTATATTTAAATTTTGAATGCATAGCTGCCGAAGCCCCGGAAAGGTGCCAGAGATGGGGCAGGATCGTCAGTGCCGCTTCATTGTGGCCTTGCCACCGTTCTGGCATTATATCCTGCTCCATGCTCCGTCAGTTTTTATTAAAAAACTCATTATATCTCGCTCGTGAGCAGCCTCCACAAAAATCATCAACAACAGTGTGCCACAGTGCGGCTGGTGGTTACTGCTCAAAAATGAAGGGAGCCACAGATTATCAGGTTATCGCTCGAGAGTCGAGAACGAGTTCACATTTGAGGAGTAAATCAAAGTAAAAGGAAACATAAAGATATTTCTCAGTTAGCTGCAGTTGCTCTTACGATTATTTGCCATTCATGGGCTGTGGTTCTCCCATTTCCGCCTTCCTTCATTGTCCTTTTGATTGCACTTTGCAGACGCTGCCACAATTTCAATTGAAAGTGCCACGGTTTAGCTCATGTGCAGCCTCGATTGCTGCCCAGTTTTGCCTTCCTGTCTTCTCAGCTGCGGCTCAACAAATTTGGTTTCTATTTTCGCCTTTTCTGTTGACTCTTTTCCACCAAAGTCTCGTGCAGCGTGGACACAAAATGGAAACAATTTTGCATCGCTTTGGCACAGAATTTCCACCTCCTAAAGTTTATATGCAATGCGAGTGTGAATGATGAATGGATCAGGGTAGTGGGGACAAAGTCTTTGTGTGGCATTTAAGCTCTTGGCATTCGAACACTGTCAACACACACACATCTCGTGTGGCACAGTTGCAAGTGAACTGCCCGTTCGTCTGTGAAAATCGCTTAAGCAACAGCAACAAATCCTGACAGCCACGCAGCGTCTCCTTGCTGAATGCCATTGCCAAGCATTTTGCAGGATACGAGTGAAGGAACCATTGCACAAAAGGCTACCCAAACGGGTAACTTTAAACTCAAGCAAAATTTAAGCGCAGCCAATTCACACGTTTTGCCATAACTACGAATGAAAACGTATAAAAATAAACACAAAACAAAATTGGGGCTCAATAAAAGAGTATTCTATGGGCTGCTTTATGACCGCAAAGCATTGCGATTTATTTGGCACTAAAGTGGCAGAGGACGTGGAATTTGAAACAAAAATTTCACTGAATTTTCTCACTTTACTACAGCCTTTGTGGCTGGCTCTCTGCTGAGGGTTATCTGTGGCTTATTTCGGGCACTGCCTCCATGTTTTTGTGACTGTGAGGACCTGCCTTTGCTTTGGGTTTCTTTCTGGCTTGTTTTGTACATTTTCAAAACATTTACGCATCCTCCAATGGGGGGCATCACTTTCGCTGAACGATAAGCAATTCAAATTGAATTTCGCTGACTAAACAATGGCCACTGGTGGCCCAGGTGGGTGGGTGGCTTGAGTGACATTTGTGACGGGAAGCGTTTGCCATTCGAGTAAAATGAAAATGAAATGTGAAATAATCAAAGCGCATGTGATTTGCATAATTTGTAATGTGGAATTTCCGCTCGCATGGCTCACCCTGCTTCCCTGCTTTCCTTCCGCTTGGATGGCTGTTTAATATGCATAAACTTCACCGAAAAGTTGGAGGACACTCCCGAACTCAACCGAAAGAGATTTTTGTTGCTGTTGTGCTCGCATCCCTCCGTTCGGTGGCTGTGGCTGTGGCTGTGGCACGAACTGGGGTGCAGAGTTGTTTTGGCCTAATTGGTTGCCGCTACTCAACTGGAGAGAAGAAAACGGCGAAGCCGAACACCGATGAACTTTATCTACCCGTTTTTCCTACATTTTTCTTGCCTTGCTGTGGAAAGTTTTGCCGTTCGCTTTCCCATTTGTTGGGAATTTATTATTTGCTTTGTGGTGCAAAACTTTAAACTCTAATTGGGCGTATCTCTATGGGGTTTCATCCTCTAAACGGAGTCTCGTTCGTTCGTTCGTTCCCCCTCATCGATTGACTAGCTGCAAAGTGTGCCAACAACTTAAAGGGTTTGTGCAGCTAAATCGATTTTCAACGAACGTTGACTGTTTCCACTACACTTGGCCGCTGCCGTGGCTCTGGCAGTTTTCTACTTTGCACAGTCCCTTGCTGGCTTGCTGATCCATCAAATATCCTGCACACATGCGTACAACTTTTCGCATAAAACACTTTAGATTTGATATTCAAACTGTTTTATTTCGAGCTGATTTTCTGCTTCTTTGTTGCCGCTGTAAGCAATGTAAAATGTAAGCCACAAATTTGCATGCGAGGGATGCCAGTCGGCCACCGGCAACCGGCTGGGGTCGTGTCAAGCAGGGAAGCTAATTTGCATTGGCAGGCGGTACTTTCGGCGGTGCAGACTTCCCCGAAAGGATTGCTGTGCGTGTGTGCGATTATGTTCTGTGCGCCCTTTGTGGTTGAGTTTTCATTGCTTTCCCTTTTGCCGTTTTTTTTTTGTTTTGTTTTGTTTAACAACAGCAAAGGCACGTCCGAATACCCTGGATGGCAAGTGAAAAGTTGTAACACTCTCCAACAAAAGAAAGGGCAATCGAAGTGTGCTGTCTTCGTTGCTGTTTTTCTTATTTATTGTTATTTTCGTGTGCTTTGCATACTCGTACTTTGGGGCGTCTTTAAACTTGCATTTTGAATACGTTCTAAATGCTCCTTTGTGTGTGTTTTGTGGCTGTCTGTCAGTGTGTGTGTGTGTGTGTGTGTGGCTTTACGATGGAGTGGATGGCGGTCCTGTTTTTGGGGTCTCAGTTGCGGTTTTTCACGGTCCCCTGGATACCTTTTTTCAGGAGTGGCTGGGAAGCGCACTCCACGGGCACAGCTCGGCATGCGTGCAATTAAAAAAGGGTTTATGCCTGTTGAGGGACCCTTTATGCAGAGAGGAACCTGCACACCCTCCCTCAGCTCTTCGCCTCGCCATTTCATTTGCATACTTTGCAAAGCTTTGAGGCCAGCTCTTGGGGGCGCAGCTGCGTCAAATTGATTTTCAGACTGTGGGGACTCGCTGTCGTCCAAGGCTAGGGGCCACTTAATTAACGCGTGTCAAATATCATTCGGCGAGGATACACAATTTGTTTTGCTGTCATTCCGCAACGGGCAAGCATTCCGAGCAGCCACAGTAGTAACCAATCCATTTGAGCAGATAAACAATAGAACACAAAAACAGAAAAAAATAACTAGCAGGAGAAGGCCAGGGAAAGTCTCATTCAAACAGCAATCATGATGATGCTCTCGGCCAAAATCAATGCAAAAATCAAGTGGGCAAAAGTCTCTTTTTGGTTCTTCTCTCTCTGATAGTTGTTGTACCCCGAATGGCACTGGGTAGGGTGTGCCACAAGCGCTGGCAAAAGTTGTTCCTGCATAAACTTCTTCACTTTTATGATTACAAAATGTCCAGAGAACAATTGAGAGAAGGAACAATAAGCGAAGGCCAAGCAAGTACGGCCAACAACAACAACAACTATAATATTAAGTGAAATTTATTTTATTGCAGACAACAGACGGCAAGTTTTGTTATTCCACTTCCACTTGCTCGTACACCGCTGCTCCCACCCCAGTCAGCATTTGCTTGCCCCAAAAAGTATGCTTTAGAAATTAGGCAGCCAGACCGAGCGACCCCAGAGAGCAGAAGATTGACACAGGGAGAAAGAGATGGTCTCAAGTGCCGACAGGCACAGAGAGAGAGAGAAGCAAACACATAAAACATAATTGCAAATTAACCTTTTTTTGATTTACTCAACACACACACACACAGTACAGAGGCAGAAGCAGAAGCAAACTCAACGAGCCCGAATAACTGTAATTTCATTTTGGGGCGAACGAAACACAAAGCACAATCATTGGCTGACAGAATGGGAGGCGAGTGCTACCTGTTGAAAGGACACAGAAGGCAGCAACGGGCCAGAGGGTGAGCCAGCAAGAGAGTGAGAGAGAATTGAATGGCCCGTCCTCTTGCTATGTGGCAGCTGACTGCCCCCCAACACTGTTCCACCTGCCGCTTAATACACCTTGAGACAACTGTACATTAAGTAGGTGAAATTATGAAGGTAACTGCAATGGCAAACATAAACAGGGGAACAGTGCGGAGGCGCTGCTCCCATTAACACACTTGCCAGTCAGTCAGCGGAGATGCCTCTTTGCTGTCGTCCTGCTGTCAACATCTTTGGGTTAATGATTTTGATGTGCATTTTAATGTGCCGACAGTTTCCATGCGCCTCTCCTCCACACGCTCCTCTCAGGTGGAAACCTGCTGTTGCCTGCTGGCTGCTCGCGAGTAAAATGAGCGAAAAATAATGAAAAAACGTGACGGGCCTTGAAGCTGTGGCACAAACACACACAATACAGCCACGGTCAAGGCAATAGCAACAACTGGGAATGCAATACTTTTATTTGAAGCCTATGCTTTTCGGCTCTGCTCTCTCCTCTCTGTGGCTTGAAGAAAATATTATCGAATTTGTTGTTAGTTCCGGAAACTCTGGAAAACAAAGTTATGCGCCTCGTGCGCATGTTGAAAATTGAACTGTCAACAGCATAAACTGATTGCCCAAAGGCAAGACAAAAAAGGAAACAAAAATACAGCGAATCTACGATAATGTGCAGAAAATGGTCCATGGTTCATGGTCCAACCGGCTAACTGCTGTTTACCGGCTGGGATAATACGGATGTAAAGTAAAGCGAATTCACTTTGTTATATTTTGTTGTGTGAATAATGCCATTCCAATCCGAAAGTGCTGCAAGGACTTTACACGGAGAGACCAGTCAGCTGTTGATTGAACATCTGCGTTGCCATTTCATTTGCATATTTATTTATTTTTTGTTGATTTTTCATTGCCCGGCACGTTCTACTGCCGAGAGAGCTTCTTTTTTTGCCCATGTCTTAGACAAACTTTGTCAATTGTTCTGCCACTTGATTTGCATAAGAAAATTGACACACAAATTTGGCGCCGCACCAGGTTGGCTTATTGCCACAGTTTCACTCTTCATTTTGTATATTTTATTTGATTCCACCCCCCGTGGGTTGCGGACACTCATCAAAAAGCATGCAAATTAATTAGCCAAAAACTAAACAAATTTCATATATTTTTCCTACTCACTTTTCAAAGCAATCGGCAGCTGTGTGTGTGAGCTCTTTGATGCTCAGCTAAAAACTTGCCAGCAACTTTGGCCCAAAACCAGGAAGCCACTTCCCATCCCATCTTCTTTCCGCTCTTTTATGGCTTCATAAAGCGGCAATTATCGGCAGTCTAGCGTGCCACACAATAAAATAAGTAGAAGAATAAAATAAAGGCATCCACTTGAGCTGTATTCGGGGTCCACGCAGAGAGCCTGCCAAGTGTCTACCTGTTGGAGGCCCGCAACAGAACTGTGCACAAACTTCTGTCAAAGTGAAGAATATTTTTGAAAATGATTTACAGATTTACTTCCCTTGTTGACATTTCATTAACCTTTGCAATGTTCGCTCCTTGCCCGACATCTCACTGGGTAAAGTGGAAGTTCCGCCCAAGAGCGAGCTCCCACCTCTGTCTTTTCTTGTACTCCTCAGGGGATGTTGCTGCTGCTGGCCCAGCAAGATGGATTCAATTTTGACGAAATTTAGCGGCTTGCAAGCTTTCCACTGCGAAAGCTTTAAGAGTCAACAGCTGGCATAGAACTATATGCCCAAACGCAACCCCAGCTCCTTCGCCTCACCTTTGGCACCTTTTTCGGCGGCAACCGAAACGGTGAGCAAAGTCAATGTCCCTTTCCCGCCCACCTTTTCGTTGTGTGGCTTTAAGACAAATGACACAAAAAATTGTGTATTTCCTCTAAATGTTTGCCGTCAGTCACACACACACACACGCACACACACACACACACACACACAAACAAGTGGCGCAGATTTCGCTTGGGAAGGGCATTTGAGCTGCGGCCGAGCCAAGCTCGAACGTTTTTGGGTCGTCAACGAGGGACGAGGACGCGGACGAGGACGAAGCATGTAGAAGCCAAGGAAATGTCCTCGTCATGGCTTGTCCCCCAAAAAAAAAGTTGGGCGCGCTCGCAATATTTATTAAGCTTTTATTCAAGCCATCAAGCATTAGGGATAACGACGTCCCGTCGACGCCAGCAGCGACAGCGACGCTGACTGCGACTGCGACTGGGGCTGGGGCTGGGGCAGCATCGTTGGCTTCTGGGAAAACCTTTTCTGGGTTCTGCCCTTGAATGATTCAGGCCTTATCCCAGTGTCCCCAGTCTACCTTGCCACCACATTCTGCTACTGCCAGAAGAGCGGCTGCGGCAAAGGCTTACAGAGCAATGATGATGGGGGGTGGGGAGGCGGAAGAGAGAGAGAGAGAGAGAGAATTATGTGTGCCCAAAGTCATGAAAAAGTAGGCTACCCATTTGGGTCCAAGGACCAATTGGCCATTAAGTATGCGCCATGTTTGTTGCTACTCAAAAAGCTGTGACTAAATTCCAGATTAGAAAGTCGCTGGAAATATTTACAGTTGGGTGCCGAGACTCTCGGTCGGGCAGTGAGAGATTTGAATATATTTTGGGGTGTGGTAGCCATTCTTTTGGCGCACAGTAAGACTAAAAAACCAATTTAAATGCACTCGAGGACCACCCTCGAGGCCAGTGCACAGGATGCAAACGAGCGAGCGGCAGACCTGGGAGGTAGCCCACCCAATGAGCAATTTCCTGCTCTTCAAAGGTGCTCGTCGTGAGCCAACTCATCCGTTTCTATACCCGAAATTAAAATCTGCTTAGTAAGAGAAGGGGAGAAGAGTGAGCGAAAGCGAAAGCAAAAGCGATTGTAATGGAACTGGAAGCCTCTTCAAAGGCAATCCATGGGGCAGGAGAGCTCCGCTCCATGTTGACAGCGTCCCTTCATTGTGCGCTTTTCCAATTGAATTTTTCAATTCAAATTGAAATTAATATTCGCATTGAGCATCTGGAATATCTGTATGGACCGACTGAGATTAGTCTGCGGCTCCGCGCTCCCTTTAGCCGTGCAAAATCAATAAGGTAAAGCACAGCGCAGCCAGCGACAACACAAATGAATGAAAAAAATGTTCAAAAAAACAAATGAACAGAGGAAAGCGGGAAGCGATCGATTTTTAGTCAAGGAACCTGCGTCAGTGCCCTCATTCAGTCGATTTGCACAGCATAAAAAGAACTCGTTTTAGGTAAATTAAGATAAACAAAATAGGATTTATATGGGCACCCATAAAGCAGAGCCAGAGCCAGAGCCAGAGCCAGAGCGAGACATTTACGACAACCATTTGATTTACGCAAAGGAGAAGGCCCAGAGGCCCGTGACTGCCAGAGCCGAATTCTAAATTGGCAATGGGCCCATAAAAAAGGCGACAGAAAGGCGACGGAAACGGAAATCAGAGAAATAAATGGATATGGAAACGAGAAATGAAAGGGGTTAAGGGTAAGCCCCTGCTCCTCCCTACTAATAAATCCAATCATCCTCGAATTATGCATCATTAAAGGGAGTCAAAGTCAAGTGAAGTTGAAATAGATGGCAACAAAATCTCTTCATTGAAGTTCCTTTGAAGTTTAGGGCGAAGCGGAAGCTCCCGAGAAATCTGGTTTTAAAGTTCCAAAACTTCTGGAATTCCCCTAAAACAAATTGAGTTTGAATGCAAACTGTGGAGCCTTGAGATATGGCGACTATTAATTATTATTTTTGTGTTAAGCAAGGCTCTTATTTTTCGATTGTTTCGCATTAGGATGTGTCTGCCCTAGCCGGAAGTGCACAGAGAGCTTGACTGATTGAACCTTTTTTGCTTGTGTTTTGTGTCTAATATATGCCACTGGGCTGTGCTCAGTATTTAATCATGGATTAGAGTGAAAGTTTTCCCTCTGCAATGACCCCCCAATATAATGAGTTCTGAGCCCAAGGACTCTCGAGGCTTTACAATGAGTTTGACAGCAGCAGCGAGGGGCACAACTTTGGCTCAGCAAGTTTTTGAGTGCTAAAAGTTTTTCGTTTATCTCTTTCGTGTCGCAATGCCAATGCCAATGGCAATCCCAGTGGCCGTGTGCAGCTCGCTTGTTGCCTTTAATTATGCCGTTGTTTGCCTCAAATTGGAAAACTGCAGAGATTTGGTGTTGTGCGAGAGTTTTGCCCGGCTTCCAGATCCTTTTATTCGTGCCCATTCTTTTCTTTTGTTTTGGCACGCCAACTTGCATGGAAATGGAAATTCAATTGACTTTTCGGCCATTGTATTGCATCGTTTGAGTTATCAGCAATGGGCCAGAGGTCACAATTACCGCCCGCCAGCTATTACTTTATAATTATATTGTGGGGCAGAGCAGAAAGTGCCGTCTCGGCATCATTTTGCAGCATAGCCACGTGCAGGCAATTCAGCACAATCATTTGGGGCAGAGGCAGAGAGGAGCCACTTCCTGCAGCACGCGACACGTCGGAGACTTCCACTTGCAGGCTCCCCACTCGAAGCGGAATTTCCTCTTTTATGGTTGGGTTTCACAGTCAAGATATTTTCCATGATTTAATCTTGAACTTTCTTTAAGTACAAAACAAATAAATACTCCACTGCCCAATTGTGTGTCGAAAGAAGAGTCTTTTCAGCCATAAACAGTTGGCCATCAGCAAATTGTCCTCGAACCATGCTCAAGCCGGTGGAACATGGATAAATGACCAAACATTCACACAGTCAGAATCACATTGCAGCATTGATTGATATGGATGGAGGACGCACGGAGTATACAAATGGCACACCACAGCAGGTGTCTGAATACAAGCAGATAAATATAAGTACACACAAGAATAATGTTTGGTTGTAAGCAATATAAACGGGGCAATGAATTTGTTTTGCCAGCTGCACATAATTCAATTCCAATGACAGTCTCGACAGGAACGCCAAGGAGAGGAAAGTAAAGGTTCTTGCCACTGTTGTATGCAAGTCATTAAGGGGCATGAAATGTACAGTTGATTCATAAATATTTGTGAATGTAATTATTATTTTATTTTTTAAGCTCATTCGCCCGTTGAAAATCCGCTTAAGTGTAATAAAAATGATAATAAATTCAAATTGAAACTTTGGACAGGACAGAATATTCTGCACGGTTTATGAGCATAGACAAAACTTTGTGGTGTTTTTTGGGCGGCATCCGGCATGGAAGTGGCTCTGGTTTTTGGGGTTTTTGGGTGGTGCTTTTGGGTGTCTGATTGACCGTATCACAGCCGTATCTGCGCTGGTCCATCGGGGGGTTTTCGCATTTGGGGTCACAGGCATGGGCGCACTCGTGGTCCCTGATGCTGGTGGCTGTTCTTTTATAATTAAACCATTTTGAAGTTGATTGCGTTTACAATCCGATGGCGTCGCAGGGACGCTTCGCCCGCGTCTGTTGCTTCTGTCGCTTCCTTCACTTTCACTGATAAATCAAATTTAAATGTTTGAGTGGTACTCAAATTGACTGTCCTGCCCTGCCCTGCCCTGCCCTGCCCTGCCTTACCTGACTGTCTGTCTGCACCCCACGAGCCGTATCGAGCACACAAAATGTCGGTGGAGGAGGCCTTGCCTCGCCTCCAGCCCCAACCCAATTGGGAATTGCCATTGGAATCTGTATTTCTTCGAGGCAAGAGGCAAGAGGCAAGAGGCAAGCAGCGGCTTTGTGCGTATTTTTAAAGTTATTTAAATACTTAATAAATCCGTTATTTAAATTCGGTTTCAAGTGGCCCCAAAGTGGCAGGAACGTGGTGGTGCGATTTTATGTACAGTTCCAAATTCGAGGACTGTGTTCTCCTCGAATTCCCAAAAAACTCTGTTTTCGGCACTCTGGCACTTCCTTTGTTTGCTCTCCGACTTGTATCGGTGTGTCCCTGGTGGGTCCATCTGCCAGCTCACTGGACAAAATATTACATTTGCCCAGCAGCAGCAGTAGCGGCAGCTCTCCCCTAACCGTTATTTTTCTGTCTCTACCTGCTCCTCCATCCACTGCATGCCCGCAAGCAAAAGCTTTCACGCGCAGAGAAAGAGCGACAGAGAGAGAGAGAGAGAGAGAGGGAGAGGCCCAACGGTACATTGTTGGAGCTTGTCAATTTTCATTTTCATCGCGAGAACAGCCAAAGAGAAATTTAAATGAGTAGCTTTTTTGTTGTTGCTTTCCGCTTTCTGTGTTCTCTCTCTCTCTCTCTCTCTCTCTCTGTGTGTGTTGGCAATTCCTTTTGTTGTTTACGCTTCTTCAGGCTTAGGCGTGTGTGTGCGTGGGTGTTTTGTTTTTTTCCACGTCCCGCAACAGTCAAAGAGCTTGCCAGCTAAACTCACCACGGCAGGCCGCGAGATCGCAGCGAAATGCTCTGGTGATATTCCAACATTTGACCTGTTTTTCTTTTTGCTAATTAGAATGCGAGAGGGATGTCCATTCCACTCAGCTCGAACCTAAAATCTAATGAAATCTTAGCAAGTCGACTTCGATGCCTATTTATAGACGCTCATTATTGGCCTTTTTGGCATTGGACAAAGTCAAAGTCGCACTTACAACACACAAACACATGTGTGGGTGGGCGTCAATCCAATTACCAGCCGGCGACAGCTTGCTGGCGCCAGTGAGACAACTTCCTAGAGACGGAACAGCTAGTAAATATTTACGCTTCGACCTTCAGCGCATCAATCTCGTATAATTTTGAAACCCAATTGTCACGCTCTCACCTCTAGGTCGAAGCAGGTCTCTCGACCTCATTACAATGGTGTCATCTCGCCCACACGAACACAAAGACAAGAAATAGAAACGAAAAGAAAAGAAAAAGGAAGAACGGAAAGTCCCGTTTCTCTTTTGTGTGATTTTGATGTGCTCTTAATGCTTAATAACAATTTCATTTACATTTTCAGCACACTTCCCTTTGGGCCTACGGATGGGGGTCAGCCCAATACGAGTAACTGCCCCAACCCAAAATTGCATATTGCTGTGTGTGTGTGTGTGTGTGTGTGTGGGTGGGGGGAAAGCCGGCTATTGTTCTGCAAAGCAGAAAGGGTTTTCTTTTTGTGTGCACATTTCTACATATTTGTGTTTGCTTTCAATTTGAGTTTTGAATTCAATTGAGTTAATTGAGCCATTTTTATAGAGGTTACGACTGGTGCTTTGTTTTTACCATCAGGGGACTGAAAAACGCTAGATAATCGCATAATGGACAAGAACTAATAAGAACGTGGAAGCGAAATGAACAACTTGATATTTGTAGACTAAAATTTCGATATAATTTCATCTCATCTAAGACTTCTAATACAACAAATTCGTTCTGTAATTTATGGACTTTGTGGGGTCTCGCGCGTCTAGAAGGTTTTCTTTTCGATGGTGAGGATTAGTTCCCAGACGAATTCGACCAGGCCGTAGGTGACAAAGTTGAGCTTGTAGAAGCCATCGGGCACGTATTGGGGAAACGCATCGGTGCTCACCTGGCACCTTTCGAACGTGAATGTGTGTGGCTCGACCACCGTCAGCTTGTCCTTGAACTGGGGGAAGTTTGAGCAATTGGCGGCACTCTCCATGATCATGTCCTTGTAGAAGCTGTTAATGGCCGCATAGATGCCCTGGCGTTGCAGCGAATACGGCTGCAGCTTGTAATTGGCGCCACCGTCTGTGCTGCGATAGGCAAGCACTTCCACCTCCAAGTCTTCGGGCAGCTGCACGGCAAGGGTCAGGGACCCACTCAGGCCGAACTCGCCACGGCCCATGCGTTCGATGCGCGTCTCGGCCTTAATGATGCTCTCATCGCTGCTCCGACAGCTCGTCTCCTGAAGCGTGTACGTCCACGACTTCTACAAAGTAAAATGCTAAAATGTTAATGTCCATACCTCTGCGCTTGGCAGCTTCCCGCAAACTAACCGCCTTGGCATTCAGCGATGCCGCCAGCTGACAAATGCCGACAAAGGCAGTCAATACGGTGAGGCCTCCTGTGCAGTGCTGCATGGCTCTCCGAACTCTCTTCCTTGCAACTGCAGTGCCAGTGCCAGTGCCCAGTTTCATTTATGCAACTCGTCAAGCATGCGATTGGGTTCACAGTCGTGTCGTGTCCATAGCTGCAAAAGCCAAAAGATAGTGCAACAATTAACTGACTCTACATAATACATTTGCCATGAGTTCACAACTAGATCGGACTTAATGAACATTCATTTTCATTTTAAATACAAATGTGTTGCCTGTCGGCTTATCCCTCTGGTGCAATCATTCAATTGGCTACAACTTCCGTTTGACAATGGTTGCTTTTTTTGTGTGTTGGAATCTGTAATCCACTTATCCAGCAATTATAAATAATTCCATTTTCCATTTGGATTTGAAATCGTGTGGCTGGACGGGTCATACCCGTGCTTCTGTGTGGAAAGCCAAGAGAAATGTAAACTAAATGAAAATCTCTTCTTTGCAGCTTTGTTTGGAGCAGCTGAGATCACGATGCGTCGATCTTCGTTCACGCCGGTGTTCAATCTGAGCACCCAGGAGCCGCTGATTGTCGTCGAGGAGTCGCATGCGCCCGAGGATGGCGATGATTTGGAGGGTGCGGCCGGTGGCTGCGATCCGGGCGCCACCACCAGGCGTACGAATAGCGATGACTCCGAGCCGGACTCGCCGGTGAATCCCTATTTGCTCTGCCCCTTCCCCGACATGCAGCAGCGGCGCAAGCATTCGCTGCCATCGCTGCAGATAACCGAAGGCATCACGGCCAGCCAGGTGCGTCGGCTGTCCGAGGTGGGCGGCGAGACTGGCGGCTTGAGTCCCAAGGAGGTGGAGTTTCTGGCCACGCTCTCGCAGAAGACAAATCCCGCCGGTGGACGCCGTCATTCGGTGGTCACCATCTCGGCCGTGCCCCCCACGCTCTTCGGACGCAATCGTCGCGAATCCATTTCCGGTGCTTCGATCAGGTAATTCCTAGATACCCTTTTGGTCAGCCCAACTCGAGTTGGGCGTGTGGCCGGGCAGTGCCCATTAGCGAGCGGAAGTTCAGGGCCAGCAGGGCCAGCAGGGCCGGTGAGTGCCACGAGACCACAGCATCCGCCACTGCCACTGTCTGTGTCTTTTTCTCTCTCTCTCTCTCTCTCTCTCTTCCGCTGGTATCTGGGTCCATGTTCCATGGCCTGGTCTGTCCTAATTGAATTCTGCCGCCGGCTGTTCGCAGCTTTGGCGCTGTGACATCAAAATGCTGGTACCCTAATGGGGCCGCTGTCTGCAGGCAGGCTGGAGCAAGTGGAGTCCCTGCAGGGGCATATTGACAGTATCACAAAGTGGGCCTGGCCAATGCCAAATGAAATTACAGTTCATCGATTTGGCATTGAAATGTGACTGCGATTTCAGCATAATCCCAACGATTGCATCGTTTATTTGTACATTTTTGTAAGCGAACTCTCTGACCAGTATCAGCTGCAAACCGAGCAACCCACACGCCCGAGGCTTGTGGCTTGACTTTGTGCGAATTCTGCCCTGCCCAGCCCAGCCCAGCCCTGCCCTGCCCTTTGGGTGGGTTACATTTTGCCGTGACACGTGTCCATTAAACGCTCAACGCACTTTACGACCACAGATGGCCATAGAAACAAAGCGCACGAGAAAAGTGGGCAAAGAGTGGGGAATAATTTTGTAATTTATGCAAAAGTGATAACCGCAGACCCAGGCAGCCTCCAGCCTGCAGCCTCCAGCTTTTAGCTTCACCACCGTACACTGACAGAAACAGTTTCTGTCACTTTTCGTGAACGTACGTACAACTATTTGAAGTTATTTATTTGTTCACAGTGGCAGTCGTCGGGGTAGCGTCATCGCTGGACCGCCCCTGACTGACCATCGCGGCAGCATACACAACTTGCAGCTGGACATAATGGACGGGATTGTGCAGCAGCGGAAGACGCGCAGCGGCAGTGGAGTCTGGACAGCGCCGGTGCTCCAGGAGGCCGACAGCAATGTGCCCGTGCAGACATAAGCGGACAAAGGACAACGGACAAAGGACAGCGGACAGTGGACAGTGGACACGCACGGACACGGACACGGACGCTAGTATGGATTCGATTGGATTGGATGGTGGTAGGGCTGGTCGGTCGGACACTGAGCAATATAAACACACACATGGACAAACACAAACAAACAAAAACAAATACAAATATACGAATGAACAATCTGGGACTGTGCTACTCGAACTGGACCTTTATTAACATTTCTGGTATTCCTGCCTCACACACACTTTCTCTCTCTCTCTCTCTGTCTCTGTCTCTCTCTTTCTGTTCTGCTCGGTCTGCTTCTTGCTCTGGGAAATTGGTTTTCGCGGCTGGCGCATCATGCGAGGAGCAAACAAACCGCGAAAACCGCTCAAATCCAGCAAGGAAACCCAGTTGAAAAAAGCCAAAAATTCCAATGTGAAAAACTACACTTAAAAGGAACAGAAAGAGACAGAGAGAGAGAGGGCGAGAGGGATGGAGAGCAGTTTAAAACGGACAAAACGCAAACAAAAAATGACAAAAAAAAAAAAAAAACAGTTAAGGAAAGAAGAAAAACGCCCCGCCCCATTGGCCGCAATTGATTGGCAGCAACTTTCGGCCAACACCTGTGCAGTGTGCCACGTCTAAGCATCCTCGGTCACCCCTGAATAACAGCGGACTCAGCTTAACAAATTGTCCAACCAAAGAATACAACAAACCAAAAATAAACACGAAAACGAAAACCATCCGCGATGCAAAAGCTATTTATGGACTGACGTGAATTGGCTATCAAGGTGAGTTTTGAGGAAAAAGAAGAGCTTGTGCTTGCTGCCTGTTTATTTCCTTTTTAAGCGTATTTAATTTGATTTCTTTTTTGGTTTGCACATTTCATGCAATGTCCACGCCAGTGCTGCTGGTGTGAGCTGCGCTGCACGTAAGAAAACACTCACGCACATGCATAATGAAATGCAGCCTTGCCACAAGGACATGCCACATGAACATGCGAAATGGGGGCCAAGGACGAGGGCGAGGCTATCTCGCAGCTAGCATGAACCTAACTGCTTTGCTCAACATCCCAGCAGCCATTACTTTAAGCTTTTGTTTTTGTACTTTCCGGCTGCTGCCACGTGGCGTATGATTAATTTTCTGCAGGAACAGCTGTATCAATGGCACTGACCATGCCAGCAAAGCTCATTTAATGCGGTTGGTCGACTGCACTTAATTGCAACGTTTGTGTGCCGCAGCCACAAACGCCTTTGGCATGTGGAAACGAATCGATCACAAATCAAAATTCAATATACATAGGGACCCAGAAAGGACCCATTAAACATCTGTTCAGAGCTGCATTTGGGCAAAACCAATTAGACAACACAAGCGAGGCCACATGCCACAAATCATCCAAGCACCAATCACCTGTACATTGGACATTGTTCATTATGTAATTGTGTTTTCTAAACAATTGTTTACTTGACAGGTTCGCTTGGCAAACATCTACACACGAGTTCGAGTCTATATGATGCGCATAATGATAACCCCAATAACTTATGATATAAAATGAAATTAGATCAATATATTGTATATTCAGGAATTGATAAACTAGTAAATATTTAGTGAGAAAACACCTTAAACTAAACTAAACTAAAACCGGAAAGAGCAACATTTATTTACTTAGAATTTAGCTAAAGGTACTCTTCATTTTTTTGGTGTTGTGCAAATTTGTGAACAAAAACCACCAATTACAAGAACTATAATGAAAATGAAGACAAGCAACCCCACAGACTATATACATACATAGAATGCATACAAATCTATGGATCTGAAACTCAAATCAAATCAATTCAATTCAATCAAAACGTGCAAATCCTCAGGTGTTTTTTGATCTTTTATCATTTTTTATCATCTCCAGCTAAATAAACAGCAAATATCCTTCGTTTGATTCAATCAACAAGAGCAATCAAAATTCAAGAGAGTTGAAAAATGTACCATGTACCTAGAAACAAAAACAAAAACAAACTTCCCTAGTCTAAGCCGAAAATATTGTAGCCACAAATACGAGTACTCTGGAAAATGTCAACTAAAATATTTTTGAACTTGGCTCGCTGCTTGCCCGGCCCAGCAAGGCAGCCAGTCTCTAGTTCGAGTCACGAATCCTCCCAGTTCCAGTTCCAGTTCCGCTCCTCCACTTATTTTCAGCCAGCTAAGAACACCCACCAAAAACCAACTGAGAGAGTTTCCAAGTTTCGATTCGAATAGAAAATATCTACAACAACAAAAAACAGTCAACATTTATCTGAAATGAAGGACAAATCCCGAAACTAGAAATGAATTTAGCCTTAAGCGCAAGTTGGTGCCACAGCGTGATGCCACACAGTGTCTAAGGCGGAGGCGTTTTATTTTAGACAAGTCTTGATGTTGTTATTGCTAACATAGTATTTATTTATTGTATGTGTATCTAAACGGAGATAGGCCTTAGACTGTACATAGAATGGACTTTGCTTCTGTAAAAGAACAAAGAACAAATGGCATTTTGGGTTTTCGTTGTTAAACAAATAGCCAAATATATACCCCAAAAATCATAAAAGTCTCCTTAAACTACTCGACTTGATGCAAAAATGTCGCTGGACGACGAAGAAAAAAAGCATATACGCATATATACAAATATATGGAATAAAAACAAAATACTAGACAATTTTTTTTATTATTAAACGTAATCAATAATAATAATAATCAACAATCAAGACAGGACGAAGATGGATTAGCAGAAGTGGCAAGTGGCAAGTGGCAAGCAGGAGGCAGAAGTGAATGTCGAAGAGTAAAACACACAAAATGCTGTAGAAGATATATTTATTGAATGAACTATACGTTTACATACATATTGACAAATCGATTATATGGTAAATTATTGTCACAACGCAAGAGCAATCAATGTTTAAATTAATTAAATGTTACAAAGAGTTTTAAATATAAAAAAAAAATATACAAACAAACAGGAATTATGTAAATGTATGCATAAATCGAAGATTCAATTCAAATGATTAATTGTGTGTAAAGAAATTTACAAAATCCTGTACCAGCAGAATTCTCCTAGCTCCAGGATAGAAAAGAAAGAACATTTTCCTTCTAGGTTTTTTCTCTTTACTCAGTCATCCAGTCATGTGGCTGCATTACATTGTGTACATCAGCTGAAAGTTTGTCTTGAAGTTGACTTTGGACTGCTGATGTCATCATTGTGTCTCCATTTAATGTTTTGATCTGATCCTAATGGCTGGCAATGGTTTTCTGGAGTGGAGTGTCAGAGTTTTGTCTTAGCAATAATTCACCTGTATGCGTGTGTGTAACTCTTAAACTCTTAAGATTACTTTTATCCATGTACTCAATAATTATGACTAAAGAATGAAGTAAAGCAGTGGGCAAGTGAGCAAGTGAGCCCCGGAGAATGGAATATACACAACAGAAATTAAAATTAAAATTAAAATTACTTATTATAACGATTACTTATAGTAGATGTAAGCGAGCGCCAATTGAGGCATCACCTGCATACACAATTAAATAAAGAAAACGATTTCCTTAAATTAACAGCGTGGTCTAACATTCATCTGTAGAAATGTTCAAAGCTCAAAAGCTTTGGCTGTTTACATCAAGCTTTCCCCGATAACTTTGTGTTCCCTTCCTTGTACTTTGGCATTTTCGAACTTAAAGCTTGCACGTGGAAGCTTTCGCGTGAATCAAAAGCTTGTAAAGTACACGCATTGGGAAAAGGAAAAAGTGGGATATCAGCTGCCAAAAAGCCCCTCCACAGTGTTGTCTGCAAAGTGAACAAAAAGCTTCAACGCAAAGCTTCCAAAACTCCAAGCACCTCAGTGGCTACTAAAAGTCTGCTAAGCCCCCGACAAGCTTTTAGTGGGAATTGAAATATAAAACAAAGTTGATCTCGGAATATTTATCTTCGCTTCAGTGCTTCCCCTTTTAAAGCGGTCGTCCTCCTTGTGGTACTGGGACCATTTGAGGATTTTCAGCAGCACTGACCTGTGTATTCCGTGCAGAGGTATGATCACATCTCCAGCGTTTCCTCTGGGCAAAACCCCTGCGGAGATTGACGCGGACGACAACCCTGGGCAGACCCACGGCTGTGTTGCAATACGTGTTGCGTGCAGCATGGCACGTTGCATGTGGCATGTTGTGTTTTTGTTTGGGACAATTGTTGCTGATGTTGCCAGTCGTGGTTCGGTTCGACTTTGTCGCATCTTCTGGCTCTCATTCTCTTGGGTGGACCAAGTGAGAGCTTTCGAGAACAACTTGTTGATTTTATTGCCGTCTTAACGCAACGTGTTCGACAGCGACAGCGAGTTTGGTATGATGGTGCCGCACCCAACAGGTTGCTTCACAACAACTTGGCCCGAAAAAAACTATGGGGCATGTATGGATGTGAGTCATAGCTTGACCTACGCCAATCAAAAACAGGGTAAAAGATTCGAAATCTTAAAAATTTCATTATATTTACTTAGACTCATAAGGGAAGTGGTAAATGCATGGCAACTCATTCATGGATCCTTGTGCTAATCTCAAAGATGCTACCTGGCCGACCAGACCCTCAAATCGTTGAATTATCGAATAATGCACTGGGAACAGATGTCTCAACAATTTGTAGTGTATTCGTAGAAGCGGACTGGCAACTGAAAGTAGATTTTCTATGCGCTATGGCGATCCACTTTCAACGACATTCCCCACAGTCACCGATTCTGATTCCATGGAAATCAAAAACACTGAATAAGTATTCACATGAGTGAGTAGAAAAACAGAGCTCTCTGTAAACAAATTTTGATTTTCTTATCGATGCTCCCCGATGAACACATTTCCATTAAAATGTTCTGCAGAAGAAACAGCTTGTACAAGTGCTCGAGTATGTGGCAGTACAATATCAATGCATTTTCGCGCAGTTTGCAGTGCTTTATGGCTGGGCCAAAGGTCACTGGAGAAAAACATACAACAAAAAGCAGTCCATAGATAGTTTTATTCGTTGAGTTGAGCATGTTCTCGGCCTGAATTGCCAAGGCCAAGAATTTTAGCGCTGTGCAACGTGATGTGCGGATCTGTTTCTGACCACGAGCCAAACCCCCTCCCAGGCCATAAAGCCATAAAAAACCACGCCACTGCGCTTTGAGCCGGCTTGTTGCTCACAACCTTCGAAACGATGCTCGAACATGCTGCGAGCCGGCTGGCTGCGTCTCGAGCGGCGCTCGACGGCAGAGCAAAGTTCTCTCTCAAAACTCAAGCTTGAAGCGCAAATCTGAGTCATAGAGAGTTCCAACAAACTGAGCTCTTGGCTATGGAAAGGTATGGAAAACGGCCCAGCAACATAAGCGGTAGTGGAGATTATCCAAGATGCCCCAAGCTCAGGGGACCCAAGAAACAGGTAAATCAGAACAACAAAGACGAAATGGCACGAAGGAAGGAATCTTCCAGAAGGGAGACTCACACTACATGCCATAGCTGCTTACCCTCTTTGGCTACCTAGCGACGTCACTGGCTCACCTGTTGCTCGATCTTATCACAATCACAAGAGTATGTGAGAAAAAAGGTAAGCAGCGACTGGGCCTCCTTCGTATCTAGCTGGGCGTCCAACCTGTTGTCCATACCTTTTTTAGCGCCAGTTGCCGCAGTACATGGCAGTTGCTGGCAACATGTGGACGCTTTGCAAGCAACATTTGGGGGGCTGCCAGCAACATTTGAAGCGGGCACGGCCTTGCCGCCCCATTTACTCGGTTGGAGCTCTAGACGCTCCGGAGCGTTGTCGTTGTCGTGAACACGGTCAGAGCCAGCGTGGCAAAGTAACTCCCCCCCCATACGATACGCAAAGATTCCAACGTTCAACGTGTGTCGAAAAGTCAAAAAGCCGAAAAGCCGCAAAGCCGCAACAAACTGCAAAATTCGAGGCAAATCTGAGGAAAAATAGCGAAAATTAAGCGTAAAGTACACATCCAAGATCCAATCTCTGGCTAGCTCTTTTTTTTTTGTTGTTGTTGTTGTTTTTCAAGTGAGTGTGCGGTAAAAAGAAATTTGCGCCAATTGATGTCACCTTTTTGGGTTCTTTTTTTGCCATGCTGCAAAAATGTAAACAAGAAAATTGTGCCAATTCCACAGAAATAATTTGTACGAAATAATCAAAGTACTAAATGATAAAAAAAAAAAACGAAAATCAAAAAACGAATAAACGAAAAAACGAAAAAACCGCAAATTAAGGCCACACAAAGGGGCAGCCAGAAAAGGAAGTTTGGAGGCCAAGCGAAGCCAGACCCAAACCAACCGATTTGCCAGAAAGAAAGCGAACGAACGGGCGAGCGAACATTTTGTTGGGTCGGTCACTGGCGGCTCGCTCGCGGCTTTCGCCACTTTACGAGCAACTTCCTTTTTTAGCCAGCACACAAAACCAGTCTTGGAAAGCCCCAGGCCACAGTCCCCAGTCCCCAGTCACCCCCAGTCCTCAATTCCCGCCACGGCAACGACCACAGCCAAGAGCAAGAGCAAGAGCAAGAGCAAGACCTAGGCGGACAGACAGACGGACAGTGGACACAGACCCAAGTCCAGATCAGATCCCGACTTTGGCCATCCCCCTTGTTCCCGGTGTCAGTTTCGGGCAACAATAACAAAAAAAAAAAACAAACGTAAACAAAACAGCAGAAAAATGTGAGTTCGGCTGAAAGGATGAGGCCCCAAAGTGATTTGTGCAAGTCCTCTCCAGCAGACATCCTCAAGTGTGACTCAAGCCGTAAAACCTCCTCCTAACACAACACAACGCAACAAACTACACCACCCCAACAGAGCGCTCCCTTCGACGATAACTGGTGAAAGTTTCCCCACTCAAAACTTAGAATTCTCTCTTCATTTTGGGGGCTCTCTTTATTTTGTGCTTGATAAATGAGTTGCCGGCTGGCATAACGGAGCCCCCCCAAGGCGGTAAATCATTTTCTGCTTGTGGCGGCACTGACAATTTCACAAATTTCACAAATTTCACAAATATGTATGTTCGGGGGAGCCGCAACAACCGAAAGAAACAGAAAAAACTGAAGACCCTGCCATTGCCTTTTGCCAGCTCCATGAAGTCCGAGCACAACAGAGATGGAATTGTTGTTGGACAAATACCGAAACAGATACCCAAGCTCATTGTCGCTTGGGGAACAGTTTCTGGTTGGCAAGACTCTAAATCAAATGCCAAAACTATGCTGTGCAATTATCGAGTAGCAATTGGAAGATTGTCTCCTCCTGTCTGTTGCACGAACAAACTTTATTCGAACTAGTTCTGATCTGAGTGTCAACTGTGAGCTGGAAAATGCCTCCTAGATCCAAAGAGCTGGAAAGCGGCCCAAGGCGAGCAGATCTCAACTCCCATTTGAACCGGTTTCAAGTTGTGGGAACTAGTTTCCAATCTATCATCCCAAGCTTGAGCATCTTTTCTGTAGTGAAGTGTAAACAATGAGTGTGGTTCCAGCATCCCTGCATCCCAATCCTAGTTCAATTCAGTGAGGAAAAAGACCTTCTGGATTATCTTTTTGGACTACAGATCTATTCAATTGATCAAACGTAAACGTTGCTGCAGTTCCATTTTCAGACTTTATTTTTCTCGAATCGATCGGCAAACGGCCATCTAGAATATGCCAGGGAGATCAAATTGCATTACAAATATGCAGATGCAATGGGAGAGTCGGTGTCGGCCCACTCCTCGAACGAGCCCCAGCCGTAGTCCCCCCCCTAAAACAGTGCTGTGGATCTGCTGCTTCCCTCAGTGCCTGACTGCTGCCTGCCTGCCGGTTAGAAAGCCAATGGGAACAAGTTTTGACTTGACTGTGCAACTAATTTTCTAAATTGTTGTCGCTGAGATCGTTGAGCGTGGCAGAAAAATTATGCATATGTGTGTACATATGTACTTGCATACGTGCTTATGTATGTATGTATCTTCGGTACATATGCTTATTGAAAAATTAAACAGAATCGGCCTTAAAATCCCAATATTGTGCCAATAGAAGTTTTGGGGCCAAATGGAAGTCTGCAAAAGCAAAAACATGTGGCAAAAGGTCTACGGAAAGCACTGAAAAAGTCCAAGGAAATGGGAGAGCAAGAGTGGGTTACGCCGAAGAAGAAGGAGAGAGAAAGAGAGAAAGAAACGGAGAGAGCCCAGAAGTCACATGGGTTGGCTGCGATCTGCTGATGATGGAGGCAGATCCCCACTCATTCATCATGACACCCCAGCACGGCCTTTCATTTAGGATTATGATTAATCGAATTTTAATCAAAATTGTGTTCTGTTTTTTGTTTCTGTTCTCTTTTGAGCACCCAATTTTGAGTAGAAAATGTTCGATTTTGAACCGGCTTAAGTGCGTCGTCATCAGCATGTGCAAGCGGGATGGCTAGCTGCAGTAAGCACAAACAGTGGCCGAGACAGAGAGGGGGAGTGGGAGAGAGACAGAGAGAGAGAGAGAGAGAGAGGGAGAGAGAAAGACCAGTTAATGGATTAGGAAGCGGCCACAAGAGGTACAAGAGAAACACTCTACCCCCTGAACGCCTGCCTGCCGCCACTGCCAACAAGCGATCATGAAACACTCAACCGAAGACAGAAAGAAAGAGAGAGCGCGTGAGAGAGAGAGAGAGAGAGAGAGAGAGGGAGAGAAGGAGCAGGAGAGAGCGGAATTTGATGGACAAAGGAAAGGTGAAAAGAGGCAACTTGGCTTAGATAATGATGATGACGATAATGACGACGACGACGGCGACGACGACCATCTCTGTGGCTGTGTTTGTAGAAAAAACAGGTATCACACACAGACACACACACAACTCAACACTTACAATCACACCTGTGTGGAATAAGTAAGCAGTGCCGTGCCGACGTCCGTCGACGTCAATGTAGGCGACCCGATTTTCAAAGAGCGCCAGAAAGAGAGGGACAGGGACAGCGAATAGAACCAAGAATCACGAATCCATGCCGTGCCATGCGCTCGAAAAGTATTACAAATCTGTTTAAAATACCACAACAACAACAGAGAAACTAAACAATACAAATTAAGATTAAAGACAGAGAGACACAGACAGACCCCAGCTAGACTGAGTGAAGCCCTAAGTATAGGCACATATTTATGTTCGGGTATTTAGCTCTCCTCAGAAATTGAGAGTTCCAGTAGTAGAATTTTCCTTCGGTTCAAAGGAAGTTAATTTTCAAAGCTCCGTTCCAAGTCAGCTTGCATCTACATATCTCTCTCTATCTTTCTATTAAAAATTTCAAGTTACACTTGTTCCTGCGCATAATGTGAGATTTTTGAGGAATAGGAAATCGCCATACAGGAAACTCCTGTCCTCTTCGATTTGTGTTGCTTCGTGTCATCAGATCAGGAATGCAATAACGGGCGACAGCAGAGTAATCTTCGTATGTAAAAATGTTCTCATTAAGTTCCCAACAGATCATAATGATGTTCTCTCTCTCTACCTCCCGTCCACCCTCGCGCGCATCGTCTGTGTGGACACCACTCGAAATCAGATTTAGTTGTTGTTGTGTTTTTTTGCCGGTTGCCACACCTGAAATTCAACTGACTCTCAGTCTCTCTCTCTCTCTCTCTGACACTCTCAGTCGCCAACGCAGCAGCAGCAGCAGCAGCAGCGAAAGAACGAACAAGAACAGTAACAGAAAGAACAGCAAAAGACACAACAGCACACACAGCGGAATAACGAAAGACTTCGACGGGGAACTTACGTGTCTGTCTCACAATCAGTGTGCGAGAGTGCGAGTGCGAGGGAGCGGGAGAGCATTCGCTGGCTACTGCGACGCTCACGCTCTGCCAACGCCAGCAGAGAGTTAGTTGGCTCGCCGGCGCCACCGCGGAGTTGCTCAGTTGGTTTTCATAGGCGCGCTGTCGCAGTTCGTTCGCAGTTCGACCCACCCGTGTGCTAGAATAGAGAAGCAACGACAACGCACCGCACGCTCCCACGCACACAACAAGAACCGTTTCGCGCGCGCTCGCTCAATACTTGTATGACCGTTCACTTTGGTCACTTGTTTTTTTTTCGTGTTTCAAAGTTTGTGTTGTTTTGATTTGTTTTACATTTTTGTTTTGTGGTTTGGCTGCCCTTTTGCCTGTGCCTTTTACGTTGATGTTAACTGTTTGTTACCTGTTAGTCGTGCCTGGACCTGACCTGCGGAAACGACCGAAATCAGCTAAAGAAACTAAACCGATTTTTGCATACTGAAGGATCTGTGCCGTTACGCGAGCGCACTCATAATCTGCCGATCTCTCTCTCTATCTCTGGATTACACACCACTTACACACTCTCTCTCCCTTGCAGGCAGGCGAGAAGAGAGTGAGAGAGGGCTGGCTGCACTGCCTGCTGGGTGACAGGTAAGCGTGATAAAAGCAACAAATTATTTGATTTACTCTAATTTTATTCGTATCCTTTTGCCGGTCGAACGCTCTTGAAGCTGTCTGTCCGTTAGCCCCTCCAGTCTGCACTCTCGCGAGCTGCAGCTCGCTCTCTTGTGTTTGTTTCTCTTGGTAACTAGTTTTCCCTAGTTTGCGGCTCCACTGCCCCAACTCTACCACTCCAATGTCTTTGGTTGCATGTGCACCCCTCCCTCTTCTCGTTGTTGGTTCTCGCTGGTTGTTGCACCCACTCCCCCCCTATCCCTGACTCACCCTCCCGCTATGCTTCTCTTAGCGTTCTGTCTCATTGCCTTTTGCTTGTTCTTCTTTTTCTTGTTTTCCCTCGTCTTCTTCTTCTTCTTCTTCTTCTTCTTGACATGGCCATGCATTTGGAACCAGATCTAACAAGATTTTCCACCAACAACAAAAGGAGCAAAAGCAGCCCAAGCAGCCAGCAGCAAGAGAGCAACCAGCACCAGCCAGCATCTCTGCTTCTGCTTCTGCTTTTGCTTTACTTCCATTTGGTTACTCTTTCTCTCTCTCTCTCTTACTCTCTCTACTGTGTGTGTGTGTGTGTGTAAATGTTTTTGTTGTTTTTCCGCTGATTAAATTGTTTGAGAACTTTCGTTTATAATTTGATGTGCTATCGCTTCCCGACTGCCCTGCGCGCCCCCCGCTTCCCTTCCGCCATTTCTCAACGGGGCTGCTCATCTTCAAAGCTCGCCACCCACCAAAGCCACCACCTCACCACATTGGTCTCTGTCCCTCTCTATCTTCCTCTCTATCTCTATCTTCCCCAGTGCAATTAGGCAGCATTTATCTCGTTTTAAATTTGCAGCACTTTGCTGTGCTCAGCGGGTCCTAAACAAAAGCACAAATGAGGGGGCGTCGGTGGTGGTGGTGGTGGTGGTGGGGAACAAATTTTAGTTTGAAAAAGTTCTTGAAATCTTCAAGGGAGACTCTAATCAGAAGTTTGAATGTTGATGTCCCGCATCAGGGGAAGCTGTAACAGATGGGAGTCCACCAAAGGGACGATTTCCTGCAGTAGGGCGAGAACTAAATCCGAGCTGCTCTTTTGGGTTCCTTGCTAATATTGCATATCTCGGTGTCTCCTCAATGTGATTTACAATACACGAGAGAGTTTCCCATCTCTTACTTTGAGGTTTCTCTGAGTATTCTGAGGTCATTTACTGGGCATTATGGCATTAAATAAAGACTACAATTTCCATACCAATCCTGATTTGCGCCATCAGTGACTTTTATCCATCTTCAGCCATCAGCCCATATCAAATTGAATCATTCCTCACAATTCCTAATCCTCAAAACCGGGCAGCCCCCGGAGGTGGCTCCGTACCATCAGTCAGACGTACTTACTCAATTGTCTCTGGCTCACTTCACATGGCAGCCACAAGCCCCCCTCCAAAAACCCCGAGAGCCCCTTCGAACGAATCAGTCTCAGCCCAGGCTTAGCTGCAATGCATTTTGAACCCCCCTACCCCACCCAGCCTGATGGCAATTGAAATGCAGCAGCTCCTCCTTTAATACCGAGTAATCTTACGGCTCAAGGGTATATTGATTCGTTGGTATTGTTCTTGCAGACAAAAGATGAAAATGCTCCGTCGAAGCGAGAAAAGGGAAAAAGGGTATCCCCTTAGTCGTCAGACTTGGTCGGATGCCAAGGCCCTCTGACTTGTTGTTCTCTGTGGCATGTCATCATTAGGAAGATGTCGCCTGAATGCAAGCGCACTATAAACTCAATTCGCTTTGTATCTGGGAAGCTGCCGCTTCGACAACTCGATTATCCGGAACCACCTCCCACACACCAGGAGTGGGGATTCGGATTCTCACTTCCACTTCCACTGCCACTTCCACTGCCACTGCTACTGCTACTCCTGCTTCTAGTTTTGCTTCTGTGTTTCTGTGCGACGGGGCTCTAATGCATTTTTCATGCATACATTTAGCAAACGTTCGCCAATCAGACGCTGCCGCCGCTACTTGATGCCCCAGTCTGTCCCACTGTCTGGCGATCTGTCTATCTACATATCTGTCTGTCTGTCTGTCTGTCTGTCTGTCTGTCGGGCTGAGTGACTTTCTGTCCCACTCACTCGACTCGACTCGACTGCAGTTTTTTGGTATTTGTCATGTTGACAAATTGCAATGCCAACCAACCAACCAACCAACCAAGCAACATACATATGTGGGGGACTGGGTGCTGATTGAGGGAAAGGCTCTCACAAATCCAAAATCCATATGCAAATGCCAATGACAGGTAGACAGCGCCAGGTAATCTGCATGACAATCATTTTTTTCCTCCCAAATGCACTGAGAGAAATCCCACCTGCTCGAAAATTATAAGGATAAGTCCCTAAACCAATTAGCTTTGGTGCCATTAGCAAACTAATATCAATTAATCAGCATTCAATCTTTTGAACTGAGTAAAACTTATTTTTGTGCATTTCTTTGGAGACAAAACAGTCGAAGTGCCGCTGTAATTATATGCCAACATAAATGGCAATTCCAATCACCGATCAATGCTTTTTTTTTGCTGCCAGTACACAGCTAGAAGTTCATATTTATATTGAACAAACGCATTTTAATTGCACTTACAATTGCAGCATTCGCTACAATTCCCTTCCCCCAGACCATTTCCATATACTGTGCATTCATATTTGTGTTTAAATGTTGGCCCAAAAATGCTAATCAAGGTTTTGCTGCCTCTTTCCGCTTCCGCAGTTGGTTTTCATCACGTTAATCATCATCGGAACGCAGCGCATCGCTGAAATGCTGAAATGTTGTATTCCGATTGGATGGTCAGCAGTTTGTGGAACGAGGGAACGTGTGGATTTGTGTAATGCCATTATCGGATAGTATTTTAATATAAATATTTTCTGAAATATTATTTATTATGATTTGCTTTGGCCTTGGACTCGACTCCGAGGGGCCAGATGCAGATGAGATCATAGCCGAGGCAGTTTGGACGAACCTTTCGCAGGAACTGGCAACTGTCTGGAGAAAATAAATAAATAAACACACAATTTTAAACAAATTGTCGAAACGTGAGCGAAATGTAAAACAAATCGGAGGGAAACGCCACACCACAGATCATGGTGTGTGTGCTTGTCCTCCTTGGGCTCCAGCGAGGAACACATTTCAAGATAAATATTTCATTTCTGCCACATTTGATTACCCATCCTCTCATGAGTAATCACTTTCAATGGCCATTTCTGGCAGTGTTCAAAACAATTCTTTGTCTAACTATCGAGTTCCGCTTTAATATATAAGAACAATAGAAATCTATAACAGGCAAAAGGCAATTGAATTGTTTTAATTAACAACTGCAATCGGCAATCTCCGGCACTCCGACACTCTGACACTCACGTGAAGCATCCGTCAGATTGCTTTCCAGGAATACTCGTACAGTAGGTGGATACACATGTATATAATTGATTTGCTAATTACTTAAAGCCACATATTGCAAATGCTTATACAATACGCTCGAAAACAAAACAAACAACAACCAGAAGAAAGAAAAGAAAAGAAAACTTTATGTGTGTGTAGAGATGTTCGAGTAGAAATTCCCCCAAGCCCAAAATCATTCCAGTTTCGCTCTCGCCCGCTCTGCGTCGAGGGGGGGGGGTTCTAGGTCCCCAAACAGGTCTCGAGACAACTCGGGATCTTGCTTCAGCGAAACGAACACACACACAAAAACAAAGAAGGAAAAAACTTAATTAGAAATAACAACAACAGCAGCAGGCAGCAGTCAGCAGTCAGCAGGCAGCAGGCAAATAAAAATTAGAAATCTGGAAATGTTAAGCATCACATCAGCCGCACTGTGGCACTGTGGGGGATACGTGGCGTTCGTTTTCTTGCAAAAAAAAAAAAATTGTATAAAAAGCCGCTTGACTAGCCTGGGCAGAGACAGGCGGGATACTGATTGGCAGGGCAGGGCAGGGCAGGGCAGGGCCTTGATTACGGGTCTAGGGGCAACAAAGCGGCAAAGGTACGCCTGTCATGTGAGAATGTGAGGCTTATGCTAATTCTATTTGCGGCCGCCGCGACTTGAGTCGGAATATCCGTCGCAATTGTTGCTGCAAATGGCAGCGAAGATCCACCGAACACTTCCCCTACCACTGCCAAGTAATTGGCAGTAATTGTCATCCCCATGGAAGAGATCGATTGAGGCGATGAGTCAGTCAGCCGTGTGGACAGCTTGCGATTATCGATTATTATCAGTATTTTATTCTGAAGCGAGCCAGTTTCCTTTGTTTCTTCGCTGGAAATCTAAACTAAAGAAATGTCCACACTGTTTGTCCAATTAAAAGGTGGAAAGTGAGCATTTTGATTGATTCAAAGTCTCAATAACTCAGTATCGGAAGTTGAAATGAGTTGGTTTCCTCTTTCCATTCAAGCAATTGGGACTGAGAGCCGAGAAACGAGAACTCAAATGGGGCTGCAGCTGACTCAGACAGCCGACATTTGAGCTACAGCTGGCTGGCACATGTTATCGGATCCACTGTGACTGTGACTGTGACTGTGACTGGACTTTCTCCACCTTTGAGGCCAGTGGCAGTCCGTTGCAGTTGTTTCCTGATATTAATTAGAACTCGCCTTGTTAGCACATTTTCGATGTCACAAACTTTTGCCGGCAAACCCCCCTCCCAACCCTTTCTGTAACTGGATACATTTTGTTGGGGTGAACGCTTTGGTATGTACAAAAGTATGTACAAATCATTTCCATATGTATTTATATGTATGTGCCTTTCGAGAGACAAAATCTGAACTATTGTGGCCTGCCATTTGGATTTGAATTACTGTCGGATGGAATGGGAATGGGAATGGTAAAAGAGTCGATGGGAAGACGAGACTTGGAAACCTTTTTGCGCAAGTTAATGAGTGAGCTGACATTTTGGCTGGGTCTGTGGCTGTGGCTGTGGCTGAGGCTGGTGGGGCTTGTGCCGAGCAACTGTGGCTAAAGTTCAAATATTGGTTTGCATCAGTTTACACACAAATTAAAAGTACCAAAAAGTAACATGGAAACACAGGTGGGCAGGCAGAGAGAGCAACAGGAGGGGCAACAATACCCTTGGCACTGCATGGATGGTTCGGGTAGTTGAGGGCGAAAGCGACGGGGCGTTTGGTCAGACTAAAAAGTTAGTTAACCAAAAAAGTTGCACCGTTTCGCCTGGGAAAGTGTCGCAATGCACTCGACTATGGGATACCCTGCTAAACGGTGTCTCTCTCTCTCTCTCTCTCTCTGTGTGCGGTACGAGCTACGAAAATACATAATCAAAACTCTGGCCCGAGACCAACGAATTTTCACCGTAGGAGCAGCATCGAAGAGTGGCAAAGGGTGGCCAGAGACAGAGACAGAGAGAGAGAGAGAGAGAGAGCGACAGCGAAATGTCAAAGGCCAGGGCGAAGATGAAGCTCGGCTGGCGCTGAAGCTCTTGTGGTCTTGGTCTCGCTCTCGACCTTGCCTCGAGTGCCAAATAAAAGTCGATCATAAATATTTGCCTAAACAACAAACAAAGCCAAGCCAGGGAATAAAGCAAACTTAAATTAGCCATCAGCTCCAGCTTCAGACAGAAACTTCCCTGGCTCCAGCCAGCAAAAAAAAACCAAAAAAAAAAAACACACACACAAAAAATGTGCCATAAAATGTAAATAACGGCGGAAAGCTCCCAGCTCCCAGCTCCCAGCTCCAAAGGGAAGAGCAGCTGGAGGAGCACAAGATGGAAGACACTGTGGCAGGCACTGGCTCGTGGTGCCGGCAGAGACCCGGGCCAGACCTCCAGATGTTCCCCTTCCCATGCCTTTCCTTGCTGGCTTTTTTGTGTACAAAAAGAGAAGGAGAAGTTAAATGAAGATATTTGTTACAGTCAGTGCACCTTGAAATTGTTCTGCGGCATCCCTCTCCAGCATGGGGGGGGCAGCCACTGGGGGTGTGGCTGTGGGTGTGGGTGTGGCAGAGTCACCCACCTGTGCGCTGCGGCTTGTGTCGTTTGACGCAGCATGGAGCTGTGGCTGTGGCAAGTATCCGCACGGTGACAGGCTCTAATCGAGTTCCTTAGCAAGTGGCTTCAATGAGTGTGCAGCAGCAGCTGCAATCGTTAGATCTTTGATTTAAATATCTGCAGTGGCACTGGATTCATCCTTAAGTTTTTCAACAATGCAGAAGGCTATGGGCTGCAGGGAGCGGACTCCATCTCCTTCTCCTGCTCCTTCGTGTCTTGTATATTATTCGTGATTCTTTTTCTCGCTACTCTGATATCTTTTATGGTCATATCCTGCTGCTGCTTCTGTTGTTGTTTCTGGTTCTGGTTCTGGTTGTGGCACTTGCTTCTGGCTGGCTCTGACTGGTTCTGGGGCTTCGGAGGGAGTGCCAGAGACAGATTATCATCAGTGGGCAACTTTATTAGTGTCATTAGATGCAGTCAAAGCGCACGGCATAGAGCAGAAATGCTGGCTGGCCATGCCCCATGCCCCATGCTCACCATAGAGAACTCCACTTTATTCTTCACTCCACTCTTCAGGCGGTTTGTTTGTGATTCTGATTGTAGTTGCGCTTCTCCTTGGTCTGTCTGCCTGCCTGCCGTTGTCTACTGCTGTTGTTGCCATGGAACGACTAACTGCAAATTAGTAGCTACTTCTAGCAATTTATCTGCGCATTGTACAACGAGTATGGCTCGCAGGGTGAGGCAACCCTTCAGATTGGAGGCTCATTATGGCATACGCGTTCGCAGTGGACAGACCAAACGGTGGCTCCACTCATCGCCAGTTATCATCATCGCTTGCCTCTGCAAGTGTAACTAGAGAGCACCGAAAAGGGAGACTAGAAAAAGCTGCACTGAGCGAAATGATTTGCATCGAAAATGTATGCTTGCCTCCTTGGGTCGCTCTCTGGACTAAATACTAAATCTTATGGAATACTTGATACTTTTTCGTTACTTCTTTGCTGTCACAGTTGTGCTTTTCATTTATTTGTTTGCTGTGCGCGAGTCGGGGCTGAGGCTCTCCTCTCCTCTCCTCTCCTCCGCATGTTCTGCTGCTTATCCCACTTTTCGGACGGGTCTGCCTCTTCCATTATTGTTTAGCTCCACTGCCTTGTATCCAGCAAGTTGTTCAAGTGAGTCAAAGTTTTCTACACACCGAAAACTCCTCCTCATAAGTGTGTGTCTGTCTGTCTCTCTCTCTCTCTCTCTGTGTGTGTGTGTGTGTGTGTGTGGTGGCAACCTAATTTTTTGTTGGCTTACGTTCAGTTTTAATGGGCTTGGAGTTGGTAGCAAAATGTCTGCAGCCAGAAAGGGTAAGAAATACTATGCCCCACGATACTTCTCCCCCTCACTCCAACCGACGCGAACTCCACTACGCCCACACACTGTGGCAGAGACAGAGACAGAGACAGAGACATCCCCTCCCTGCCTCCCACCATCCATTCCTCACCTGACGAAAAAACAATTGTTTCTTGTTTATGGCCCAAAGGCAAACATTTTACATTTTTGGCTCTCTTTCGTTTCTGTTTCTGTTTCTGTTTCTGTTTCGCTTTGGTTTCCAGTTTTCGTGCTACCCCTTTCTTTTTTCAGTGCAAAAAAAGAAAACAAAGAAAACTCCTCTAGGGAAAAGGTCAACAAAGACTTCAAGTGAAGATCAACAACATCTCTCTCTCTCTCTCTCTCTCTCTTTTGGTAGCCCTTGACAACCAATTTCCACCTTTGCTCATTTCAATATTCAGCTTCAACTTATTTGGTTCATCATTTGATTGAGTCTTTAGCTTCAGTTTGTGCCGTTGCTGCTGCACAGTAAGTAACAGCCATTGGGGCTGGTTCCTTCTGCCCTTCTGCCCTTCTGCCTGTTGCTGCTGCTAATTACAGCCGCTGCCTCTACTCGACTCTTGTTGCCTCGCACTCGTTCTCCTTGCCATCTCCATCCATATGGAGCAGAAAGTTGTTCGGTTGCCGCTGGCTAGCTGGCTGGCTGTTGGCTGGCTAGCTGTTGGCCTACTCGCATTAATAGTCAGTTAGTATGCACGGTAAACGCTCGCGGTGCGGTGCGGTGCGGTGCGCTGCCAACAAAGGAGAGAAAAAAATGCTCTCAACTTTGAACTTATTTTTTATGATGTTCGAAATAGTTTTATCCCAATTTTTTGGTATGGCTCTGGCCAGGAGCAGGAGCAGGACGGCAATCAAATGCAATTAATTAATAAAAAGCTAAAACAAAAGGAAAAACCAACAACGAAGCGAGGAGATCAACTTTTTTGGCCTGCAGCGGGTTCTTTTTTTGTACGCGGCAGCACTCGAAAGTTTTCGCATAAAACAGATATGTTCTGATGCTCGTATTTTTGCTCAACATTTTTGAGCGTTAAATTATGGAAAATGTTTGCAAACGCTGGTCCGAGCCGCTCCGGGTCGCCTCTTCCCTTCGGTCTAACACACACACAGAGAGAGAGAGAGAGCGAGAGAGAGAGACACAGACAGAAGAGCAGCAGCAACCACTTACAAAATGATTTCCGTTTCCTGTGTTCATTAAAGTGTCCGAAAAAAGAAAGCGTCGACCGCATGGATACACGACTAGGCAGCAGATACTTAGATACTCATCGCCGGCCACAATTACAAATCGCTAAGAAAATTAAACAGACAAAAAATACCACGAAATGTACACAAATAAAAGGAAGCCCAACACAAGTGAGGGAATAAAAGAACGAACGGAGATCGATGGCTGAGGGCTCCACGAGTGCCACTGAAACCCTAGGCAATCAGAATATTCCTGGAATAAGTGAGTGAGTGAGCAAATTCAGAGCTTACAACAATATTTAATATGTAAATATCTGTTGGCATAGCGGTGTATCCATAAGCGTGCCAAGGCAAATGCACATTTAAATTCTGGTTTACAAATAAATTCGCTTTTCCACTGATTAAATGTGCAAATCCTGTGATGGTTCCTCGACCAAAATGAACCTAAATCGAGAATATCAATTTGAATTTAATGTTTCTATTTTGATGGGCAAAGACTTCATTTTGATGGGTGCTCTTTTGTTGTTGTCTTCTTCTCTTGGCCATTCAACATCTTTTCGCACATTCAGCCTCTTGTTGTGCTGTTGGCTAGTCGCTAATGTATTCAAAAGATATCGCACGAAACAAATGTGGATACACGGATGCAGAGATACTTGTGCCTGTTGTTGGCGGGTTTTCTGCCGTTGCTTTGGAGCTACGTCCCCCCAGCCGGCCGGCTCTCTACCCCCCGCCCGACTGTCTCTATTGGCCACGCACACCGCAATGTGAATGACCCTTTTGTCGTCTCAGTTGCTGTTGCTGTCGCTGTTGCTGATGGCGTGGCTGTTGCCGCTGCCCTGCCGTCTTCTCCTTCGCTTGCTCTTTCGCGGGTTCGCTGTTCGCTTCTCATGTATGTGTGTGTGCATTTGTATACCCTTCCAGACAGAGAGAGAGAGAGAGAGAGAGATTGTAAATTGTAAATACTTGAATGACTGAAGAGTATTTACTGCTCGGTGCATGCCACACACGCCTTGCATGCAGTGCACCGTCACTGGTTTGGTTAGGCAAAATAATACAAAATTACGAAAAGCTCCAACGTATGTAGGTTGAAACCAAAACCCACCATTAGCCCGGAGGGGACCGGCAACAGGTAGGAGCCAGCCTGCAACTGGTACCGAAGCCACGTAGGGTCTGCGTGGGGGGGGGGGGGGGGGGGGGGACTCAGGATGGGGTGATGATCTATTCAAATAATTATCGCTGCAGTTGGCCTGTAATCATTTTGTATGGCTTCCCATTTCACATTTCACATACGAATATTTGTTGCGGCAGTTGAAGGCGAGAAATTTGCGAAGAAAATTGTTCGAGTTGCGGCTGCCTGTCACGAAATGTGTGTACATTGAGGAGTGTGCCTCCCAGTGGATGTAAATAGTTACGCAAATTGTACGCACAATATGCTTAAGCCACAATGTAAACAGATGCAGATCTCGCTTGGTGCATATTGTAGGCACTCTGGGTCCTTAGAGTGCCCTCAAAATTGGGCTAACCACACACATCCCCATACAGAGAGACTAATTATAATCAATTCCCATAGGAAGAGAATTGGCTGAGTCGTAAACCGGGCAAAAGACAAAGCAAATAAGCGAACGTGACTTGAAATTATAAAATTAACACGAATTTTGTTCATGTTTATTTCGGTTTTCGGTTTCTGGTCATTTGGGCAATAAATTGCATGCTCCTGGGGTCTGGCCACAAAAACTCGCACACATATTTTTTCTCATTTCTAATATTGGGAGCGGGACCCACAGAGCCCGTAAGTGCATTGAAATAAAGTGAAAATAAGTGGGCAAACACTCGTTTATGCGAAACGGCAGTCACCAAGCAAACAGAAACAGAAACAGAAACAGAAATGTTCTCCGATCATGTGACGATATAATTAATATAAAAAATATAATTATAAATGCAACGGAAATACAACTTGAAAATAAAACTCAGCTTTGCAACATATCTTTGAGACCCTTGGAACAAACAAATTGGCAGTCTTCCCCTTTGCTATTTGCCAACCGCAAATATGGATTCGTTGACTCTAGACTCCTGCACGTAATCGTACATCTGGGCACACAATATTCGTAGATATACGAGTTGTTTCAGCTGCCTTTTTGTTGTGTTTGTTTGTGTTTAGAAGCCGCAAAACCCTGATTAATGGCATACCAGGGGGGGGGCCCCTTCAAAAATGTACGAACATCAAATCGCATCAGGCAGGCAACGGCCAACAAAAATATTTAATTGCATTCGCACGCATTTTTCAAATCGTTTACATGGCATTCTAATGGATTTGATTTGATTTGATTTGATCTCTCGCTCTCCCTCTCCCTCTCTTGATATTTGCATCGGTTTCGGTTTCGATTTCGATTTCGCTTTCAGTTTTTAGTGATTGTTTGCGTACCGACAGCTCTGATTGGATTCTGTTTGTGCAAATGAGTTACAGAAATACTCGCATGAAACGCCGCTAAGGCCAAACCATTCAAGTTCAATGTGGCCCACACAAAACAGTGCAAACCAAACCGAAAAGTAATGGCCAACAAGTTTGTTTGGTATTGGCAGGGCACAGTGGTGTCGATTATAGCACATTGGGGGATAAATATTTATAATATTTATTGCAACATTTGTCACCATAACAAGAGCACACATAACACATTTCATCTTTATTATATTTTGTTTTGTTTGTTGGCTAAATTTGGTCTCACTGTCGCCCGCTTGAAGGTCAGGAACTGCACTCCCTCTGGCCACACCCATTCACATTCTCGTACATTGTATCTGTCGTTGTTTCAAGTGGCAGTGTGGCAGTCCATGGCAGTCCCTTTTACACACAATCCCAGCCATCCTGCTGCAAGTGCCATTTCTACACAGTCTTTCTCTGATTCAATCAATTCCAACATTTTTATTATTGAAAATTGTTATTTTTCCGGAGAACAAAAAACGAGACGATGCAGGGAGAGAAGTTTCAATTGAAAATGGGCGCGGCGCAGCTGCTCCTCCTCTTCAATATGGGCGGGAAAAGGGAGGGAGCCTCCACTGCAGCACATTTCCGCCTTAGCTGGCTCCTGTCTATCTTCATTTTGAGTTCTCGTCTGTGTTTTGTTTTCGGGTGTGTCGATTGTGTCGATTGTGTCGCCTGTCGCACCTCGCAAGGGCCAACAGCAACGGGCCTGAAATGAGAAGCAACGCAAGCTGAGCCTGCTGTCAAGTCAATTCAACTGCCGGCTCCGCTATCCCACTCCACTGCCTATCAAGTCAAGTCAAGTCCGTCACTGTCGAGCGGCATGCAGCTGTGTCTGTGCGTTTATTGGCTTTCACTTTGGGCGCAGATTTTTTTCCCATTTTCCGCTCACTAATTTTTCCGGATGCAGTCCGTCTCTCCGTTCGCTCTGCTGTGCATTTTCCATCATCTGCCGTGGCCCGCATCATTGCAACTTCCTTTTTAACAGGCGGCAGGCAGGCAGGCAGGCAGGCAGGCCCGAAATTAACCTTTGTCTAGGGCAATGCCAAAGCTACACTCGGAGAAATGTAATCGTAAATATGTTTACTTGGCTTGGAGGATGCTCGTCGAATGTTTTATTTGACTGCACTCGAACTTCCTCCCATTTCTCGCAGTGCATTATTTTCGGAGCGATCTCCCGTCTGTTTTTCTCCTCCAACAATCTTTTTGTCATTCTGCGACTCCATTTAGGCATTAATTATGTTAGTTGGTGCGTAAATTTCCGCTACAAAATTTGAAGAGTAGCAAAACCAAAAATGTACATCGAATGGGAAAGGCAATGCCAATGTGCGGCCCATCGCACACTCCTCTTTGGAAACTGGGCTGGGGGTCTACCATTATTTCCATTATTCCCATCATTATTATTATTGCTATTGCCACTAATCTGGTTGCTGTTTGGCATGATTTGGCTCATAGAACCGAACCGAACCGAACCGATTCGTGATGGTGATTAATGGGCTCTGGGCTGTGGGCTCTCGGGGGGATCTCTGGGCATGTGACCCACTAAAACGAGTCTGTCTGGATTTGGTTCGTTGCTTCGTGGCTTCGCTGGCAGTGTGGCAGTATTTGTATCTATTATTGCCACTCTTCCACTCTCTCTCTCTCTCTCTCTCTCTCTCTCTTAATCTATGGCTAGACATCGCATATCGCATGATGTGCTCGTCGTGTGTGTGTGTGTGTGGATATCCGATATGAATACAATATATAGTTACAGATGCCGTGTGAAAGCAAAAGCGAAACTCTTTGTAGCTTAAGGCTGCAAAAGCGAGTAAAGCCAACAGCAACACGACCCAACCGGGCTGTCACTCGTTCACTCACTCAGCCAGTCAGTCAGTCAGTCAGTCAGTCAGCGGGTAAAAGTTCAAAGGGCACAAGCACCTCAATGGATCCAAACTGAACGGGTACGAGTGAGTGGATTGTGTTCGTATGGGGCAACAAATTGGGTGCACAGAAAAGGGATAATCGTGCCGAAAAGCCTTCTCCCCACCAATTGCCCTCTCTCTCTCTCTCTCTCTCTCTCTCTCTCTCGCTGTGCAACAAGAACAAGCCGAAATCTTCGCATCCTGTTCGGAATTTAACGCCATTCTCCTCGATGCAGCGATGCCTCAAAGGCTGCTTCAATTGCAGAGTCTATCCGAAGAATTTGCTTGTTTGTGCCACCAACAGGAGGCACAAACAAACAGAGAAAAGTGATGCTGCAACATTCATTCCAAATTGCCTGGCAAATGAACGACTTCAAAAATACCCTACAGCATGCAACAAAAGTAAGAAATTTGGCAAAGGCGGCGTACAGCGATGGCCAGAGTGCCAGCTACATACATTTTTACATATGAATGTGCATGTGGATATTGCCAGGAGGGATTTTTGCCGCGTTGTTCTCACAGAGCGCCCACCCAAACCCGAAACTCCTTTCCGTTACAATTGATCCGCCCAGCGGCCCGAAATCGAACTGAAATCGAAGCCGCAAAGCGTTGGGCAAGGGCAGGGGCGGTGGTGACCCCCCAGCTTAACGCAAACGCAAACGCAAAAACAGCGAAACAGAAATAAAAGAGCAAACGGAAGTGCTTTCCAGCACTTTGATACCCTTCAGGCCTTCGATTTGTGTCACACAATAAAGAAAATCTTTATCCAACCGATCGGTTCCCACATATAACACCCGCCAAAGGTGCACCACAGCTGAATCAATGGGAAGCATTCAATGCAAACCGGGCGCTGAGCTTCTACCCCAGCTGGTGGGGCGTAAGGCGCAGGGAGGGGGATTGGGTGTGTGTGGACAGATTAGAGCCACAACCTTAGTATTGCATGCCGGTTTGTCAAAGGGAAAGGCCGAACGGATCAACGTCATCATCAATGGTTTTCTTTTTTGTTTATCAACATAGAGACTGTGTTTAATTTTTGTATAGTAAATGTGCTGAAAGTGTTCCTTTTATGCTGTGGCGAAATGCAAAGCTCAGCTAGAAGTCGATTTATCTATGTGGAGTATCTATGTACAATGCAGATGCCTTCGCATGATGATTACATGTGCATATAAACTTCACCCATTAACACAGTTTTCGCGAGTCAAGTCGCGTCGATGATATTTAACCCAAATAACGGCGACAGAAGAAACAGAAGACAGTTAAAAACCGCATGAGCAGCGCTGCCAGAATGCGCAGAGAACATGGAGGAAAAAGTGGAAAAGAGAAAAGCAAAATATATAAATATTATAACAAATTGCGGCGCAGAAGGAAGCAGCAGCAAGAGAGAAACATTAAGAACTGGGAACTGGGAACTGGGAACTCGGAGAAACGAACGACAAAGGACTAGGAAGTTTAAGCACTTCTCAGAGCGATCGTTTCCATGGCAGAAATCAACACGAAAATCCTCGAAGTCTTTGAGCTTTGATGCGGTTCAGAGTTAGCTAAGATCCAGACAGAGAGCGCGAGCAGCTATTGAGGAGGTTTGTGGCTGGGACACATTAACTGTTTTGTTGTGCAAACAACAAAGGGGCAAGAAACAAAATAAAAACCAGTGCATTTTTCAGCACGATTTGTCAAAAGCAGAAGCCAACACACACACACACACACACAGCCCAAGTACCACCCACGCACACAAATCATAAATCTCACAATGAAAGACGAAACAATGATGAGAAGGTGAGAACGAAAACGAGAGCCAGAGTGCTGATGGAAGAAAGGTGGAGGGAGAATGGATGAGAGCGGGGGGTGGGTGGATTGTGGATTGTGGATTGTGGATTGGGAATGTGCTGACTGCTGCTGCTGCGCAAAGCACAGCGGGTGTGTGCGGGCTGGGTTGGGGGTGCATGTGGGCTGCTGTGGGTACGAAGGTTACGTATCCAACCTCAATCAACATTTGGTTGACAATAGCAGAAGGTCAAAGCAGACCAAATGCGGGAAGAAACGTGAAAAGTGACGGGGATGGGGGTGGGGATGGGGGTGGGGGTGGTCTGGGGGAATCGTCACGATTTGCCAGATTGAAAACTCAGTTAATGGATTGCCAGCGAAAGGCAAAAAACAAGCAAACAAAAAAGAAACGGCGGTCTCTTTGAAGCATATTCAAAGGAAATAAATTGATTTTCGAATGCCTAGATTGTACCAACCAAACCAATCGAATCCATCAGGAATTAATAATCGAATACAAATTATGAAATAAAAGTGAATTTCCTATTTCGATTATCCAACTTTGAATATCCATTTTGATGTACTAATTCGATGTGCCATTAAATCCTGCACCAAATCTGCGCCTGTAGCTTCATAACCCAATTGACGGGACAAATTTGGTTTCCATTTGGTGCCCAGGCTCTTCTTCAAAATGTCATTTATTTTGCGCTTTACTTCTCTTGTCTCCACCATAAAAAATTCTCCCTAATGTAAAACAGAATTTAAATTTTTCAATCACTTTTCCCGCTCTGCACTTTTGCTGCTGCTGCTGTAAACTTTTCTGCTTGAAGTGTATTTACTTTATGATATTATTTTTATTTATTATTGGGTCTGCAGCAGCTCTTGCCGCGTTTGCTCTTTCCGCTTTCCGCTTTCCGTTGCGGCTCTTTTCATTTATGCGAGTACTCATTTTTGTTGCGGTTATCATATTTATCATATTCTGACATAATGCGCACCTGATGCCGTCGAGCGGTGGCCAATTGGCCAAACATTTTTGGGCCGTTCCGTCGCTGTCTGTCGGTGCTTATTCTTATTCCCATTGTCTTCTCCTGCCACTCCGGGCTGCCACTCCCCATGCCCTGCCTTCGGTGGGGATTTCAGCGCGAACATTAGCGGGATTCTGGGTTTTGTTTTGCGGGCTGAGTGGGCCGTGCAATAAATCCCGGCTCCAAATGATTTTCGAGGTGGTGTCGAGCTTAGAGATGGTCGCGTGATTGGATCGTTAGGCTTTTGGTGTGGGTGTGCCCCCCCCCCCCATCCCTTACCCACATTACCCATTTTCAATTTCAAGTTATGGCGATATTCTGCACGTCTCTCTCTCTCTCTCTTTCTTGCACCCTCCTGCGTCCATTTTGGAAAATGGCTTTGGCAATTTCTTGGTTGCCGCCGTGTAATGAAAACGGACAGGTGTGCAGAGCACAGGGCAGGCACGGCACGGCTCGGCCAAACCAACCCCCCCCCATCAATGTGTCCCACGTGCCCTTAGTCCTTGCCCCTGCCCCTGACCATGGCCCTGTGGTTGCCGCTGATTCGCGTAACTTTTCATTTGCGTGGCGAAATGTCGCAGCTGACGCTGGTCCATGGGCTGGCTAGCTGCTCTCATGTTGACAATGGCCCAGGGCCCATGCTGTGGAATTTTCACTGAAATTTTGCCACCACCGAAAGTGGAAAGTTTCGAGGAGGAGACCAAGAATTTTTCAACTTTCCTTTTCGGCAGAGACTTTTGTTGAATTCTTTGCACCAAATTGGGCTGCAGCTCAAGTTGAAGAGATTCACACTAATGGGAAAAGGATTAGCACCACAATAATTATGCAGACGAGGCCCAGACAGCTGAAGCAATAGAAACTTTCTCCGCGCTGCCGGATGTCCTCAGATAATTTGTATGAATGAAACAAAAGAATTTTCTGCGAATTATAATCCATTTACTTAGGCTGGAAATGGCGTACATTTTTGTGGCCTCTTTGGCACAGTTCCGTGTTGCCATTGCAAGTGCCGTGCCGCTCGATTTTCAGCCTCATCGCAGAGACAATGAGAGGAGACTTCCCTTTCGACTAGTCATTTTTGGATGCCTTGCCTTGTCTTGCCACTTCTCAATGGTTTTCCCTCTTTTGTTTTCCGTTTTCCGTTTTCCGTTTTCTATTTTCCAATTTCTCCCTCCCTTGTTTTGCTTCGCCTGTGCCTGTGCCTGGGCCTGGGCCTAAGCTCTGGCGACGTTAGCTGACTGCCGGCGTGCGTGAGCTTTTGTGTGTGAAAACTGGTTTCACTGATTTTCAATTTCAATTGTCTAACACTGGCACTGGATGCCACCACTTACTCGTGTTGGTGTGTGTGTGTGTGGTGTCTATTTTGTGCCATTTTTATTTGCCCACATTAGCAATTTCTTTTGTTGACTAGTTGCCGTTGCCGTTGCCGTTGGGCCTACCCCCGGTCTGACCTAACCACACTCCACTCTCACGCTCGGGCCTGCTGCTCCACCTCCTCCTGCACCTATCTGCTCATTGTCATTGGGTCTCCTGCCACGCCACGCCACGCCATTCCCCACTCCCCACGCAACATGTCCCAAAGCCCCTCTTACTCTACTCTCTTTTTGTTCGCAGCCATGAGACGATGTGAGTGATTTTTCACTTGTATGTGGCAGGCATCTGTGTCGCTGTAGTCCCAAGCAAGCCCCCTGAGATACAGCAACCACCCACCGCCCACCAGTCATTGTCCCCCACCGTCATCTTATTATGATCTTCGGTTGCTGTCGTATCTGATTGTGGCTCATTTTTTAATACTTTACTTTTTATTTATTTTTTCTTCCGCTTTTCGTTCTCTCTTTCTCTCTCTCTCCTCACTCCTCTCTCCTCTCTCTCTTGCGTGCAATTCATTTGTGCTTTAATTTAATGTAATCTGTTTAATGTTCTATTTTCTCCTCTTCCGTGACACTGCTGCCCCCATCTTCCGTTCCGCCCACATCATCATCATCATCCTCCTCCACTTTCGTTTTCGTTTCGGTCACTTTATTTGATGCTAAGCGCGACGCCTTTTGTTACAACAAATTGGATTATTGGTACTTTTGGCGCTCAATTGGGGAGGGAAGTAGAGCCCGAAACATGTACGCAGATCCCCAGTGTTGGACAATGGCAGAGAGTGATGAACAAAACACGATCCATCAGACAGTGATCGATAATTATCGATCTTAGACGCGATAACTCATGCACAGATTGTAATTTTAGCTTAGTTCTAAGTTTTAGCCACATTTATTTCTTTACTAAAATTCCCATTTCTTGCCTTTCATTTTCCTTGCAGAGTGCTCCGTGAAAAACAAAGTGAAACCGTCTACAGCATGTGCAATTTTCCCAGCAAACGAAATTCCTGAGCATTCCATCACCCTGCCACAATATTAATTTTTATTTTTCAAGTGTCTGAAATATCACAACAAAAAAAAAATATAAATAAAAAAAAAAGAAAAGGAAAAGGAAGTGCGATGAGAAGAGAAAAAGTTTAAAGACGGCAAAAAGGGGAAAAAAGTTGTTCAATTATTTTAAAAAGTGTTAAAAAGGCGCCGACTAAAGATAGGAGCAGAGTGCGAGAGAAGGAGAGGTAGATGCTGGGTGCTGGGTGCGAGCGAGAGAGCGAGCAATTATCTTTCATAAGCAAAAAAAAAAAAAAAAAAAGTTGAACTCGAAGGCGACAAAGCAGGCAAGAGGGCAAAAAGAATCACCGCGACGCGACGCAAAGCAAAGCAAAGGGTAGTGGGTGGGGCTAGGGACATAGGAGAGGAATTAAATTTAATTAATTGCTCTTTGAAGTGCCTACCAGACCAGCCATGCGACGCACAAGTTGTGGAAATAAATTGTAAAATTAAACGCGTTCATTCTCGCTTATTTCATTAAAGAACCCCCAAAAAAGGAATACAAACAAATAGATAAGGAAAGCAGATAAAAATAAATAAATCCGCGAAGGAGTGAATGAGTGAAGGAAAGAGAGGACACGAGTGTCGGGCTCACCAACCAACACACACACACACACACACACACATAAAAAATCGAAATAAGAATTGAAATAAATCGACGGATAGGGGGAAAAAAGGCAGCGAGTGTGAACGACATACCAACCGAAATGAATCCGACGCCCGTGGGCATTGGATTCGGGTTTGGTCACAAGCCGCCCAACAAGGCAAAAATTCGCTCACGCTGGCGACCCCCGGCGACGGCGCTGACCAGCCAGCCACAGGGCATGGACAGCGACAACCGTACAGCCGCAGAAGCGGCAGTGGAACCAACCGAAATATTCCAGCAAGCCCAGCAGCAAGAACACAGTGAGGACAGCAGCGGCAGCAATCACTCGAGGATCCGCAGCCATTCACAGCATCAGGATCAAAACCACAAACAACAAAACAGGGGCCAACGCCGCTGCCAGCAGCACCAACAAACCCAGTGGACAACCCTGGCCATCCTGCTAGTGGCATTCGTTGCCCTCAGCCATCTGGACAGCCTGATCCAGTGGACACCGGCAACAGCCACACGGATCGAAGGAGCGCGTCAACGTCATGGATCACCAGGTGAGTCCACGTACATAATTGACCAACAAGTGGCTGGGCACACCCCAGCCATCCCCAGCAATGTTCACTTTGTAGATTGCTTCAAATGTTTGATTTATAAATTGGGAGGACTTTGTGACTTTTTCCCCATATCCTTCATCTGCTGTCGCCCGTGCCACTAGAATATTGATTAGCACTTTACGCCACGAAATTAAGTCACAAAGCGAACTCAGTCCAGCCTCAGACTACGACTTGGGCTGGACCCACATGGAATGGAATGTAATGGAATGCCTGTGTTTGAGTGGTGGAGTGGCGGTGTGGCGGTAGCTGTTCGTGTCACTTGAAAATCTTGCCCGCAGCATGACCAACATTTCCCAACCCCTCACTAAATTTTGTAAAAAAATTTGAACCCCGATGCCGATGGCAAGGGCCCCAGGAAGACAATCTAAAGAAAGCAGTTGGCAGGAGAGGAGGCGTGGGTGGTGTAGGAGAAAAATTAATAAAATTACAACAATTGTTGCAGACCAGAAACAAAAGCCAGCCCAGACAGACAACAGCAGTGAAAGAGAAAGGAAAACGGTGCAAAAGTGAGCCAAGTGTGGGGCCGCTCTGGGCTCTGGGCTCTGGGCACGTTGCAGGGTATTATATCAGGGTATCAGTGGGTATATCCCCGCCAGCCCAGATGGCAGATGTTTCATTACGAGCGGAAACCCAACCAATTAGAACATCCATAAAAATGCCAACAGGATTACTGCACCTCGATGCTCGTACTTGGCTTACTTATGTACAAAATATCATCGAAATGTTCCGAATACTTTGCCAGCTGTACAGATTGGCAGATGTTTATTTGCTCGTAACTTTTGTTGCTTGTTGATTAGCTAAAAGTCTTGCATAATTGTTGATTGCAAATGCAGCAGAACCGATATCCATCCATCCAGTTTAAGCAGTCTCCCCAACAGGGTCACTTCTTGGTCGATCCCACTGCAACGCTAAGTCTTTCGCACTGTCTTACATGTACATATATGTATGTGTATATGTGTGTGTGTACATATGTGTTTATATGGTTGAAAATGTGTGTGGCTGTTGTTGTATTTATTGTGGCTGCTGCTGATGCCAGAAATTATGAATCAGGAAGTCTTAATAAGCGCAATTTCAAGTCGTTAGTCACACAAAGTACAAAAAAATGCTGGAAGTTTGCCCCCTCTTGCCGCTCTCTCTCTCTGACGCTGCTCGTAAATGTCTTTCTTATTCTTTTCGTAGTTTGTATTGTAGTTGTTTTCACAGTAGTTATTGCTGGTATTGTACATACATCAGAGACGACTATTAGCGCCTGTAGAAGTACATGCATACATACATATTTCATACATAGTATGTACATAAATAGGTGTATATGGGGGCGGTCGGTCATTCTGCAGTTGTTGCCGTTGATTTTAATTAAGTGAAACGTTTTAATGTGCGCCACAGATTTTCAGATTTCAGATTTTCAGATTTGAGTACCCCACGGTCACTCGCGCCCCTCATGCTGGTGGCACTAGGGGATGAAGGGGCAGGCGGGGCCGGCGGGGCCGGCATGTGTAGATGAAGATGGCAATGGAGATGGGCTGGGGGTCAGGATAGCAGCATTTCATGGGCAGCCAGACTGGAGAAAAGAGAGAAAAAGCAGCACAAAATAGTAAACAGTAAATGTCAAGACAAGCGATCAAATTGCTTATTAAAGCAAATGAAATATGAGCAGTCGGTCGGGCGGAGGGTCGGGCCGGGTTCCCTCTATGGATGCAGATAGGAGGGGAACGACTGATAAATGGCAGGCTTGAGGCAAACTAAAAGCTGTATACATATGTACATGCATAGATAAAACAAGTGGCCATCACTCTTGAGAATAATACGAGTAGGTTTCTCCATGTGTTTCTCTGCTTTTTTTTTCACATTGGCTGTCCCTTTTGGTGGGTGCGTCCAGGAGGGAGCTCCCTGGGCACGTTATGTACATACTTATGCATGTACATTTGTACGTGTGACGGACAATCGATGTTGCAGTTGCACCTTCCCTTTCTCCCACTGTGTTGAGTCTCTTTCCCGGTTATAAATCTGTGAGCGAGTAGCAGCAACAATTGCAAATACAAAAGTCATTTAATGCAATTTGCTGATTGCGCCTCCATCTCTGCTGACTGACTGCATTGTTTGTACCCTTCCAAACGGGTATTACCATAACCACAGTGCATGCAGGTTTAAGTCCATCTTTTGGAGGAACCTTCATGGGACTGCGAATGGGAAATGGGAGTAGGAAATTGCACCTAACTGTGGGGTTGGGGTCACGTTTTAATGGTTGATTTCTTTCAGAAGGGTATCCAAATGTTCGGCCAGCAAGCGCTGGCTGCTGGTTCGGCTGCTACTCTACCTTTTGACATTTGAGTGGAGTAATTTTCTTCTTCTGGTTGTTGCCACACACACACACACACACACACACTTCCTCGGCACAATAAAAGAGCAAAAGCCAAAATCAGAGAAATGCCTTTAATGGCATTTAATAAACATGGCCCAAACAAAATGTTAGCCACTGCAGAAGCAGCAGCAACAACAGCGTGGCGTGGCCCAGTGGGAGGGCTGCGCGGGGCCGGACAGAGCGGTATGTGGCATGGAGATGGCGGAGAGTCATAACAACAGGCAACCGGATTCAAATTCCAGTTTCAATATGACGCTGCCCCCTGCCTGCAATGCGGGATGGATGCTGATGAGAATGCGGCAGCTCCAAGTTGCAGCAGTTTGAAGGAGTCAGCGTCATTATAATGTAATGAGTATTATCATCATCATCATCATCATCATCATCATCATCAACATTATGAATGTGCTAGTTACGGAGCGACACCCATTCAATGCAAAGCCCCAGTAATGCCAAATTGAAGACTTGAAGACCCAGGCTGATGCCCTAACTACATTCAGGAATATTTATGGAATTGAATGGCAAAACTCAAGATAAAAGTTACAATTATCTACGAGTACGAGAAACATCTTGGAGTGTAAGAGCATTTCTTAGACGATGTGCCATCGATTTCGCTGTTCCTACTCGTTGCTGTTGTCATGTGGCCTTTAATCACAGACGACGGCTGCAACATCAGCAGCAGCAGCAACAGCAGAAACAGAAACAGCAACCGCAGCATCAGCAGGCAAAGCCACTGCCATAGCCACTGCTTCTGCTGCTTCTGCTGCTGCTGCTGATGCTTGTGCTTCTGATGGTTGTTCTTCGTCACACTCACTCACATACATATAAGTACATGCACAGACAAAGGCAGTTTGCCAGTGGGTGGGCGGCTGGCTGGCTATCTGGCTGGCTGGCTGGCTGGCTGGCTGGTGACCGCAAAGTTAATTGCAGTGTGTGTTGCAGTTCCCTTTTGTTGCTGCTGCTGCGGTCGCTTGCCCCGTTGCGGACAAATAACTCTGCTTATACTTTGACCAGCCCGAAAGCCACTCGGCAAACTTTTCCCCACGCACACGCACGCACAGTCGGAGGAAAACCTGGGACAAAACTGCAACTCCAACTCCAAGCAGCTTCAACTTACCTAAAGGCGAATTTTTAACTAAAAACTTCAACTAGAGTCAAGTAAAATGTGTTCTCCATAATTGCATACAATAGACTTCATACGTAAAGTTTCCCTTTATGACTCGATACAGATAAGGGCATATATTGTATATTTATCAATCTATTTAATACGTTACGTTAAACATCGCTCTTCCCACACAGAACATACGATCAATGGAAACGAACAGCTAGCTATAGCGGTTTCTTTTTATTTTCTGACCCCCAAACAGAGGAATTGGCAGAATCCAAACCACCAAATGGTGGAGGGGGGGTGTAAGGTGTAGTGTGTCATGGGCCTGAGCCTGAGCGGTCGGTCAGGTGAAACCAGTTCAAACTGCAATCTCCAAATGCAGTCGCAGCCGCAGTCGCTGCTGCAGTCGCTGCTGCGTTTGGCTGCGCTATTTTTCCAGCCGGCCGGCTGTGTGTCGCTGCCTCTGCTGAGCCACCATCCTTCTCTCTCTCTCTCTCTCTCTCTCACTGTCTCTCTCTTGGAGCTTTTTCGTGTTGCTATTGTAGCGAACGTCGCGACGTTTCGCTTCGCTCAACAACAAACTGAGATGATAGGGGGGATACCTAGAGCGTGATTTTTACAGAGAAACACACAGAGAGAGAGAGAGAGAGAGAGCGCGCGAGCATGGAATTGTTAGAGTGCGGATTGGGGGTCAGCTGGTAAATAGTTTGTGTGTGGGCGGGGGAGGGGGTAAATCAGCGCCAGCCGGTAATAACATCATAGGTCAGCCGGTCGACAGTCGTTTTGTTGTTGTCTCTCTCTTCATCTCGCCACCCCCCGCCCACATACAGGGCCACTCCGCCGATGATCACATGTCCCATTTACGCTGTCCCGCTTCCTCTCGCTCACAGGTATTTTCACTCTTTGTTGTTGTTCCCATAAACAATATTTTTGCTCGTCTCTTTTGCTGTTGTTGTTTCTTTATTGCGGCTTTTGTGTGTTCGTCGACGGCGCTGTCTGTCTGTTTGTCTGCCTGTCTGTCTGTCTGTCTGTCTGACGCTGTTTCTTTTATTCCGTTTTAGTTTATTTCCCTCTCGTGCTGCAGCATTCGCACAGACACAGCATTCGGTGCCGTGCCAGGCACCAGCGATCACCGTTTCAACAACAGCACAGTCACAAGCAACAAGCAGTGCATGTGCACCGCAACCATCGTGAGAGAGTGTGCGAGTGGGAAAGAGTGAGCGGAGTCGACTGTCTGCTTGCCTGAAGGGTGCGCTGTACATAAATGTACATATCTATGTATGTATTTACATATGTATGTATATTACGTCTACGTATGGACAGTTGAATTACCCGATCGTTATGCAGGCATTGATCAGCTGTTTTACACAGCAAATAGTATCCTGCAAAATATCAGAGTCCCCCCACATTCCCATGCCGCAGGAGGTCAGAAAACATATTAAGTGGCGTCATATTCGTGGCATTTATTTTGCTTTGAAGGCAATTGGGTTTGCTTATTCATACAGCTGTCGTCGCATACCAGACAAACAATATTTATGTGGCATGCCACCTCCAGTTCTCTTGAGGTACATATTTGCGTTGATAAAATAATCAAAGCCCCCAGCCAAACGATCGCATAACAGCTAAGAGGCGATGAATGTAAACTTCCATGTAAATTTCTCCCATATCCCCCCACGCATCAATTGCAGCTCAAAAAAATGAAAAATAAAATCCCCATGCAAAAATAGGTGCCCAAATTGAAGCTACATAAAATGTTCCTAGCTGATCGAAATAATATTATTTGCCATTGCAGTTTGGTGGGAGGGGGGGGGCAGATTAGATTACGTTTAGTTATTGGTCTGTTTTGAGTGATTGCCAATTTGTCCCAAATGGCTGCACAGAACTCGCTTAGTTTTTTCCAGCAGACATATAAATTATTAACAAATATTTGCTTGTCCGATGTGTTTTTTTTGCTTCAAACCGTGTGTTGTGCATCTAAATGGAAATTTGTCCTTTGTTACAAGTATTTTGTTGCTCCATTTGGTGATTGGGGGGGGGCAGCTCTAACTTGAATTTAAATAAAATACACAGCTCGATAGATTGCATTTCAATTATAATGGAATCCAAAACGAAATAGGAAAAGTAACCCAACCTCTGTGTGTTTTTGCAATGCATATTAACAATTCGATTACAAAAAAAAAAAACAAAAACATGCATAGACCGCTTAGCCATACAAATGTAAATAGAAAATTAAACGTTTATTCCATTTGTCTTCCCTTGCTAGTATTTTCCACATTTGTTGTTGGCAATAATTCTTCTTTAATTGACAGGCAAATGAGTCTCGGATAAAATCACTCCCAGTGTGTATGTATTTTTCAAGCGAATGAATCAATTTGGCATTCCGTTTGCCCCAGCCCCAGCCGTAAGCAGCTCCTCGGTGTCCTAAGCTCAATGACGGATCACGTGAAACTTTGTAATAATAAATAAATAAAATGAAATGCAAGTGTTTAATAAATAAACAAACAAGTTTAAAGTCGTCAAAGATGGTGGCAAGATTTCAGCAGGAATTGGAACAGATTACTGAGAGGTTTTTAGAAGAATTGAAAGTGTTTCCAGCTTATTCCTTTGGTTATTTTGTATTAATATTTGCAGCTTTTGGTTGGAAAATAAAAGTGAAATTGCGTTGCTCAGATGCAAAGCAATCACCCAAAAAGGTTGGGCTATCATTTTGCATTTAGCTTGGCTTACTTAACTTGGCTTTCCAATTTCAATTTGTGGCTTCTATGTGCATGACTCTAACAGCTCAACTTGGGAACGCAACCAACAAATTTAGCTGGAAACATTTTTAATTGAAATTTAAACACAAATTGTTGATACATTTTCGAAAACTTTACGCTGAGGGTGTAGACCGGCTAGTTGGCTAGGTGGCTAGCTTGTGTGGCTTGGAAGGGCTGACGGATAGACTGCACCCCCTCCCCCGCGTACCTGCATGCATACCTGTCCTGTACTGCATGTAGAAACCAACACACAAACTCGTACATGGTACATCTGTCGCATATTTTATGCATTCTAACTGTGCTTTCTAATGCCTGTCCTCGATGTCCGCGATGTGTGTGTGTGTGTGTGTGTGTGTGCGTGTGTATTGTGCAGGACTTAAACCTGTGTGTGTGTGTGGGTGTGGGTGTGCCGGCTGCTAAAGTTAATTGTTTTTGAATAATTAATTACACACAGCGCGGCAGCAGCAGCAGCACCAACAAAAACAATGTAAATTTATGTAACCGACAGCAATGACGATGATGACGATATCGATAACGATGACGATGACGACAAACAATAGGGCACGGAACACAACGATTGTGCGCCTCATCATCAATGTCAATAATGAGATTTTGATGGCACTTTTGACGGTCATTTTTCAATTGGAAAGTTTTTGGCTCGGGCATAATCGATATGCACTGATGGCAAATAATCATCGGACATCCATGATACAATTCTTCTACGACATGTTTGTCCTCCAAGTTATAATATAAATGATTAAATGTGGAAAGCAAATAGTTTTTGGTGCAACATTCCCTCTGTACTGCCACCCTCGAAGACCCTTTAAAACTCGCCTACCCCCCATTTAATTGATGGCAACTCAATTGAGCCCGGCCAGGGACTGGCGCTGGTACTACGACTGGGATAGGGACCGGAGCCTGTCATTCGTTATTCCGCCGTATCCCCAAACAATATTAAGTTTTAAAATATTCCCTTTTATGTATGGCCCTTTTTGTTTGTTGTGTTTTTGTTTTTATTTTTGTTTATTGTCGAAGGCCTCGGATGCGAACACTGAGCAAATAGTTTGGCAAAAGCCCTTCGGGGCTGAAGGGGATTAAATCGATTTTTTGCCTCTGATTGCGCCCGCACTTTTCACTCACTTCGTTCGTTCTGTCGAAGTCGATGTCGATGACGATGTCACCGTCGCTGTTGCTGCTGCTGTTGTTTATTATTGTTTTTTAATCAACTATTAAATTGAGGACTCAGACAAAGTGGAATGAATTTAATTTGTCGAATACCGGAGGAGGCCACTCGCATCGTACGTGCAGTAAATCAATTTTTTCGGGCATCTGCCTAATGAAAAGTTCTCCGTAAATGGGGAGGAATGGATGGAAAATTGATTAGCGGCCGTAACGGGCGTATCAACCTGTGGATGAGTCCCTCTCCTCGCCTCTCCTCTCCTCTCAATGAAATTAAAAATCGTAATCAATTTATGGCTTGAACAAATCCATTTGTATATGTGCATGCACAGTGCGTTTGGTAGCTGTAAGGCTGTGTATCAATTATTTAACTCATTTTCGGCACACTTCTCGGGCTCTGACACATTCGAAACGCACTGTCGGCACGGACCCTATGGCAAGCAGCAGCAAAATAAATTGAATGCCACAATTTTCTGCACGAAAAGTGCAAAAAATGTACCACCCTCAACACGTGTGCACTGCCGCCGTAAGAGGGTAGGCTGGTGAGTGTAGGAAAACCCATTTGGGTCGTGATTTTGTATCATTATTTTGTTGCTGTTTTGTTTGAAACTCCGGAGACTCTTACGGACGCTCCCTTTTTGGATTGCATAAACGAATTTGCATCACCGATGCGCTGCAATAAATGCGAGAATTTATGCATTTAACTTTATTTTTTGTTTGCGTTTTTATTTCCATCTGGACTGTGCAGCCTCCATCGGTCGACTCCCGTAATGCTCTTAACGCGTATAAAACAAAAGTAAATAAACAGAAAACTTAAATTTGCATACGAGTCGGTTAGGAGTTAGCCCTCCCCCAGTGCCGCGAGCAGAGGCTAACGGACAGCACTGGACAAAAGTGTCGCAGAGTGGCGGACATAGGCAAACCGGTGGCAGAAGATCTTTCTGCTGTTCATCTGAATTTCAATGAACAAAATGCTCCAGGCCCTCTGGTAGATTTTCGATTACGAAGTTCCCGACATGAGTGCCCAAAATGAACAGCGGTGAGAGCATTCCCAGCTCGGTGTTTAAAACATTTCGTGTGTGATTTTTTGGAACTTTTTTGTATTTTGTGTTCAGTGGAATGGAAATAATGTTCAAAAATGCGAAAAGGGACTTGAAACTGCATTATTGAATTAGTGTTGCAGCACGGCAGCTGCTTGATTAACTTTTGTATAATGCAGGTGGGCTAACAGCTGGAACCGAAGAGGTGCTTCAGGGGTGCTTCAGGGGTGGGTGCACAGTGTGTCACAGTCACAAATGCCATCAGGGAGCTTCGGGAAAGGGCAGCGAGGGAGACAGAGAAGTCAATGACCATAAAAGTCAACACTCACTCGACACACACAGGGATGGGGATGGGGAGACAGAGTGCTGGCGGCATCTAGCGGCGGCAAAGCTGAAAAAGAAAACAAAATACAAAACCCGCCAAGCGATGAACGACAAATGTGAAACTAACCACCAACGAAGCTGCGGACACACTTTCCACATTAGCATGCGGATTACCCATGAGATAAGATAATAATCACAAGGAAATGTTTTACCATACGTTTGGCTCTCGATGCTGAAGATGCCTTCAGGTGAAATAGCTGCTTGGAAGCGCTGTACCCGCCTAGAAATGTGACTTTGCGAGAGTGTCGTGTGTGTGTGTGTGTGTGTGTGTGTGACATATATAAAATGAATGCAGTTTAGTTTACTTTAGTTTGGTTTAGTTAGTTCGAGCTGCCCATGCACGTACAAATATTCATCGCAATTCTTTACAAAGGGACATGGAACTCTTTCGTAACTATGTGCAAGCTGGCTACACTCCAGCCATGCAGCCTCCAAGGACATGCCATTTATTAAGCAATGAGTAATAGACCAGAGCAGGCACATCCTATGCTGACAGAAATGACGATGCTGATGATGGCAGAACCAGTTGGGCTCTCCATAGCCATTAACCGCTTGGACTTCATTCAACAATTCAGCAACAAGCAGCTACACACACCTGCAAATATGTCTCTGCATATGTGTGTGTGTGTGTGAGGCTAATGCTATATATGCCAAAGCCATTAACAAGCGCTTGCTCGCTCGTTCGCCTCTTGACCGGGTCTCGCTGCTGTCGCTGCTCCCGCTCCATCATAGATTTGCCTACAAAATGCCACGACACGCTGCTGGATGTGTTGAAATCTTCAGTTAAATGAAATCAAAGAATATCGTAGCTTGAGCATTGTGTCATTTTATTTGAGTTTAAATATTGAAATACTTCCCTGGAGTATCTGATTTGGGTGGCATCTTCGGGCGCCTAACAAAAGTTTTTAATTACTTGCCAGACTTTGAGAGCTCAGCTCCAGCCACGCCCCCAACCCCCAACCCCCAGCCTGCATCCTTTTTGCTAAGAAGACTTCTATGATTGATTACACAATGATAGAAGTCAAGGTGAGGCCAGGATATCTGCCGCCTCTTTGGCAGCACCTTTTGGCCACCCACTGTGTATTTGATTCGAGCTTTGGCTTTAATCCTGAAGTTCTTCGTATCCTTTATTGCCATCAGTGGCCTCCGCCCGAGTCCCTTAAGTATCTTTAGTGTTTATAAATTAAATTGGCCCCGCATTCCACCCGATGCAGACCCAAACCCAAACCCAGAACTCTTTTTCTCTCTCATTTTATTTTCTGTCTGACCTCCTTCTTAACCTTTTATGACGGTCACTGCAGCTGGTTCAGTTGTGCCCACCATGCGATGGGTATGCCCGAACAGAAAACATTGAGAAGATGCGACTGAAACTGCCTGCCAACTCTGTTCAGAGGGTGTCCCAGAGTCGGACGAGTGCGCTGACTTTATTTCTTTTTTTAGCCCCACCTTTGGCCGGGATTTGGGTTTGTCTGAATGCTCGCCTCATTCAGTTACTGCCGCCCACTCATTAAGATTCCGTGCTGCACATTTGTGGCCCCTCGCCCCTTTGACGCCGTTCCTGAAGTTGCTTTTTTTTCACGGAGCAAAATGTCCACTCAAATGGCGTTTAGCGTGCAATTATGAGTTTCGCCTCTGCTCTGCTCCTCTCTGCTCCTCTCCGCTCTTAATGCTTCACTTTTTATATATTTTTGTTGCTTCATTTTTCATGCTTAAGGTGGCGGATGGGTTGTGCAGTTACTAAAACATTTCTTCGTGTTTCGCATAAACAGTTTAATGAAGTTTTGATGGTGCAAAAAAAAAAGATTGTGCCAGAGCACAGGGGAATGCAAAGTAGTTGGATTTCAGCAACAAAAATGCGCTTTTGATATCCTAAATTAGAAAACAAACCAAAAGCCAGAATGAGATTGAATATAAACGAACACTTAAATGGTATCTAAAAGGTAATCCACCAAAAATAATCACAACAGCAGAAGCTGAGGAGCGTTCCAGCAGTTTGCTTTTTTCCAATCTTTTGTTGTGGTGGTGTGCGGCAGAGCCATCTGATTGTGTCTCATTTGCAAGTGAAACGGTAAGCAGCGTAGAGAATTCAAAGGAAAGCACCAGCTCCAGGACCAGCAGCCATCACCCACTTTAATTGCTGTCACAGTTTTCGTTTTCGTTTTCGTTTTTATTTAATTTTTTGTTTTGTGGCTGCCGTTCTGCCGTTCTGCCGTTCTGCTGCTTGCTTTTGTTTTAATTTCAACTTTAATACACATTTAGGGGGGGGGGTTTTTGGGCGGTTTGTGGGGTTCCTGAAGGCCCGTAGGAGGAGTTGGGCGGAGGGGGCATTGAGGCGTAACAAAGCTGACTTAATGACTCCGACAGCCCACAGAGAGAGAGAGGAGAAAAATGGCAAAACAGAAAATAGAAATACAAAAAAAAAAAAAAGTATAACAAAAAAGGAGGAATAAAAAATGGGCAGGAATCAACAAAGAAAGAAACAAATTAAAAATGCTTTAAAAAATGTGAAAATAAAAT
>NW_022995753.1:4200615-4497238 GCF_900245975.1 Drosophila guanche | reverse complement strand
GCGGGCTCTGAATGTGACTTTCATTGACATTAGGCAGGGACATTTTCTCGTATTTGTTGCAGCTGCTTATTAATTCACGTCAATTAGCAGCAAAAAGCAAAAAGCAAAAAGCAAAATGCAAAAAGCTTACTTTTTCTCTCTGATCTAATCAAGCTGCAGGTTCGTACCCCTTCTCGCCCTCTAATTGATATTCATTGTTTTGTCTAGAATTGTTGTTGCCCCTTGTTTTGGATCATAAATCTTTGATTTGATTGAGGCCGCATTGAGCTGTCGATGCGATGAGGGTTTTGTTTAAGGCGGATTCAATTTATTTTCCCCCTGCTCACAATTAAATTGCGTTTTTTCCCCATTTGCCTAGTTAATAATTCATCAAAGGAGCTCGGCTGTGTGGCTGTATCTGGCACTCTGACAGGCGTTGGTACGGTCCAAGAGTTCAAGGAGAAGCTGGCAGCTTGTAAGTGTCTGCTCTGCCCTCGTATTTGCCTATCAAATCGTTTAAATTTAAAGACTGCCAGCCATTCAGCATTTATCAAATCCAAAAACAAACTTTTGTGGGCATGTGGCCACAAATGGGAGGAGGAGCCACGTAGATTTCGCATATTGTTGGCTACACGCCTATTAATTAGCCCCAAAAGTTGTACTAACTCACACACACACACACACACGTACACACACGTACACACAACACGTCAGCGTCACACCAGGCCTAACATAGGGACGGGGGCCATTCAGCTGCATTTAATTGCTGCCAATTTTCGGCTACTTAAACAGCAAAAATGTTGAAGCCAGGCGATGGGTAAGGGGATCCAACGGTGGAGTTAACCAGAGAGTGGAGACAGTATTTCTGTTTCTGTTGCCATAATTATTTATCCTCTTTATTTGTTCATTTGTTGGGTATCCAGGGTACTTGAAGCTTCGACAGCTGAAGCCTGACTTTATTTTCCATGTTTAGTCTTTTTTTTTTGGTCTTTTTCTGTTGTTGCTGTTTGTGCTCGCCGGTGCCGGTCACCGATTGTGGCCAATTGTAGAGCTGCAGAGCCCGCGAATAGTTGTCATTTAGCTGGTGGATAGTGGTGGCAGAGGAAGTGGGACTGCGGGATTGTGGGAGAGGTTGTTCAACGCCATTGACCACGAAAATTGCTCATGCATGACCAAAGAGGTTGGACCTGGACCTGGCCTGGAACTGGAATTGGAACTGGAACTGGAACTGGGATGAGGTGCAAACTGTAGCAATGGGTGATCAAGTGCGTAATTGACATTATCTGCTCTTGCCTTTGCCTTTGCCATTATTGTTTTGCTCTATTTATAGGAGAGTTTGTTGTGATTTCGACCAGAGGTTCAGCCAGCCCCAAGCCCATAAATTGCAATCGTTCAAGCATGTGGATGGGAACAATCTTAGGGATTTTTGCAAGCAGCATTTTGTGCATTGAACTTTCAGCGAAATATAAAGCCAGTTCAATAATTTGATCCAAAATGTGTAAGCGGTGAATCGAAATGAAAAGAGTCAATCCAAAATCGCAGCAATTAAAGTTCAAACAATATTTGCAGCGATCGGGAAACGCACTGAAAACCATCGGGACAAAGCAATTTATTCAATGTAGTTTCTATTTTCAAGTTGAAATCAATTTTGCAGGCATTATTGCCTTATTGTTTTGCCTTTTGCTTCCCTGGCGCGTTGTTTTTTTGCATATTTTGTTTGATTTGTCATCAATTTGCATGCAACATTTTGTTGTTGCTCCTCAATTGTCAGTGTTATCGTGTCACTCAATTCTGAAATGCACTTTACAATGTTGCACTTTTCAGGGAGGGGGGGGGGGGCTGCAGCAGCAGCAGGTGGGTAGGCGGACGCAGCCAAGTTGACGTAATCAAACTGTAAAAAAAAAGAGCAAAATCATAAAAGCGAAACTCAATTATTTGAGATACGTCGTCGTCACCTTGAATAATTGAATCAACATTTTCGACAAACTGCCTGCTCTCTCTCTCTCTCTCCCTCTCTCTTTACCCTAACGAATGGTGGGGGAAAGGAGCGGGTACAATGGGAGGGCCTTGACTGAGCAATTGAATTACGAGCATCGAGTATCGAAGTCGAATGTCAGTGACGATTGAATCGAGGACAGAATGGAAATGCAATTAAAATCAAAGATGTCTGACTCTCAGACTCTTCTGCCCCTCCCCACCCATTTCCATTCTGTTTGATTCCGAGAGAAAAGAGTTTTAATCGAAGCCCAAAACGATGAATTGAAGCTAACACAAAAAGGAATCAAACTTCATTAGCTTTGTTCCCTAATCGAAAATTGATTGAGTATCAATGGTTGGATACGGGCAGGATGTAATTGCAAACCAATTGCATTGTTTTTCTCTTGTTTTTTAAAGAATTATTTAAATTGCGCTTTAGCTGAGATCCGAAATGTTGCTGTTCTGTTCTCGAGTTTCCAAGCCAATTCGCTCGAGCACGAATGAATGAAACAAAACCCCATTTACTCGCCGTGCTGGCTCGTTCCATAAAATCAAATTAATTTGCCGCAGCTAAACTTATTTCGGTGGTGAAACAAATTGTAATGATATTTTGTGCCTACCTTTTTGATTATTTCTTTTGTCTTTGACATAATTGACTAATTCATTTGATTGCCCTGACATTAAAACTGTGAAAATGTTGGCATGCCCCTGCCTCTGGTGAGCAACGAGCCAGCAAATAAATATATGCAAATAATGTCAACAACAAAGAGAAAGAGCAACACGAATAAATACTTGAACAAATTTGAATGAGCCATGAGCCAAAAGGTTGAATTACATTTCACTGTCTTCCCGTTGCCCTTGAAGGGAATCAAATGTCCGGTCCATTGCCTTGCCGTGGAGATGCACAGAGAGCGAGAGAGCGAGAGAGAGAGTAAGAGAGGGAGAGTAAGTGATAACGGTAAATGCAGGCGCAGCTGCTGTTCGATTGACTTTAAGGTTTTCCATTTGCTTCGTTCGCAAATTGAAAGTTTGGCGGTTGCGGTGCGACGGCGGTTAGGCGTTGGCTTGGGCGTAACTGGAATGGTCCTAGCCAGGGGGTGGAGAAGTGCGAGTGGGAGTAGATGATTCGCTAAGCTGCTTAAACCTTTGATAAATGAAAGCATATTCTTCCAGCTCTTCGTTCGCTTTAAGCTCACCAAAGTTCGATAACTTCTTTGAAGCAGTGTTTAAAGGGGACAGCTTTGAGTTATTTGGATTTGAATTGAATGAGTTCATTAAATGTGTGAAAGTTGATTGGATTTGAAGAGCAATCAGCTGCTTAAAGATGTGGATTAAAACCCAGAGTACAGTTTGGACCTTAGAGCGGCGGAGCATTGATGAGAGAACTCATCATCAAACGGGAAGCGAAATTATTTACATAAATTCTTAATTTTTTGTCCATGGACATGGGGCTATTGATGTGAACCGTGGTGTGTGAACCATGTTGCATGTGGCACTGTGGCCTGCAGCTGCAAATTAGCTTACATTTTTGCCCTATGCCCCACTGTGCCTGCTGGATGTGTTTTTATGCATAAAATGCCTTTTGGGCTTTGGCTTTTAATTGCAATTTCATGTAGTCAATGNNNTGTTTTTATGGCACACACACACACAAATATTTAGCCCACTCAAAGGCCACAAGAGCCGGTTGCCATCGCAACAACTATGCACATGCACTCACAGAAATCATTATAATATTAACAATAATATCAAATGACGCAAATGATTTGTAATATTAAATGCCAATAATCAACATAATTGTGGTCATGGCTGCATGGAGCTGTGGCTGGGGGGAGCGGCCTCTTAAGCTTTATTTCAATTAACAAATTCATTTTGCTCAATTGGACCGACCGACCGACCGACCGACTGTCGCATTACCCGCAATGGTAAACAATAAGCGAAAATAAGCATAATAATAATCACTTCGAGACAGCTTTTGCGCTCTCTTCAGCTCTCGCTCGGTTCCTCCGCTTAAGAAACTTTGCCTCCGAAAGCGCTCAAAGAGCGTTAAATAAATTATGCGAAAATGCTTAATTTATTATTCCTCTTGGTGGAGTGGATGACTGCCGCTTAGAGGAAAATCAACGAGGGAAAGGTGGAGAGCAAGAAGCAAAGGCTCTAGAGATGACAGCGTGAACGAATGGCAAAAGGAATAAGCTCAAATCTGTGACACGCTTCCATCTTCAGGTTGTGCAATACAATATGTAGGCTGCGAGATCTGCACTCAATTGCATTCCATTTCGTTCGAAAAACTTCAAATAATCCAATTACAAAACGCCAAAGTTGAGCGTCCCGGTTAGGGGGAGAAGCAGAAGAAGAACTCTCCCAGCTGGCCTACGATGGCGCCGCCAGTTTCTGCCCCACTACTCCACAAGTGCACTTCAGGCGCAATAAATTTACCAGACTGCCAGGATGTGGCCGAGGCGAACCGAACCGAACCGAACCGAACCAGAACGGACACAGAAACGGAGGCCAAATGCGGTTGCAAGGCATTGAAACCAATTAACGAACAATCAACTCGGGCAACCGCAAAATCACACAAATATTTCAGCGATTCTGGCAGCGATAGAGAGTTCAATTTGAGCTAATAATACAAATAATAATAACAAATAAAAATGAACACCAAAGAAGGGTATGCCCGAGTCGGTGGTCCGACATTGATTCACCTGAAATCTGGTCAGATAAAAATCGAACATGCCTTCGGTATACATTATTATTATTCGCCATGTATTTGCTGTACGCATTTATCGCGTTTCTTTTGAATAATTCGCTGCAATTTTAGTGAAACATTCACTACAAATAAAAACAATAAACATTTTAATTAAACTACAATGGCAATCCGCAGAAGGCAAAGTACACACTGGCTGAAAGGAAAGTGCAGAAAAAAGCGACACACATGCATTTAATAAATCATTTTCCATTTAAATGGCAAATCAAATGAAAATTAAAATTAAATATGTTGCAATTGAGCAAACACCGCCAGCGGGCACCAGGGACTCAATTGAAACAGAGGGGGGACGGGACAGCAGATAGAAATAAACATCAATAAATATACACAGTGTAAGTCCACGGACGGGAATGTTCTCTGGCGCAATCCATGGCCAAGAATTGTGTGCACAAAATGATCAACTAATTAGTCAAACCGCATTTAACATTTGTATTCCTGTTTTTCTTCCTGTGTGTGTTAGATTTGTTTGTTTGCTTTCTTTGTTTCTGCTCTGCTTTGTTTGAAAATTCAATTACGATTCTTGGGCTCCCATAATTAATAGAATTTGTATTTATTTTTTTGTTAGCTTGGCTTCAAATCTCTTTTCATCTTTCAATCTTAAACATGAACCAAACAATTAACTTGAATTATTAAATTTGTCCTTGGGCCAAAAAATATTCTAAAATTAATTTTAGATCCAAGAAAGTGTTCATAACATCAAATAGCTCTTCGGGCAACATAAAGTTGCCTTTGATGTTAAATATTCCACTGATTGTTCGTCATCAAACGTATTTTTGTAGCCATCTTTTTGCTCCAATCCGCCTGTAAGTCTCTTCATAACATTTCAATCAGTTCGCCACAGAAATGTGTCCAATGTGTGTGTTCGTTTTATCTGTAAAGAAAATGCAAACAAGAAGAAAATGTTTTGGTTATCCACAAACACAAAGCAACAAAAATGCTACAAAAATGTGTGAATGAGCCGCAACGTGGGCGGGCGAGGGGTAGGTGTTAGGCAGCGCTTGGCGGTCAATGTTCCAATTTCTGTTTGCGCTTTACATGTGCATTTTGTATGAATATGGCGATCATGGATCAGATCGTATACGTTAAACTCTTTCGAGTTTCCATCTCTTCGTGCCTGTGGGCCACATGTCAGGTGGAGACAAGGAGACAGAAACACAGACAGTCAGAGACATGCTCGGGCGACACTCTCGCTAAAACCAAACCCAAAAAACACCAACAGACAGCAAGAGGATAAGCCAAGGAACAGCTTCAGCAGAGAGAGAGAGATAAAGTGGGAAGGAAATTGGAAAAAAAGGGGGAAAATATTTAAGCTGGACACAAATTGCTGACCACGAAAGTCAGTCATGTCGATTGGCTTATCGATGGAAATCGATTCAAATGTGAAACAAAGCTGATCAAGTTGTTGGGAACGATTGCTCAATGAAAATATGTATCATACGAATACGAAAGAAGCTTGAGCTTCAAGGCAGCGAGTGCTCTTTGCTTGTCAAGTGCTTTTGAGGTAGACTTCTAATCGGTTTTGGGTTGCAACTAGGATGTAGAATTTTGTTTTAAATGCCAGTCCAAGCGGCTCTTATTGAAGGGCAAAGCATTGAAGGACTTAAAGTGCGCCAGTGTCGAGAAGCAACGAGCGGGGTTGCAGGACACTCACCGAAAGATAGTTGAGATTGTCCAGAGGGGAACAACGAATGGGGTCGATGGCTATGGCTATGGGTATGGATGCTGGCGCGTCCAATGTGGTGTACTGGACAATATGCAATGTTGGATGCTTTTTTGTTTTGTTTTTTGGTTGGTTTGTTTGTTCGTTCGTTCGTTTGCTGGCTCCTCGTGCAGCGATTAAAAGCCGGTCCCTGGCACGGACGTTCCGCTAATACAGCACTCACGCACACACGCACACACACACACACACACGCACACACACACGTATAAAATAGATAAAGCTGCACACATGGACAGACACAGATGCACTCTGACAGCTGCCGTCGGCTTAAATGGCGCTTACAAACGCAAACAAAAAATGGCCAAAAAGCGCCAAACAAAAGCAAGAGCGAAATAGCTTTGGACCTTCCTACAACAACAACAACAACAACAACAAGAACAACAACGACCCTGTAGTGTACCAAACATAAAACTAAGTGGCAGAAAAAGCACCGGCTCGGTGGTGCCCAGGGGAGTCGAGTCAAGCCGCGCCGCGCAGAGCCGCGCCGAGCCGGTGGGTATGTGGAAACGGCAAGCTGGCCTCAAAAATGAAATTAACGCTCGCATAATTGAGCGCAAAATTGTTTTTGCATAAAAACAAAAGCTGAAAATTCATCCATCGACTACAGTCGATGCGATATTTCCCTTAACCGGCAGCATGGGTCACCCGTAGAAATGTTCTCTGCCGTGGAATAAATTGCATGAATCAAGCAAACAAACTGGAATACGTGAGATAGGGAATGGATTTCAATGGATGGATACCCCATAGGGTATCCCCAACAAAAAAGAACATAAAATCAAAGAAGCAAAAACGCAACAAATTCAATTAAAGCCCAAAACCCGAAAAAGAAGAGGCACACACACACACACAAGCACACAAAGTGAGTGTGAAAATTAAATTTGGCATGCTATTAGCATTTACTTTTGTCTACAGGCTCTGCGTACAAACGCTGGCGAGGCGTAGGAGGAGCAGAAGTGTGACTGACTGATGGCACAGCGAATATATCTGTGGGGTTGCTTAGGGGAGGGCAGATTGATGGATACTGGGAGAAGATTCTTTTGGCAGACAGGCACGTGTTTGCCTACTCTCTAGGCAGAGTGTTAATGTGCTGAGCTCTTAAAGGCCTGCATGTGTATGTATCCCTCGATCATTCGTTGTTCGAAAACATAATGTGTTCGTGTCTTAACCTGCTCTGTGCTCTGTGCAGCAATTTAATTGATGTTTCAGTTTCAGCAAGTTGCAGCAAACAAACAAAAACAAAATACATTTAATTGCGAGAGCGGAGCAGCAGAAGCTTTAAGGCAGCTGTCTCCCTCCTGGAGTGCTGATTCCTTTTGCTTGTTTGCTTCGTTGCGGTAAACCAAGCAGTGCAAGCAGTGCAAGCAGTGCAAGCTACTACTGACACTGAGTGCAAAATGGCGTTGCAGACAAACTGACAAATAAATGTTGGGCAAATCAGCTGCGGCTGCTTCGGTTTTAGGGGGGGGGGGGGGAAATTCGGCGTTGGGGATGTTCCATTCCATGTTTCCCGCTAGCTGAAACAGCTCACAAAATAGCGGATAAACCAACAGATATCCCTATGCTTGGGCAGATTCTGTTATGGTAACTACTTGTCTGCCGCATCTTGCATCTTGCACCGGGGATGTGGGCACCGTTCGTGTTCCAGACCAGAAAAGAGTCAACGAACGAACGAAAAAGCAAAGTTCATTCAACCCTTTTATGTCTTCACACTTTTGGGTTAGAGTTCTCCTTCCCCTCTCCTGCCCACAGTCGCACAGTCGCACATTCTCACCTCTTTCCCCCAGCACTTTCATCTTTCGATTTAAAGTGTCAATTTGGGGGTCCCGCTTCTGGGGCAGCCCTGTTTTGCTTTTTTTTCATTTGATTTTCGTACGCTAATTCAATTAGATTGGTATTGGTATGTATAAATGTGTGTAAATATGTTGGGTTTATTTATTCCTGGACATGTCGCTAAATGGGTTTCCAGATCATGGCCAATAAATCAACACTCAATAGGATTTTGTATCCACAGATGTATTTTATGACTGTTTTTGCGTGCGGCTGTCAGGCAAATTGATTTGTCCAGCAACTTCATATTGCTACTGCCACGGCTGGGGAGAAAAGAAAACAGGGTAAGAAACGGAGGAGCGACAGCCAGTCAGCACTTTAATCAATCGCTCGAAAAGAAAAGCCACATCCAGGAGTCGAAGTCACGAACAACTAGTTTTATTCAGCCCCCCCCCATTCACAAACAGCGGAAATCGTTAACTTTTTTTCCAAGCAAAACAAAGCCAAAGACTCTCATAATTGAGCCGGAGAAAGACACAGAAAGAGAGACAAGGAGAGTGAGTTGCAGTGAAGTACAGTGAAACCAGCCAAAGGTGACCATAAAGATGGCCATAATGGGGGTGTACCCTGCCCGCTGCTCTCTCTTTGCTGGCCTTGAACGTGAAGTGAAAAGGGGAGCACAGAACCACCCAAATGGATGGGTAAATTCGTCTTTGTTTTGTGATCTCTTTGTTCAATTGAAACTGTCTGTGGAGTCAACTCATTGAACTAATTGAATTTGGAACACGATCGATCCAGCGATCGAACGCCTTCGGGCGGACGGGTGATTTAATTAGACGTGTCCAGCAAACCGAACCAAATCGATTCGAATTCTGAGGCAAGCCGAACGAGCATTTAACTCACGGACAGTCGCTGACGCGGATTTCCAGCACGTACTCGGGACAGTGGCCAGTCTTAGCCCCGGCTATGACCAGGCACAGTGAGCACAGCTGAGAAATTGAATGCAACAGGATGTTGCGAGTGATTGAATTTAATGTCCTTTATTTTGAGTGCAAACAGGCTTTGCTTCAGTGTGCCTTGGTGTGCAATTTACTGCATCTCTTTGACTCAATATTTCGCCTTGGCTCGTCTCGGAACTCGTTGTCGTCGATGTGCTGCGCCAGAGTACTTATGAGTCTCTCTCTCTCTCTCTCTGTCTCTGGTCCCTGGTCATTCACATTATCGTTGCATGTGCTGCCGCACCCACTCCACGCCACTTCACTGCTGTGTGTGTTTGTTCATCTTTATTTCTTGTGCGTGCAAAAATTTAACAATTGCAGAAATTGAAACTTTTGCCTGCTGTTTGTGCAGTCAAAGTCTGTGCCTGTTCCTTTCCAACTGCTGAAAGAAAACTTTCAGACATGAAAAATCAAACAAATAAAATAAAATAAAATGTGCACACGTTTGCCTGTTTCTGCCCAGCAGACAGACGCTCAATATGCCAATGCACTTTGTGGGGCGACTTTTGCAGACATTTTGCTCACTTGTTCTCACACACATCCGCCGAAAAGGCTGAAATTTATGCTCCAATATTTGCTGCGCCGAAATCGATTAGGGTAAAACACCAAAAGAATTTCATTAACTTGGCCACTGGGAAAACTTTCTCTCTTACAAACATTTTCAATGCCACACACACAAACACACTCTCTCTCTCTGTCTGCCTGCCTGCCTCTTTGTTAATCCACTGCTGTCATGCAATTTGATTCAATTTACCCACTCAGCAGCACTTACCACTGCCATTGCCACCCCCACTCACCCCTTGCAGAGTTTTCTTTTTATGTTTGTGTCCAGAAGCGTGGGAAACTTAGCCAGCTTACGGATGATATTTCTCTTTTTGTAGCTCATGCAATTATTCAATTTGTGGACAGCCATTACCATTACCACTATCCACGAAGAGGTGATTCAGTCACCAGTGTAGACTCTCAAAGAGCTCCACTAATTAGTTTAACCAGAGTGAGCACTCAGCTGAGCTGCCCAGCGGGTTAAGCAGCTACACAATGAAATGTAAGCCCACTAAATAATAATATTATGATGGCAAATGTAACCCGATTGGTCAGTTATCGCCATTGCTGACTGTACTTAATGCATTAACAGCCGAGCGATGCGTAAATGAAAATGAAAATCCAATTTGGTTGCACTCCTCTTTTGGCTTTTTTGTGCTCCTATTGCCATAATGGATTTCCTCCTGCCTGCGCTCAGCAATTTGTTTGTTTCATTAATTAATCATTGCTGACATCACGCATACGCAACGTGTGCCGCATATGCAAATTTTCTGTGCAAAAAACTGTCAAATTGAATGCAGTAAAAGACAATCAGGATCAGGATACACATGAAACCAGATACCAAGCACTCTCGCGACCCTTTGGGGGGGTTGGGTTGGGATATTCAGTATAAGTTCCTTCGTTCCTTCTTCTAAATTATAAAACGCTTTTTAGCTGGTGTCTACGAAATAGACATTAAAGACGAGAGCCACCCACCAGCCAGCCCTCTTTTCACACTATATTCTTCTCTCTCTCTCGCCCGCTTTGTCCTTCTGTTGCTATTGCCAAAAATTGCTTTGGCGTCGCATAATCGCCGCAGTGTTGCAGCAACAGCAACAGCAACAGCAACAAAAATCCCATTTCCCTAGTAAAAGTAATTTCTATGCAAAGCCAACAGCAACAATAGCAAGAAAAACACATGCAGCAGAAAGAGCCAAAGAGAGACAGAGAGACAGAGAGAGTGAGAGAGGGACAGGGAGCAGTGACAAAACGGTACTTTTGGGCGAGCATATTTATGATGTGTGTTTGTGTGTGTGTGTCTCACATCCAAGTGGGAGAAGGATGAACAACCTCAGCATGGTGAATGAACAGAAGGAAGGAAAGGCCCCCCCCTACATAATAGTGCTGCCCGGTCCGCCCATGTGTAGCAAATAATTCGGTAGACAAAAAAGCAGCAAGGATGCAGAGAAATACGAGGAATACGAGGACGACGAGTGAGTGTACGGTAAATAAAAATCTACACAAAGGCGAACCGAAAGAGAAAAACAGGCGCAAAAGAGCAAAAGAGCAACAGAGTCGAAGCACCAGAGTCCAGGGGCACCAGGGGAGACCAGAGGTCAGAGCACTGGAGGGAATGGAACGGGAATGGACGGGCAGAAAAAAACCGTTCGCTTTCCCGCATGGCAGCCAGGGATGCATTGATTCTGAGACACATGCACAGAACATGCTTTTGGGGAATTGTGTCTAGACCTGCAATGAAGACACATACAAAAAGACCTCAGCCTGGCCTTGGCAGGTGTAACACTGAAACTGAAGCTTGGCGCTAAGAGTTTGCTATTCCATGATCTTGTGCCAACCTCTTGATCGATTTTCGCATCATTCCTGCCCATCCCTGTGTGCTGCCAAAAGGCAAAATGTGTGTGTGTTCTGTCATAAAATGACGCTGCACATTGCAGATCCTTTTTTTGTTGCCAGTTTTTGTGTGTGTGGCCAAATGTAGTATCACAAAAATACTCAGACACACACACAAAAGACAGACGGAAGCGCCGGAAAAAAAGTATTGAAAGGAAAACAACAAAATGGACACTGAATGGACAACTAACAAGGAGGACAACGAGGACACTCTCTCCCATGACCACTTTCAGCATGGCTCAAGCATGTTAGTTGTTGGGCTTGTGTTGGGTTGGGCAGAGCAGCTTAACAACTCAAACATCCTTGACCAAAAGCAAGCAACCAACCCACCTGGTGGCGCCAAACCCGGGGCACGGGACCAGGCCAGTCAAAGTTCAGGCGTTTGTCGCTGAATCGAATTTGTGTTTCATTCAGCAAATAGCACTCGCAGCTCGCACACACAACCGGGGGGCGGTGGCTCAGGCGTAGGGTGTTGACATTGCCCAACATTAAGCGCCGAAAGCGCCACAAAATGCTTATACAGAACACCCAGTCCCAGTCGCAGTCCCAGACCCAGACCCACACACCGGCAATCGAGTGCTGTTCAATCGAAAAGTGCAGCAGAACGAAGAAAAACAAATGGAGTAGAAAAATAAAGTTAAATTGAAAAATAAAGCAAAGAACTTACCTGATTGTGCCTTTCCTCTTCGAGGAATATTTGGGAAAAGAAGGATGCTTGCTGGTTGCTGGTTGCTGCCATTCGATGAATATAATTTATAGCACTAAATCAGTCGATGGCCAGTCGATGTTGGACTTTCTTTGGTTATTTCCTGCCATGACTGATCGATTAATTTATCGCTGGCACTCATCCCTGCTCAGTAGGCCTTTAACAATTATGCGATAGCTTGAATTTTCTTACTTGAGTGCAGGAGCAGGCTGAGGCTGAGACTGAGACTGGGGCTGGGGCTGCTACTTGTGCCACTTGCGAGTATGCACTTATGTGTGGCAATCGTCCCTGGGCAATTATGAGGCAAATCTATCTTCCTCATGGCTGTTGCTGTTGCTGTTGCCATCTCCCGGCGGTGGCGCTCTGCTTTTAGAGTCGAAAATGATTCGCTTATTCGGCAAAGAAGTAAAAGAAAATTCTCAAACCATTTAAAAAGTCGAATATCCCGATGGGTTTTGCCTATTTGCATCGGATATTAAGCATTTGAATATTTTGTATCGGCCAAAGAGGCATTCCCCAGAGAAAGGCTCTCTCTCTATCTGAATCTCTCAATCTCCATCTGTTTGCGGCTGGGCATTAAGGATGTGTCCGTAGTCAAAGCATTTAGTTGGAATGCGCTTCGAACCGCAAATTAAATGGAAATAAAATGCATTCCCACCACTCAGGGCATACAAAATCCAAGAAAACTGACTAAAGAGCATGAAAACAAAACAAAACAAAACAAAAAACACAGTGGACTGTAAATATATTTATTTGCATATAGAAAGTATGTACATGAAGTGACATTCAGGATGGAGGGGGGCAGACAGACCAGGCGGAAACTCCTCTCTGGCCTTCTTTATGCAGTGGATGATGTGACAGTGCCACACAAAAGTATACACACACACACACGCACAGAGAGAGAGAGAGAGAGAGCGAACATGGACTGAAAAGAAGAAAAGTTTTGAACAAATTCTTTTTAAACGTTTTTCCTTGTTTTTGTATATTTATTTACCTTTGGGATTTATGAGATTAGTTGCAGAAAAACTCATACATAAATATAACGTATACACACGTGTGTGTGTGTGTGTGTGTGTGTGTGTGTGTGTGTGTGGAGTGCAGTGTACGGTGACTGCAAATGAAAAGCAGCCAGCAATTGCTTTGAATGCAAGCAGAAACATATTTAATACAGCTCAAAGCACTCACACAGAGACACACACTCACACAGGGGCATAAATGAAGAAAACAGGCCACAGACATCACTTAACGGCAGAGAAAGAGATGGAGAAAAGAAGACACACACACACACACACACACACACCACATGCAGAGCAGCTGCATTTCAAGTGCAGCCAAGCGCGCCATTTTGGTCCCAGTCGCATGTCCATGTGGGTACAGTGGCCACCACCAATAGATGGCCACCAGAAGAAGGGTGAGCATTGAGGGGTGAGTGGAACTCTGGTGACTCGGTTTGCCAACGGACCACAAAAAGAATAAGCATCTTCTTTGACAGCTTCCAAAAGCCATCTGGGATAGGGATATCTGTGCAGTGTGTAGCTCAAGGATTGCGACGAACGGGAGCTACACTTGGACAAATTTGACTAATAAAATGTGAATTGAATGCATTGTGGAAGTGCTCGTTCACTTGCGGCACGCTTCACTGTGGGCATTTCGCATAACAATGGACAGCAAACAGCAAAACGAAATGTTTAACCACAACTTCTGTGACAATACTTGTGTCTGCCAGCCACCTCCCCCTGCTTATACACATTTCCCATTTCCAACATCCATTAGCCTCCGCCCCGCAGCCAAACACATACATTGAGCTGTAATCTTCCCTGTGGATTATTGAGGCTGGAAATCAAGATTTGTTATTGGTTGGTGGGCAAACTAATTACTGTTATGCAGCCAGCACCGAGACACTGAGAGAAAGAGAGGAAGCAGGACACGACTCTGCTCTCCCCGCAAAGTACAAATTATTATGAATATTTGCCAAGAAATTGTGTAAATTAAATGATGCCTCCTATGATAATTCAGAGAATTTCCAGTAATAATCATTACATTTAGCAGACATTAAATTTAATCATCGAAATATTTTTGAATTAATTGAAGCAAATGTGAAACCAATTTCCATCAATCCTTTCGTTGCAGGTAACTACAACAATGATCAAATAAATATGTATTTATACATCAAATGCTGTGCCTTAGAGGTAAGTCAAAGCCAACTCACAATCGAGATGATTGTCCCCCAATGAATCCCAGCGTGCGCGCTCGATCTCTCGCATTTTTAATTGAGCCAAAAAGCGAGCGCTAGAGAGACACAAAAGTCAAAGGATTGATGATTGCCCGCCGGCCGTCTCCCGTCTCCCGTTTCGCTCCTTCTCCCCACCCTCTTCAATCGCAAATTACTTGACTGCAAAATTTGCTTAGCACTAAACGTGACGCTGCGGGTCGCGTCGCGTCGCGTCGCTTGCTAGTCAAAGAGGAATCAACAAAAGTGGTTGACTTTTCGTTTGACACCATCCGCAAGAGCAGAACGAGTAAGAGAGAGAGAGAGAGAGAAAGAGGCGGAGAGCAGCTTGAAGCAGCACTGCGTGAGCAGGGGGGGGGGGAGGGGGTCAGGGAGTGTGTGGGCGAGTGATTTGTCGAACTTATCGGCTACTGCCAACAACAACAAAAATGCTTGTCAAAATCAACAGAAACAGAGACAGAGACAGCGACAGAGACCGAAATGAGCGCCACGAAGTGTTTATACCCTTGAAGTGCGACCACGCATGGGTTCGCTGCCTGCCGAATGTTCGAGCGTTAGCTTTGCTCCTCGCATTTAATATACCTCAAGGGTACAGGGTATGAAAACCTCATTGCGCATTGAGTATGGGGGCTGGGAAACTAGAATTCGGATTCGGATGCTGATGCGGATGTGGGGATGCATGCCCCATGGACGTGTAAGGATCTAGCATATAAATAAACTACAAATTGAATTGACCGAAAGCTGAGCCAACAACGCGACACACAGAAACCACAAACAAGAAAAGGGTCAGCATTAAATCAAATAGAAAATGATGCGAAAGAACAAGTTTGTGATCTGTGGTGGCCTTCCCGGAAAATAGGTTTTAGGTGAATTGCCCCAAGTAGAGTGGGGAATAAATCTTGCATAAATTTAACTATTATTGTGCCAGTAGAATAATTCCAGTAATTGCATTCAACCATAATATGGCTGAGCAAAATGTGACATGGAAACATTGAATTCATTTTCTTGGCCAATTTTAATTGTTCTCTCTGAATATTTATGTTGTATTTTGTATATTTTGATTGACTTTATTCATTGGCATATTCATACTTTTAGCAATTTCCGTCTTCCTGCTTTCCTTTGTCTTCTCTGTCCTTTCCCTATTTATTTTGAGTGAAACACTTCCACACTCTTCATCTGTAAGCCAGCCCCTGGCATTTGAGAAAGTCTCCATATGTCTGCCTGTCTTCCATCTCTTATGACGCCTCTTGTGTGCTTTGTAAGGGGCCATCCATGGTCACCTTATCTCCTCTCATCTCATCTCATCTCTCATTTTGTTGCATTATCACAATTGCCAATTAATAACGGCCCGAGCTGGACTGGTGTGGACACGAAAAGGGATTAAGCCCAACGCGAGGGCTCCACGTTGTGACAGCCTCAAATCCATTTCGGTTATTATTACATTCCCTCTTTGCACCTGCTCGGACGTACCAAAAATTTGCTGCTTGCTGACAGTTGCTGCTGTTGTCCGTTGTCCGTTGTCCATTGTCCGTTGTCCGGTGTCCGTTGTCGGGGCTGACAAGTAAATTAAAATTCAAAACAATTTTGTCCCTGGAAATTCCATTTTATGGTCATCAAAATTTATGCAATAAATATAAGCCAAACCAAAAATTTGTAACTAACAATGTGACAGAGATGGCCGATGAGAGCCGGGCCGGTGCGGGTGTGTTGCGGGTGTGTGGTGTGCGGTGTGCGGGAGCGGATCCTGTCCAGACAGAAGGAGATGGCATGCGTGAGTGAGTTAACTGTAAAGTGAACAGCACAAACACTGGCCAGAAGAGGAGCGCACTGAATGGTACAGAAACGGAAAGGGACGACAACTAGCAAACAAAGCAGCAACAACATATGCATACATAACCTGCTCTCTCTCTCTCTCTCTCTCTCTCTCTCTCCCTCTCGCTTCCTCTCTGTCACCCTCTGTCGGTCGGTAGTGCAGTGCCATGCAGTGGAGAGGCTTGTGCAAGCAGATAACGTTGGCATTACGTCAGGATAACGTTGAAATTACATTTTTCACACAGAGTCTGTCAGCTGTTGGCTCTGCCTGGTCACGACTGGGTGATGGGGCGATGGGGCGATGGGGGTGAGGCTAAGGTGGCACTGTGGCGACGTCCACTGACCGTTACACATGCAAATTTACTTGCAGCTGCAGCAAAAACACACATAACCGTTCAACTTAAGTCTCACGTCTGCCAAAGAGACGTTCCCGAGTGTGTTGGAAAAGTAAGAAGAAAAAGACAAAGAGGGAGAGAGCGAGAGCAGCGACGGCAGTGGCCTTAAAAGTGGTAAATTTTCCATTATTTGATAGATCCTCGCCGATATTTACAGACAAATTGTAATCTTGTGGCAATATCTGCTTACAGTTTTAAAAAATATTTCTCAACAATTTTCGCATGTGAAGTCGATGGATTTGGTTACGCTTTGGAAATGTGTCTGCTCCGGCTGGCACGAGCATGTCCACAGCACATCAGCAACCGACACACATCCACACATGCTCCCACGTGCTGAGTGCACATCCCGGAAGGTCCTGCGTTGCCCTTGGCTTTGGTTTTGGTTTTGGTTTTGGTTTTCGCCTCGTTTCGCTTACGTTTCCGGTATAATTTTCCCAAAGGGGGGGTTGGAGTAAGTCAGTCGACCTGTGGCTGTGTGTGCCACACAAAGTGCATATTATTTCTATAATAATTTTCCATTTTCCATGTGCGTGTGTGTGTGTGGAATGCACTTGAAGAGCAGCAGCAGCAGCAGCAGCAGCCAAAGGATTCCAGGCAGGATCCGCTTTGGGTTTTGTTTTGTTGCTTCTTCGTGGACTCTTTTGCATGCCAAACCATAAATGTGCGAATTAAAATATAAAATGCAATTTACTTTTCATGTGGCGCTGCTTATGCCAGAAGTGGTGGAAGGGAAAGGAGAGGAGAGGAGAGGAGAGGAAAGCCATGCGTGGGTGGATGATTGCCGTGTGGCTTTCTCCTTGGCTTACCTAACGTCTGGGTAATATTTTTGAGGCCTTGACTGAGCCAAGCGATGTAATAATAAAAAAAATAACAATAATGGCAATAGTTCTCACGTGAAATGTGTCTTTAAACCACAAACTTTGTTTGTTTTCTGCCTAAATATTTACCTGGAAAATACACATGTTGGAAAACGTTGAAACGGGACAAGACGTAGAGGTAATTCATTTAAAGAATATCTTGCAGCAAGCAAAACAAATCAATTTAATGGATTGATTGATGGCTTGCCACTTGGTCAGAAAAAGGTCAAGGATCTGCTAGCCTCGTCCACAAGTTCTTCTGTCCTTGTGGCGCTGACTCTTCTTGTGTATATTTTCTGGTTGCTGCCTAAAGCATAATGAAAACCATTCAACCGCAATTTCAATTTCATAACAAACTTTCGACCGTCTTCAGACATTTACTTGCAGTGGGAAACTCTTCAGTTAAATGCAATTAATTCGATTAAAAGCCAATACAAAGACGGGACACAACAGAAGCCGACACAGAATTATGACTCAGGGAACGATAGGTGCAAGTATTTGTTTGGGGTTCAATTGGAAGCAATTCCCAATGGGAGATTTCCTGAAGGAGCAACCAACCAGATTATGCCCCATTCATACAGCAGCAGAATTGCGCTACGGACTCGACCTTTTGCTCATTTGCAATGCTGCTGCTGCTGCTGCTGCGGTCAAAGTTCAGTGAAGCTAAAGCGTATAACAAAAAACAAACAACCGGGCCACAGCTGCTGCGTCAGCGACAACAAAAAACACAACAATGAAAAGATGTATAAATACAGAAAGAAAAAAGGAGAAGAACTAGCAAGTCGGAGAAGGCAATACAAACCGATTATCTTCCACAAATATGGCCGCTTCCGTAAAGATTGAAAAGGATTTCCATTCCGCTTGTCTGCGGAATGGTCGCCAGGGAAAAAAGGGACAGGGCAAATGGATGTTCAGCTTAGGTTGAGCTAAGGTCTGGGCTAGCCTCCTTTTGTCTACGTACACTGGCAGAAGTGACTTCATATTCCCGTGCTGCCATCGAAAATCGGTGGGTCAGTCAGTCAGTCCTAGATCCGGCTCAGACTGGGGCACTTTTACAACTTTCCAATAGTGTGATTTACCTTTCCTTTTTCCACTTACGAGCTCCGCCACGAACTCGAACTCGAATTCCCGAGCTCAAACCAAATCCAAATCCAATCGCATCCCTAACCAATTTACTGTGAAAATTTCCCTCTTCGATTTCTGTTTATTAGCCAAACTGCCGCTTTTTTGTTGTTTTTGTTTTTACCGCTTTTCCCCACCATCTGCAAGGTGAGGGCGAGCTAAACTTCTGGCTCTTTGCGTTTTCTCATTTGTTTCTCTATTGTTTTGCACTGCCTTACGTTATTTCTCTTTCCTTTCCTGTCCTTTAATTTCATTTTTTAGATAGCTCGGAATGGTTTTTGTGCAAAATTTCGTTGGCTAAATAGAAAATTGCTGCGGACGTTCGATTTTCGCAAATGCAAGTTTTCCTCCTAGAGGAGGGCACATATGTGGCAGGCAGGATTCGTACTCAACTTCGATTTCAACGTCATTTTGTATCAATTACCTTTTAACAAGTTTCAACACACACACACACGCACACACACACGCACATCTCAGATATTTTAGTGCATTTTTACTGGCTCTTTCTGGCCGAAACGGATACGGCACCAGCAGCAGCAGCAGCAGCAGCAGCAGCAAAACTTTTATCACGTATTGACGGTTGAGTGCCTCAAATGCTTTGACCCCTCCCGGCCATGACGACCTTTTCCATGGCCCCCAGGCCTCACCCAGGCCTCACACACACTCACAACATTCCGTGCAACATTTGTACAGTGAATTCTGGCTAAGCGCAATTCTGTGCAACTGCCCTTTCGCTTTAAGACTTCTACACTTGGATTCAGGATTCAACGTTTGATCCTTAAATCTCTTTTATTCGGCATTCACTGTCCAAAAGGTGCACAAGAATTTTCAAGTGCATAAACGAATAGATTTCTGTGAAAAGTTTTGCCCCCGTCCACATGCCGCTGTTGGCTGGAATGTTTGGGTGGTGGGTGGCGAACACGAAAAACGAATAGTTTTTCTTGGTTCTTTTTATGTTTTATTTTTTGTTTGGCTTGAAACGGTTTTCGGCTTGAGTGCCACCAGTGCGTCAACGGCTCGCCTTTTTGGCTGCTTAACTTCTAAGCAGCACCCACATGCATACCTGGCTGCAGGCTGTGGGCTGTCTATATTCAGGAGGATGGGTCTTTCTCCTTGCACATTTCCATTCCATTGGTTGGGGCCAAGGAAAACGTTTAAATGAAATGAATTTCCAAGCAGAGCTTAGCAGAGCCATGCAGCGCAACAAAGTATGCTACGAAAACTTGTGCCACACAAACAGGGTGGCATGGCGGCAGTGGGCGGAAGCGGATGTAGTATGCATGTGGAAGAGGCGAGGGGAAGTCCCTCCACATCGTTCACTGACATTGTTTATATATTTTAACTATGCAGCCTGGCAATTATTTCAATTAGTTCATTATGCTGCCTGATTGACTGGCACTTGCCTGGAGTACCCAGCGAGAGAAGTTTGCCGGGCAGGCAGCACGGGGGAGTGGCGTCCTAGGCAACTTTTGAAGCTCCTTCCCGCACAGGACACGCACCCGGCAAAAGTTGTTTGTTAACAAGCAGAATGTGTTAATTTAATTACAACAAAAGCAAAGCTACAAAGCGCACAAACAGGCAACAGCAGAGAACAAAAACTAAAAGAAAGTACACAAAAGGAAATAAATGAACAGGCAGAGCGGAGCCCAATTAGAGCTAACAGCTGAGTCACAAATCCCCATCCCAAATTCGGATTGCTGGATCGTTACGAATTACATAAGTAAAATCTTAATCTCTGTTCGAGCTCTCATCGGCACTCTGATGCATCATGGGAATAGGGAAATCTCTCCAGCGACATTTGGTTACATTTATTTACATTTATTTCGGCCAAAGTGAAGGCTTCCAGCTTCCAGCTTCCAGCTCCCAGCTACAATGCGGATGGCGCCGCTGTGTGCTGTGTGCTCGTGATTTCCCTCAGTAATTATCAATTTGTTCATTCGAAAATGTTCCTTAATTGGTGGCAATTAATTTCCATGCTAATTAAAATGTGACCAACTCACACACACACACACAGGCACACACAGAAAGTTGCACAGCAAAAAAATGTGAATGCAAAATGTTTCCGAGTCTGATTTGAAAATCAAATCACAATGGCTGTTTGCTGCTAATGATGATAGCGATGATGATGGCTCTCTCGCTCTCTCTCTCTCTCTCATGGTGATTGCCATGCAACATGTAACAAATGGCAACAGAAACATTAGCTTCAGCCCCGCGGAAATGAAGCTTGTTGTTGCAGCCAAAAAATGTCTGGCACTAACCCCAGTTGCCTTCCTGTGGGTCGCCTCCTGAATGATTATTTTTATTGTTACGAGCCTGAGCCCCACCCAACCCCCACCCCAGCCAACCGCATGTGCGCACCGCCAGCTTCACTAGCCCCACGGCCGTGTCCCTTGAATGGCCCTTCGCTTGGCTAATTTTCATGTAAGCCTTTCGCCTTCCTGATGTTGCCGTTGTCGTTGTCGTTGTCGTTGTCTTGCCAGAACACTGCACTGTGGGGCTGAACACCGTTTCAAGTTCTCAAATCTGCAATTATAAATAGATTATTTTTATTATTATTGAATTTACTTGTACATTTCTGTTTACATCTCAAAAATGTTAAACGCTATTTGGGGAAATGAGAACTGAAAATAAGTTGCCAGGTCTCCAGTCTCCACTGTGCCAGGCTACTTGCTCTTTCTTTCTCTTTCCCTCTATCTGCTTTACATTCTTCTGCTCTGTCTCTTGCTCCTCTTCCTGTGGAGCTTCCTTGGTAGGTATCCGTCGCTCCTTGCTGCTGCTGCTGCTGCTGCTGCTGCTGCTGTATTGCCTGCCTCATGTGCAATGCCTTTGTAATCACGCTAATAACTTGACTTTCGAAAGTAATTAGCCACATAGCGCTTTGCCAGCAGGAGCAACAGAGCGGCAGCTCTGAGAAGCAGCGAGAGCGAGATATGGTGTAATGGAGACAGGGAATTGGCTGTCATGCTGCTGCTTCTGGCGCTGCTGTCTCCCTTCGTGTTCTTGCCCTGACCGATTCACATTTGCTGTTTTTGGTAATTTGACTAGCAAAGCCAAACAGCCAGGCCCAGGCTTGGTTTTGGTGTAGGTTTCGCTTTCGGTTTCGGGTTTTTGGCCATGGGCTTGTCTAGGCCCACCGCAGGCCGCCAAACCAAGCGGCAAGGGGCAAGGGGACCGGGCACTGGGCAACTCCTGCAGCAACAGCAACAATTAGACCAAATATTTCAGCCAGAACAGGAGCCAAAACCCTCTTCTGCAACATGACAAGTAACAAATGCATAAAACACACACAGACACACACACACACACACACACACACATGGCCATGGCTGGACATGCTTGAAGATTCTTTCCGTTGCCTTCCTTCCCTCGGGAGTGCAAGATTTCCATTAGCTTTTTTTAGGGCGGCCAGAGGGGAGAGTGTGGCAGAACCAAGGAGGAAATATGTAAATGTTTACCTAGTTTATTTTACAATATTCGCAGACATTTTGTACCTTAGCTACCGGCTGCAGTGAACATTCAGCCAGGATTGCATACTTTTGGGCAGTTCGTGACAAATATCAATATGCACACACACACACACACACGCAGCTAGGATTACGTTTAAAATTAAAGCTTGAGTTAAAGTTATGGCCAGAACATTGCCCCGGCACAGTGGCCACAAAAGGTGTGACTGCAGCAACAACGCAGGCAACACTTGAGAACAGCACGAGAAACAATTCCTACGACAAGGGAGGAGCAGCAACAGATGTGTAGGAACAACCACAGAGAACACACACACACAAGAATGAGTGAAAAATGTCATTAGTAGATATATTAATCGAGCCAAAATGTGCCAGAAAAAGGCAACGAAAAAGTGGGAAGAGCTAAGCTCAAAAGCGCACAGATTGGAGGTACATAAAAGAGTAATCGAAACTGTCAGAGAGAGAGAGGGATGGGATGGGATGTTGATGGAGTGGAAAATGAAAGAAAGTCAATTAGGAATGATAAAAGGAACCTCCGCTGGCTGCCCGGAATTATGAGCCATTATTAATTGGATCTCAACAGTTGAAGCAAGTCAGCGTAGATGTATTTTCTATGAATATGTTCTGATTATTTGCCACATCCATCTGTGGCTGGGCAAGGGAAATTGGGAACACATTTCATGTATGACATGGCCATTGCTTCCACCCATCGCTGCCACCCGTCCCACATCTGCCTGAGATGCTTTTAAGATGCTTAAGTACTCGAGTTGGCCATATTTTGACACAGCCCCAGCCCCAGCCCCAGCTCTATGGTTCTATGGCGGATGGTTCGACTGTGGGCTGTGGACTGGGCTTCATAATGAAGCATTAATAACGTAGCATTATTGGTACATCATTATCAACGTTATCAACATCATCATTATCGGCTTAATCGCAACGCTCAACAGCAGCAATCAAGGGCCACATATACATAATATGTATGTAAGTACATATGTGTTATGTACGAAAGGAAAGGGCACAGACACACCTCTGTCCTCTCTCTCTCTCTCTCGCTGTACACTCCAAGCGACTGCTCTCCACCTGTTTGTTACTGAAAACTGACTTCTGTCTGTCTATGCCGCAAAACTTAATTGCGCTTTAAATTTGTTTACTGCTCTCTCTCTCTCTCTCCTCTCACTCTTCTCACTCTCTATGTGTCCGTGAAACGCTTCAACAACAGCCACAAATGACATCTATGCCGCCTTAACGAGTGCACGAGGCTTCGGCCAAAAAATGCGACAACAAAAATGAAAGCATCAAGTTCGTGGCAGAGAAAGATGGAGACTCTCTGCACACCCTACAAACTGCCAACTAGTTGTTAGATTGATGTACATATTATTATGTATTACCTATGTACTACATATGTATGTCTTGAATGCTCTCCATAAGTGGCAGTTGGCAGGCGTCGGATACGCTGTCCGGCCTTATGTGGCACTTTGTGGCAAGCTTGCACCTTGAGGCTGTTACCATCCTAAGGCTGTGCACACTTTGTAAATGCTTTCTTCCCCTGCTGCTGCTGCCACACCCAACATGTGTCGAGCTTGTAGTCGCTGGTTTTTGGGGCGAAAATTCTTGTTGCTTGCAGGGCAGCGGCAACGGCAGCAACTCCAGTTGGCCATTGGTAATTCGATGCTGCCTCTGCCTCTGCCTCTGTTGACTGTCAACTCATATGTGTGTGTGTGTGTGTGTGTTGGTATGCTGCTGCCATTGACGATGATACTCGAATTTAAATTAACATTATTTGCATGCGGCGCGCTTACAGCATACATTTCAGAGCAGTCCCGTCCCCCTTCTCTCTCTCTCTCTCTCTCTGTGTCTCTGTCTCTTTCACTTAATGTGTTTGTCTACATTGTTTGAGTTTCATATCATTCACACATCGCCACTCAACGGCATAGTAAATTGCTTAAATATGCCAACCAGAAAAAACAGCGGGCAACTTCCCTTCCCATGGCGAATCGAGAGACCGCTGCTCAGAGTCTCCATGCACAAGCGTTGAACCAACTAAATATGAGAACTATCAAAGGTATCTAAGAATGTGGCAACAAATCGGTGCTAGTTCCCGAATAAACAAGCAGCAAATTGTTGAAATTAAAGTTGCGAGAAGGAAGAATCCACCGATCGATGGCTAAAAAGCGAACAATTTGAGTTGTTTGAAACATTTTGTTTAAATGGATTAACGGGGCAGCTAACTGAAAAGAATTTGCGGCATTCCTTTGGGCCGTGCTATTATTATTCACAATAATATTATTTCAGCAAGAGCATGAAAAATGTGCTTCTGGCAACAATTAATATTTACAAATATTATCCATGTGCCAATGCACACCATTAATGTCTCACCCAGAGAGAGAGAGAGTTGGCAGGGAATATAATTATAATTACTTAATCAGGTGACGCTGTGGCAATAAACATTAAAGCACACACACACACACACAAAGCACTAGCTGGGCCCATAAGTTAGCCTCTGGTCATCCCTTTGGCCGCCGTTCGGGGCATTTTTTGTTGCGCTGCCCTGAAAATATCATTATTAAATGCACTTGCTGTGCTGTGCCTATAAAATACATTTCTTATCACATTATGGGCACCGCAACAGCCACCACGACTATCCCCTTTGCCACACTTATTTATGGCAATAATAAAGTTGTTTGCTGCATTTTATGTGTGTGGCTTCAAAAAGAAGTCGACAGATTTTGTTGCAATTAAAATTGTATTTGGCGGAATTTTGTTGCTCAGAGCAGAGCATTGACTCCGTTTTATGAGCTTTTTAATAACGAAAACATTTGTGACAATGCCATTTGCGTACCTATCTTGGCTATCGTTCAATTGTGTCTCTCTTTAATATTTCTGCGTATTTTCAAAGCTATTTTCGGAGAGCAAGAGCCGCAGAGAGATACTCGTTTGGGATTACGTTCGGTCTGCCACTCAAAAAGAACTTCTTCTTTTTCTTTTTCTTTTTTGAAAAGAAACACTGAGCCGGGCTCATCCAGGGCGAGGCACTCGCACACACATAGAACCACGTAACTGCAGCGCTGAATTGAAATTCTCAGATTGCCATATTGCCATCAAAGAGTATTTTCTTATTGAAAAATATGCAAACGTTGCAAAAGGCTTTGGCATCCAGGTCAGTGCAGTCTCCGCCTCACCTGCAACATTCTAAGCTCAGGTAACTGAAGGATATCGAGGAGCACTCTTGATGATGTGGCGAATATTTGTTCGATTGGGTTGCAAGCTTTGCATCCTTGGGTATCCATTTGATTTTAGATCCTTAGATTATTATCCTCTCAGATTAGCTAATTTCAATGTGATTTTGGGTAGTTTTTGTGGGTTATGTTAAGGCTCTGCCAAAGTCTGACAGTGTTCAACGGAGTATTTGCCAACTTCTTGGCAATTGGCAGGGCCCCAACATGCTGGCAAATGTTCGCACGCCTGCGGCTGGTCAGCCAAATGGGTGGTCGTGGTGGTTTGGTCTGGGCAAAGGTGGCTGCCGATGGTGTAAGGTTGGGCCGCTGCACGGATGGCAAATCTTGGCAAATGCCCACACAGGCACGCAGATTGGCACCCACCAGCCCGCTTGACTTGGCCAACATGCTTTTGGCTCGCCACTTGGCCGCATGTTTGCCCCGCACCCGCAACCATCCGCATCCGCACTCTCATTTCTCTCACTGCTGCCTGCTCTGGAATATTCTTGGCAGCAATTTTGGCCACAATTACAACATCTTAATAGGGACAAGCCTGTTCTCAAAGGGCTACAGAGAGGGGCAGAGGATTATCTCTGCCTCTGCCTTTGCCGTTGCCCAAACTCTCGTTTGATTACTTGCGAATGATTCTGTCGAGTTTCTGGGCTGCTGTGTCTGTGTGTGTGTGTGGTGTAGGGAGGAGGATAACCAAATAAATAAAAGATAAATTACATTATACTGACGAAAATACTCTTTTTCAATAATTTGGCAACATCATCCGAAAAGTATACTTGCGCCCCCAATATATGCATGGGATATGCGCCATCGATGCTCAGCACAAGGCGGAAAGCTGGCGGCACGGGTCGGGGGGGTGGCGGGGGATGGCCAATGTTAAATGCCTGTGGCTTATTTGGCAGACCGTGCAGCAACCGTTGCCGCAGAGGCAAAGCAAAAGTTGTTCTCTCCTTTTGAATTTTCCGCAGCCAGCAAGAAGAAAAAAAAAACACCTTCAAGGTCTGTTGCCAGAGAATTGCAATCCGGGGGCGTGGAGGCAGAGCGCGAATTGAGTTTTGAAGAACTTTCGGAAAAGCGCTTTAGCGTGAAAACGTTCGTTCAGGTGCTCTGAAGGGGAGCCACAGAGGGAATTTCCCCCACTCCTTCCACCACTCTTCCAATTTCGAATGCCCAAGGAATAAAGTTTTCTATTTTTTTTTTGCACTGCACCGCGCTGTAATTTTCCTTTAGTCAACTTGAAATGCTTCCGAAAAATGCATTTTTATGCACGCTCGCCCTTCCTGCTGCGGTTTCCATGGCGTATGCGTAATATTAGTTTTGCCTGGCAAAAGGGCCCAGGAAAAGAGTGGAAATTAAATGGGGAAAAAGTGAGGGAGCCAAGCATAGCGAACAAGAAGTCAACGAAGGAACTACAAGTTGAAAATTGAAAGACAAATGGAAAAGAAACGGAACAAAAACAAAGCGAATTATCACAAGAAAATACAAATATTTTCAAACGAATTAAGTAACTTCTTAAATGTGCCTTAAGGCCGCCATAAATTTAAGGATTTCCATCAGCATTTAATCATTACGAAGCAGGCATTCCCAGGCATTAGATAGCCCAGGCCATCCCGGTTTCTGGTTACTCAGCAATTCGAGCTGATAAATTTGTCCGATTCTTTTCTGTTGCCACTGCTCTGTGCTCTTTTTTTTCGTGCTGCCACATCATCCTGAACAACGAGTGTGCCAGCGCGTACCCTTGGCCGCACCGCCCCCGCTAATTCACTCGAAATATGCTGCCAAAATCTCAGTTGGCAAGCCACTAACTCATCTGCTGGCTGCTCGCTTTTTCTGCTACATTCCCCAAGCATACCCGCCGCACTCGCTTCTTCTCCTCTTGTCATTCCCCATGCTCCATTTTTGTGTGTTTGTTCGTACAATTTGATCCTGACGACGTGGAAAAATGTTTGGTAATTATTTGGAATTCGGATAATTACAATGGCTGGGCGCATGCTAAAATGTTGCAAATAATGTGGCAAGGAACATGTCCATGCATTTTTCACACAGTTTCATTTAGTATGTGGTGGCTGGCGGCCATGGGCATGACACGAGCTTTCATACGAGTTGGAGGAAGATGGACGAAGGATGTGCTGAATCGGGGAGGCAGAAGCCGCATCATTTTGCGGCTTTTTCTCTCTGGCATTTCCCGGGACTTTAACCAAGGGATAAGCTAGGGATGTGCAGAGCGATAAATGTAATTTTAGTTTGTTGCTAGAAGCTGATTACAGCCCTAACCGAAGGTTACCCCGAAATGCTATCGCAATCCATGCTGAATGCCATCTCTAGGTGTGGTCTGGCCTTGGGCTGTCGGAAAAACAGGCACCAGCTGACTGACTGCTCCTGTCATTCTCATCTCGTCTCATCTCGTCTCGTCTCGTCTCGTCTCACATTTCAATTGTCCGCCAAGTGATTCGTTTATTCGTTTTGTTCCCACTGTCCGCCAGTCCGCTGTCCGTTGTCCGTTGTCCGTTGTCCGCTGTTCAGTTGCTGTCTGTGTGCGGTTTAAGCCTCATTTCCTTGCACTTCCGTTTCTGGCATATGAGCAGAGAGATAGCTAGCTTGACCCACCAACAAAAGGGGTACTGGGTGTGTGGGAGCTCGGAACATGAGAACATGAGAACGGCAATGCTACGAGCACACACAGACACAGACACAGCCACTCGTACACTGTTGTTGGCTCTTTTGGCCTGTTGAAAAATGCAAAACTTTCATTTGCACTCGGTACTCGGTACTCGGTACTCGTTACGTGTGCTACAGTGGGGGCAAAGGAGAGAGGCCTCTGGTCCTGCCCCACTGCCCTCTCCCCTGCTCCCCAGCTTTTGGCCTTTAACTTGGTTAGAGAGTCCGGTTAGAGCTCGGTTATCCCGTTTAGCAATGCCCAGCAATTTATTAGAGCTTCGTTTCGTTTTGTTGCCTTTGCACCACTTCTCACTCTCTCTCTCACTCTCTCTCTCTCTCTCTCTCTCTCTCTCTCTCTGTGTGTATGCAAACGTATCTCTGTCTGTCTCTGTCTGCTTTTTGTTAAACTTTCTTGAATTGCATAAGTAAATAACGCACGTAAATGCATTTTTTGAACAACAAAAAACAGCAAAAAGTGTGGAAAAGTTACAGCAAAAAATAATTTAAGTTGAGAGCAGAAGACAGAGAGAGACAGAGAGAGAGAGAGAGAGAGAGAGAGAGCACTCAAAACTGTAAATTAAACAACAGGAAAACACACACAAACAAAAAATGAGACCAAAAATGCTCTGGCAAAGTAATGAATGCAGGAAAGTGAAGAGAGAGAAAGGAGGAAGCGGCAAGGAAAGGTTAAATAATGTCTTGAATATTAGCATACCCTCAAATAAAGAAGTATTAGTTGCGAAAAGGTAAAATGGGGAACGAGATCTAAGCATTCAAAATTCCCCTTGCCACATGCTCGGGACTAAAAAGCTGTTTGGGTTTTGTGGGAATTTCCCTCTGACCACCATAAATGAAATGCTACAGGAGTAATCTACTTGATTTCCCCGAGAAGGATTGTCCAGTTACCATTTTTGGCATTCTCTTTGCACTCTCACAAAAGATCATCCACATCGAAGTGCCCATCCAGGTGTACAATGCAGTTAAATATCCTTGTCCCTGTCCTTTGCTTTCTGTTCAACCTGTCGCACAATCTGCGCTGTTGCTGCTGGTCGCTTTGTAATCTAATTCGAGTGCCAAGTGGCAAACTTCCTAACAAGCTCATTGGACCCGCTTCAGGTGCCCTTCCCCGTTGCACCACTCTGCTGGATTCTTTGCTTTTTGGGTTTCTGTGGGCTCTGGGTAAAGTAAACTCTGTGTGGGAATGTTCCCTTTACATGCCGCAACAACAATTTCACAAAATATATTTAATACACAAGTTTCGTCTGTGTCTGTGTCTCTGTCTGTTGCTGTTGCTGTTGCTGTCTGCCGGGAGGAGCAGGTGCGGCCAGACTTAGTTTGGCTGTGGAAGGAGCTGCTGGCATAGTTGGTAATTGTGGCAGGATGGGCGCTCTGCCAGCTGAACTAAACATGCAACAAAAGTTGTAGTTTTTTGCCACACCCAGCCGCACCACAGTTGTTCTCCGATAAGGCCCCCCCAAGCCCTGACATTGCCCAAAGACGGTGAATCACGGTTCACGAATGTAAGCGGGGAAGATCGCTGATCAAAGGCAGGACTCGTAACATTCTGGAATGAGCTCCACTCCTGTGGGGGTCTCTGTGTGTTTTGACTCCTTTCTCCTTGCTTTCAGTGCTTCTGCTTTTTGCTCTGCTCTTTAGGGGGGACGAAATTCTGGCCGCACATTTCACATCCAACAAAAAAAGAACTTGCATTTTTTGTGGCTAGCGTTTTGTGGCTCCTTCGATGCGGAAGCGAGACTTAATTGATTTGCAAAGTGGAAAGTACACATAGGGTCTGACGATCGAAGGAACACCCACACACACACACACACACATGCTGGACCAGAACTGGCGTAGTATTTGTGCCGCAATTTGAATTTTTTGTCGTTCTCCTTTGGCCTTTTGTTGTTGTCTCCTGCAGCAGACAGAATATGGCTGCAAAATGTTGGCAAAACGGTTCGGTTCAGTGGTTCACTGCTCACCCCTTTGCCCCATTGCTCTTCTCTTTCTCTGTGCTGTTTTTCTGCCTTCAGGCGAGTGCTTCACCTGAGCAAATAATCAATATTTCTTCGCATGTGACTCCTTCTCTGGAACCTGCTTCCCTCCTGGACTGGATCAACTTAAAGTGCCCCTATGCCGCTCGAGTGCAGAAGATTCCGATACCAATTCCGATTCGGTTTGGGCCCACTTCTTACGGCTAGAAGCAGGCAATGGCCGAGTATTAAAAGTGATTGCCACTTGATGTGCTGCGAAAGCCATCAAAAGTGCTCCTCCTTTTGGTGCAATTCGATCGAGCTCTTGAAGCTCTCTCTTTCAGCTGCTCGCTTGCTTCAGTTGGTGCAGTGTTCCAGTTCAGTTCTAAGCCCAATCCAGCAGCCAGGGTTCTGTGCTGCCCGGCCAGCCGGACAACCAATCGATGGGGGAAAGCAACAAAAACAAAAACAAAAAGAAAACAAAACCAGAGATCTCTGGTTCTGGATCTGGTTCTGTTCTGGCCTCCCTCTTGCATAATTTTGTGGCATGCAAAATGCAGCAGCGGCAGGCAGAGAGGCAAGCAACGGATTCGAATGCCTCTCGTCCGTCAGGAGGAACGGCAACTTCGATGGAGCATCAATGGGAGGGGAAAGCAATCTGCAAATGCTTTGTTGCCAAAGCATTATTAAACTGGCATTCTCATTTCTACAGGATACACACACACACACACACATTGAGAGGCGAGAGCATATTTTGGTCTTGCCGGAGCATGGATGCCGTTTGCCGGAGGCTGCTGGGTGGGGCAGGTGGGGGGCAGGTTCTGTCGATGCATTGTGAGGAAAATCCTGCTCTTCACATTTGTATTTAGAGTGAAGCACAGCTCGGAGCCATCGTCAGATTCACTTTTTACAGGTTTTCTCTGCACTCCGCCATGCTCCATGCCTCCATCTCTTGCCAGAAATGTTAGCCCGAAACAGATTTTGGCTGTGAATTCATTAGGAAACCAAACATTTAAATGGAAACATTTTTACACAAATTGCACCACGAACAAGTGCGCGGTGTGGGGGGGGGAGGATCGAAGCTCCAAACATGACGAGAACTTATCTGGCAAGGGTATCAGCAATGTTGCCAATGTCAGCATTATGGAGCCATGCTCGTGTGTGTGTGTGTGTGGCTAGGAGCAGCAATAGCAAAAATAACAACAATGAAATATATAAGGGAAATTCTACTCTGCTGCTGGGCTACGTTTTCCACTCGAGCGCATTATTATCTCTCCCCTTGCATGCCACTCTCTCGCTTTCTCTCTGTATCCAGTTTGTTGCCTCTTTCTTTCTTTTTTTGTCGCTTCATATATGCTGTACGCCCGTTATGATGAGCGCTATTGATAATCTTGCCCACATCCACCATCCACCATCCACCATCCACCATCCGCCTGCTGCCTGTCGTGGCTGCGCTTTTATTGTTGCCTGCAGCATTCGCTGTTGTGTCTCCTGCTGCACTTGGCAGCAGCATCCATCGTATATGCAAAGCATAAACAGCAGAGAACAAACCAGAATGTCTTCATGGCAATTCCATGTGAAAATATATGAAAATTAATTGTATAAATAAATTGAATGCCTGCAGTCGGAGCACTCGTTACCGCTCGATCAGTGCCAGCCCACTGCTAGTCCTTGTTCTCCTCTCAACGGACTAACCCTCCAAAAACAACCATAAATCTTGTAATCGTTTCATCGGTCCAGCGTGGATTCTCTCTCGGAGACTGCACAAAAACGTATATCCATAATCAACGCGCGTAATATTCAAAACTCTTTTTTCCCATTCCCTCGCCCTGTCCCTGTCTCTCCTTTGGCTATTTCCTCTGCTTTGCTACCGATTTCTTTGCCCCATAGCTCCTTCCGTTGGTTTTTACATTGGTTTCCTTTTCCCTTTTTCGTCGCTCTTGGTCTCCATTATTTTGTATTTTGTATTCCCTTGCGCTCGATTTGTGTGTGTGTGTGCATCCCAGGAAGAACTGAGGGAGCGCAGCCCTGTGTTAGCGTAATACGCTTTATCAAACAGAGTGAACTCTGAGAGATGGCTGGCAACGTCGTCAACGGGCGCAAGTGGGCTTTGCATCTGTATATGTGGCTCTGTCTCTGGCTCTGGCTGTGGCTCTGTTTCTGTATTGATGATGGACCATCAGCAGCCACAAGAAACTCAAGTGATTTAAATATATATATAAGCAGTCCTTCTCCGAGGAAGGACATTGGGATAAGCAGTAGCTGCAGCGAATGATTTTTCAACATTTTAATTGGCTTCTTCTTTGGCAAAGCGTTGGACAGCAGTTGGACGGTTCGATGGCTCCTTCGATGGCTGGCTGGCATCCACTTTAATTAAACCCACAAGGCACAAGAAAGTAGGGGGCTATAAAAGCTAGAGGAAATGAAGTGGATCAGTCCATCCTTTTCCGTTGAAGACGTACAAATAACGACGATCAAGGCTAACGATAACTGTTGCCACAATGTTGAAGGACCTGCGGCGACGGTGGGGGGTCTGTGGGCATAAAAGGAAAATCTTGGGCGGTGGCCCAACGATTTTTTTTGTTTGCTTTACGCTCGCGAGGTAAACACGTTTTACGATGAACTGGAATTGATATTTTTTTCAGCAAAACGAATTTTTGAATGTGCTTCACTTCCTTCACGCTGTTTCCTGGCTTCCGCCCCCCCCCGGGCCTGCCCCTGCCACAGGCATACTTACGTACATCCTCGACTGAACCCGTTCGCATCTGGCACTGTGGTGCCAGCGATGAAAACTAAGCAAGGGAACGGACTCCACTTGTATTTGGCTTTGAGCCAAACCTCTTTTTGTTGTGGTCCCACTGTGCGGACTGTAGCCCGGCACGTGATGGCAAGGCAGTTGGCAGTTGGCGGAGGGCGTTGGGCGGATGACGACACACCTGCTTCGCCGGCGGCTGCTCCTCGCTCTCGATTGAATTTCCAGGCGCGCTGCAGCCTTTCATCTTGCTGCTGCCCCTCATCACCTCAGGAGCCTCATCATTGGGCAGCAGCTGGCAGGCATTTTTTAATTTAAAGCAGCCAAAGTAAAGGGATACACAAATAAAATGTTAAATGAGCTTTAAGCGAGCGCTGGGGGAGACTCTCGTGCTGCTCGTTGCACGCTGCGTATGCGTAATGTAATTTTATATGCCAACCCACGAGCATCGTTCCACTTTCTACTTGCCACTAACTCTTCTCCCTCTCTCTCTCTCTCTCTGTCTCTCTCATTGCAGGTAAATATTGGCAGCGTGCGCAAATATTTGAGATACGTTCTTGTCCTTTGTCCTCAACGACTGCAACGACTGCAACGACTTGGAGTCCCAGTCACAGCTGCAGCCCCATCGATCCGAGACGCAGACCAGCATCTCTTTTTGCTCGTCATCGTTGTCGGCGCCTCGGCTTATTCACTTGGGAGTAAAAGTTGGTCTGCCACCCGTGCCTGCCCTTTGCCTCTTGCCACAAAAGTAATGAAGGATAAGGGCCAAGGCAAGCCCACGGGGGACAGAAGAGAGTCTACAAAGATGACAGACATCGGCAAGGATTAGAACCAAAGATTCCCAGAGGAAGTACAAGCTTTGCTTTTATTTACTGATCGAACTCTAATGGAGTTCTGCCAGAGGCAGTGCTAGAGCATCCAATGCTGCGACTTGTTCGCTTCTTCTGCAGAGGACCGTTTCTCGACTGGTTTGCATCTCTTCTGCCTGTTTTCTTTATCTTTTATTTTACATTTACCCATTTACCCATTTGGCCCCCTTTTTGCACGCATGCCTTGCCAATAGACCGACTAAAAAGAAGCGGCAATAAGGTGAATGAGGGAACGAGAGCGTTCTTGTGTTTTCACATGAATAACGGCCACTCTCTCGCTCTCTCGCTCTCTCTCTCTCTCTCTCTCTCTTGTGTGTGTGTGCCGGTTGATGTCGACGGAATCTGTCAATAGCGCTGTTTTCTCCTCGTCAAACAGTCACTCCCCTAGCCGCCCCACGCTGTCGCCGGTGACCCATATCCAGGGGAACGCACATGTCTCGTTTAAGTGCAGCAAAAGCCCTGTAAATTGCTTCGTGGACGAGTGGTGGGGGGGGGGGGGGGGGGGGAGCCATAAAGCTTGCATTATAGTTGCTGGATAGGCGGGGAGGCTAAACGTCAGGGCCGCACCAAAGCCACATCAAAGCTATCGCAACATGTGTCGCAGGCAGCCAGCGAACGTGTAAATGTCAAATTCGATTGCCTTTTGGGCTAACCCCCTGAACCCTGAACCCTGCCAACCTGCAACCTTCAACCATGATCCAAGAGCCACTGCCCTGCACTGCCCTGCCTTGAGCTGCTCCTTCCTGACTGACTGACAAAACCTGCAAAGAAAGTTTCCTTATGCATTTCCTTCCACTCGCTTTTCTTTTTCTTCTCTTCTCTTTTTTTCGGCGCACCTGAGACAGAGATACAAACGGAGATAGAGTTTGGTTGCTGGTCGGGCACACTGCCCGGGACACTTGTTACGCGATGGGCTACGTGTTAAACGCATTTCTGCCACTTGAAAGTTTCCCGTTTTGCCGCAAACCAAGCGCGAAAAGGAGCAGCCAACAGAGTTAGAAGGGAGCTCCAGAATCCTGGCGCTTCCCAAAAGTCCATGTGGGATTTAAACTGATGCAGTCTCAGTTTGTGCCACTGATTGCCGGATTTATTGAGTTCTGCCAAGCATAGACAGCGAGTGAAGTGGAGAGTGGAGAAGTGAAATATGCCAAGGGACAGACTTTTGGGACAAACTAAAGGACCGCGAATGGCCACACATCAATTTGAAGACAATGCAAAGTATTTAAATAGTTTCAAAGCAAAATCTATTATAAATATATAAATGCACTTATGTGTGTGTGTGTGTGTGTGTGCATGTGTGTGTGTGTATTTGTGCAACCTGCACAACCATTTTTGTGCATTCAACAAAATGTTTTTGTAACTTTAAAACACACACAAAAAAAACAAACAAAAGTATCGTAATCATAATGAAATAAACTGACACAAAGAAGCATCACCGTAGTGTGCGTGTGTGTGTGTGTGTGTGTGTGTGTTCAGTGCAATCAAAATTCCACGACTCATTCCCAGCCATATTACGCATACGCCAGCCTGTGCCTGGTCCTCGTTAGCCTCTGCGCCAGCGTCTGCTTTTTGCCTGTCTCTCTGAAGTCTCAGCATTATGGGGCACTTTTCAACTGCTGATGGCAGAGAAAAGCCCAACTTAATTATGTTTAATGAAAAAAAAATAAACTTTAAGCCAACAACAGGGAGAGTGGGAGAGGGAGAGGGGTTGGAGTTGGAGTTGTGCGGTCTGAGGTCCCTTTGAGCCAACACGAAACGGCCCGAGCGAATCAATATTTGCCACCATAAATACTCGGACTGAACTGCCACTGCAACTGCGGTTTGCTCTTCACATTTACTGCTGATTGAGGAGCAGTACTGGCCAAGCCCAAGCCCGAGCCCGATGAAAATACACCTATTAAAGTGGATGCCTTCAACAGCAAAACTCGAAGATATCTTCGATTCATTCAGAGCTGCTCTTCTGCCTGCCTGCGGACTGGCAAATCAATTAAAAAATATATTTAAATATTCAAATAAAAGCGAATCAAGCTGCTAGCCATAAAAATGCAGTAGCCAGCAGCCAGCCAGAAACCGTTGGCAATTTCGTTTCTTCGTTTCTTTTTTGGTTGCCTTTTGCCCACGTGGCGCATACGCATTATTGCTGCCATATTTCTGCTGCCTGCCGCATATTTGTGTGTGTGTGTCTGCAGGCGTGGCGAGGCATGCACTCATGCTCATACCTTTCATTACTCTGCGTGTTGGATGGAATGGCAAAAAATTGTCCCCCGGCTGAGGCAACGCGCCTTTTGCTGCTGCTCTTGCAGATGTTGCACCAGAGATGAAAGATAGCTGACGCTGGCGATGCAAGGCGAGGCGAGGCGAGGCAAGGAGCCAGCAACAGCAGTTGCCACTCTGTTGTTCTGTCTCTGGTGTTGCCGCTGCTTCACAGCTTCCAATGTTGTACCCCTTTGGCTGCCGCTGTTGCTGCTGGTGTCCTGATTGTTGCCATTCATGTTATTGTTATGCATTCAGCGGTCTCCAGCCCACAGCCCACAGCCCACAGCCCACAGCCCACAGCCCATGTTTTATGTTCATTTTCGTGTTATTATGCGTAACTTTATTATATTGTTGGCTGTTTATTTAGTGTCTGCGAACCAGGCATGACATTAACAAGCAACATCCAGCCAGATTCAATTATAAATACCATCAGAAATTTGTTAATTAATTGGAAAATAATCTAGGAGCTGCGCCTTCTCCTGCAGCTTTTCTTTTGAGTTGCGGGGCACTTGATTGCCTCTAGGAAAACTGCAATTAACTGCGGTTTAAGCTAAATGCTCAATCTACCTATTAAACATCCTTTTAATTAGTGTTTTATTGAAAGCTTCGCCAACGATTTGTTTGAGTTGTTGTGCAACTTTTGTTGGCCAAGCGGCTGCTGATTGCCGCTGGCCTGGGCAAAGTGATTAAACAATTTCATTAACTTTTGCCTCAGCGCTCTCATCTTTAGACCTGGCTGCTCCTCCAAACAAAGTCAAATATTATTAAAATTTATGAGAGGCCAGCCACAGACTTTTGCAAAATGCCTCTCCTTTCGAAAGTTGTACTGCCTTGAGGGCTTGCTGTTGATGTGAGTCGGGGTCGGGTGATTCTTAGAGAGGTGGGAATAGCCCTTGAGACGAACTGCTTGCCTTAATGGTGCAAAAAGTTCAACAGAAACAACACCAAGAAGCATTTCCCTATAGAACGCACTTGCCAGCATCATTGCAAGAGGCAGGAAAAAGCGAGAGCGAGAGCGAGAGATGTGGCATCTCGAGGTGAGAAACGTTGAAGCCGAAGAAGCAGCTGCCTGGCCAAAGTGCACTTTGAACCTAAAAGCATAAGCCTTGAAGAGCCTTAGCCCCAAAGCTGAAGGAAAAAAGAAACTGAGAGCAAAAAGAACCAATTCCGTCTCACTCCCTCTTTTTTGTTTGCCCCATTTCTATCCATCGATAGATAGCTCTCCAGCCATCTATCTCTTTCTAACTATTGATGCAGGTGCCCATTTTTTGGTGGGTGGCAGGGGCAGGGGCAGGGGCAGGCTCTTAGGTTTGGCGAGTGCAACAAAAGGAAATTGTTAAATTAAGTGCTTGCCCGAGCTGATGGGTGGGCTGGGCCCACCAAAGTTCCAAGTACAACAAGAAAATAAATGAAAAAATCCAGCGAATGCTTTAAATCACACACATTCCCTCATTCCCACTCAAAGCCAAACAAGGCAGCTGCAGGCACGAGCAGCCCAGAGGCTTCAAATTCAAATAAAAATACAAAATACAAAATTCAACTAAATGTTGCTCTGCTTTTTGTGTATTTATATTTCGAATCAGAGATAATTGTAGCCCTTAGCCAGCCGCAGGCAGTGCCAAGCAGCGCCTGTCCCGTTTAGCCAGTACTCAAACCTCAGCGAGCGAGAGAGACGAGACTAATCGCCGCTGCAGCAGCGCAGCGAGCGACATCTCTCTTCCCGTTTCGCCTTTTGCCTACCCATCCGCAGCTGACGCCCCCTGCAGCAGCGGCGCCCGCGTTGACGATGACTTTGGTTTTTTGTAATCAACGCATGCCACCGCTCTCTCTCTCTCTCTCGCTCTCTCTCTCACTGGAAACTGTTTTCGTTTTCGTTTTCGTTTTTGTTTTGGCCTCCGCTGACTGCCCGCGGTCGCTGCATTCGTGTGGAAAATTAAATTCCCCCGACTGTCTGACTGTCTGACTGTCTGACTGCCTGGGGTCAATGGTGGTTGGGGGAGGGGGGACTGTGTCAGCCACGACTCGGAGTGCTTCCCACTTCGGTTGTGCGGATTTCGACTTGGGTTCATCCATGTTGCTTAGCGATTCAAGCGCACTTTTGTCAGGCAACAAAACGCTGCCCACTTGTGTACATATTTTTGTTCATGTTCATATTTTTTTCTTGCATTTTGATGTACAAATGCATTTAAGACTTTAATGATCGATGCCCAGAAGCTTGTCAATTGGATTTCCCCATCGCTGAGCTGTTCCCTGGCTCATTCATTCAAGTTTTTGTGCCGCCAGTCTGGCACTTAATTTCCGCAATTTCCAAAGTTGGTAATTTGCTCGTTTCTGACTTTGAAAGAATGGGGATTAGGGATTTGGCGTTGGAGCGAGCGTAGGGTAGGACAGGGTGGGTTGTCTCTAAAAAAGTATTTGCCGTTTATGCGAAGCGATTGGTAAAAGCTGAAAAGGAAAGAATGGCGAATGGCGAATGGCGAATGGCAGCGGAGCCTTCATAGACGACACGCTGACGTCGCCAAATTGAATTGTAATCTCTCTGTGTGTGTGCGAAGGTGTGCGAAGGTGTGCGAAGGTGTGCGAAGCGGAAACGGAAGTTTGTTGGAATGCAGTTCGCACAGTGCCTGCCTCCCACCGCCCACCGCCCACCGCCCACCGGTACTTGCCCCACTTGAGCCGCCTCCGGGAACGTGGCCCATTATGAGGCCAAAGCCAGAAATGCCGGCGAAGCGCACAAAATCACTTCCGATGAGATTTCAATTTAGCGATTACTTAATTGACACTCAACGTAATGGAACTTTGCCAAAAAAGACACAAGCACAGATTGGGGCATGGAGCGTGCGGCGTGCGGCAGGTGCAAACTTTAAGCTGACAACTTTTCTGTCAAGCTCTTTTCTTCTTTAAAGTAATTGTCCTTGGCTGCTGCTTCCTAGCACAGCGCAGATCCATTCTACTCGACTCTAGAGACCGCTTTCCTGTACCTTAAAGTTGGCCAGCAGCTCTCTTGATTGAGCCTCCAAACATCCAGCGGGATGTCCAGCTTTCCTTGCTGCTTGCTACCAGCAATTTGGTTCAGTAAATCACGAAAATGTCAGTGAAACGTTGGAGCCTCTCTCTCCGCTTGACCCCCATCATTATTAAGTGCCAACTTGCCACCTTTTTGCACGCTTCTCACTTGCAGCTGTTCTGCTTTCGGCATTCAATATGAAAATTAAAAATTGTGCGCTGCGGACGCTCCTTAATGGCACTGCCCGAAAGTTTCCTGCAAAAGTGAAACGAAACTGAGCCAAAGTTGCTGAAGCAAAGTTCGCCCCCTGTCCCACCTGTGCGTGTCCCTCAACCCAGTCTGTTCTGTCGCATCGTTTGTCAACATGTTTGGCTCTCGTGCTTTGCTAAATCGAGTGTAAATTAAATAAATAATACAAATAATGTAAACGCAAATTGTGCGCGAATGAATAAAACAAAAACGGAAGCACAATAGGGTCATAAAAACTGCGTTTAAACTCGCAAAACTCTCGCACAGAAAGCTACACAGAGCGGGGGATGGCTAGATTCATTGGCTAAATATGCAGACAGCAAACCCCCCACACCCACACATTTCCAGGATGTATAACATTTTATGGTGGGGACAACGGGAAAACTCAGCGGCTTCCTTCCGGCACACTTTTTTTTTGTTGCCGCACAGCAAAAAACTTTGGTTTTCGGCCATCAGCGGATTGCGTTGCCGCAATTTTGAACTGACCTCTTTTTAAATGTGGCACGAACCGGGCTCTGACACGATACTCGGACCACGCAGCTGGACAATCTTTATGGCAATTAAATTGCGCCAAAAATTATGCAACAGCTGGAACACACAGACTGAAAGTCAGTCGAAAAGTGGCCAAGATATGACCGAAAATAGGTGCTAAAAATGTATCTGGAATTCCATTTAAGTTCTACCTGGCTCAACTTTTCAAGTGGATCAACTCTAGCTGGCTTACTCGTTGGCTGTCTGCCCCCCCCCAGCAGTCCCATCTCCATTTATCTCAATCATAAAGGGCGGATTTGAATGGCTCTGGCCTGAAGCTTACCTGATGTCTTCCTTTAATTGACATGAGTGCAGTCCGACGCATGTGGCATGTGGCATGCTGCATGAGTCGTTCACTTCAGCCAACTGCTGATTGACGACCACTCGACTAGCTGCTGACAAAGTCTATGGGTCTATGGCTTAAGGACAATCTGCACTAGGGAGAGGAAGAGGGAGAGACAGAGGGTCACTCCACTTCCATCAGAAACGGAAATCCGAGCTTTGGGCATCTGTCGCTCAGCACCAACAGAAAATTGTAGGCACGGAAAGGATATCCCCAAGGCTAACTAACGTTTCTCCCAGTGCAATTCTCTCTCCCTCTCTCTCTGTCGGCTGGTCAACAACTTAAATGCTCTCAGCGGAGGAGTGTCAAGCCTCTCTCGATAGAGAGAGAGAGAGAGATGCGGATGGCTGTTAAAAATTGAGGTTAGCTGCAAGAGCCAGGCTCAATGGTTAACACGTCGACACGACAAATTGATGAAATTGTCAATTTATTCACACGTCGTTTGTTCATTTTTTGTTGTGTGTTTGCTGAAGAAGATGCTGAGAGAAGAGCAGGGGAGAGGAGAGGAGAGTGTGCTGAGTGTGGAGAGGGCGAGAAGAATAACAATAACAGAGCGTTTACCATTCAAACGGAATGAGACAATCCTGGTAGCCAATTTAGACGTAATGGCAACAAATGTCACTGCCAGCAGGAGAGCTGGAAAGAGAGAGAGAGAGAGAGAGCAAAAGGGTTTCCTTCCATCTGCTCATGGCAAAGTTTTCCCTGTGTGTGTGTGTGTGTTTTTTTTTCCCCCTTTTGTGCCCCAACAGCGGGGGCATTTTTGCTCCTCTGCCTGCTTTGTGTGTTTCTTTTTTTTTGCCCATCTTGGCCAGGCAGGACCGAAACTGTTGAGCTGTCCTGCTCTTGACAAGCTTCCCCCCCCCCCCGTCACGTAATTATTCAGAGATAAAAGATTCACTTTGGCAGTGCAAAAACTCAAGGCAACAAAAGGATCTTCGCAGGCATGCCCAAAAAGCCGGGGGAGCCTGATAATGAGAGAGGAAAAGGCAATTTTCAAGCCAGTTAAAGCGATTTGTTGCCGTTAACTGTTATTGTTATTTGGTTGGTGTGCCACGGTGCGTATGAATAATGACAATTGCCAGTCGGAATGGCCTGCAAAATTATTTCTAGGTCAGATACCTGAACCCGAATTCCTTGCTGGAAGGAAAAGTGTTTACAGTTTTGGGCTCGTCCTTTGTGTGGGGATTCGGCTTTGTTACGTGGCAGGCACAGGCCAGTGGCACAGTGACACAGTGGGGCATATCAGCCATGCAGTTGGCTTGGTCTTGGACCAATCCATGCGCGTGATTCCAGGGTAGCCATAGAGTCAGTCCAGAGCCGTAATTCGTTTTGTGTTTCATTCACTTATTTGCCGCCTTTTTTTTTGGTTCTGTTTGTTCGTGGACTGTCTGGGCTGGCGCGGGGTTTGTTACGGGGAGGGAGACACTTGCCGGCATTTGCCATGTGGCATCGAGGGCCCAGTCCTCCTCCCTGTGCCTGCCTGCCTGTCTGTCTGTCTGCCTGCTCCTGATGATTGCATGCGATGATGGCGTTGATGTTACCATCCAATGTCACGCTCGTGTCAACTGTCGGATTGTTATTGCACACACACACCGACACACAGTAGACACGTAGACACAGACACTGCCAGTCAGCAGCAAAGAGAAAGCGTAGAGGCGGGTACACGCAGGATCCCATCTGACAGGACGCCACAGCACAGCCCAAGCCGAAGGCCACCTTTTGTTGTTGAAGCCCACACCTTTTCGTGTGTTTTGTTATTAATTTTTAATCCCTCTTGTGGAAAATTGTGCAAAAAAGATGCCAACAAAATTGCCAACGAAAAGACAGAAGGAAATTGTATTAAAGTTTAGATCTTGGCAAATGTGTGCATGAGAAGCACAGCTAAAATCAGCGGCAGATGCAGAAGAACCTCCTTAAAGGACACGGGACACGACAGGATGTACAACAAAGTTCGATGCAGACAAACCATGCCATGACCATTCCCATTCCCATTGCCATTCCCACTCTCCGCCATTGATGGAACATGCTAAAACAGCTCCAGCTCCAGCTTCCAGCTCCCCGTCCCTGCCCCATGGCCACTTGTGCCCAGTCAATGGGCAGAGTCCGGCAGAGTCGCTGCTTTTATGGCTGTCAGTTGTGCCCAAAAATACAGCGGCAGGAAACTTGTTGTTTATTTTTGGCAATTTATTGAGCAACATTTTTGGTAAATTTCCTTGAAGAAGTCCTTGCACACGCATGGCGGAGCCTTGCGTGTTACGAAAATTAAATCATGCTTGGCCGCCAGCTGATCCTGGAGTAGAGTCCAGCAGCTGCAGCCTTGAGTGGGTGGCAACACTCTCGCCTATTGCTGCATGCCCCTTCTGTGCATCAATTTATATTTAGTGGCTGCTGCTGAGTGTCGCATTTGAAATGTTTCAATGCTTTATGGCCCGCAGCAACATGGAACGACACCAGCAAACAACAAACTCTACGATTGACATTATTGCAACCATAGAGACAGAGAGAGAGAGAGAACGGACTGCTCCGCTCTGTCCACTTTGATCTCCTTTGACAGTAAATTTTCAAATTGAATTTGTGGCTGTTTGGGTCTCTGCCGAATTGGCCTTTCTGCTGCCTTTATGTTTATTTCAATTTTATGTTATGCACTCTGACCGCACAGCACCCCCCCAGGGTGCTCTCTCTCTCTCTCCATCGCCCTGTAGTTTTATGAATCGCAGCAGGCACATGGTTCATTGAACCAACTTGATTAGGAAACTTGTGGGCCCACAGTTTGTGGGCAAGCATCCATTGAAAACTCCGCAGAGAGGCATTCTCTGATAGCATAGATAGGCAGGTAAATGGTGAAGGCTTGCAGGGGCTTCATCCCTGCCAGAGATTACAGTCCTCTGCCCCAAAATAAGCCATTTGTCTGGCTTACTGACCCCCCCCCAACCAGCATCAGAGCTGCGCCTCTCTGTTAATTACACAACAGCCGACTGCCGACTACTGCCGCACATAAACTGGCCACCAAATACAGAGTGGCTCCCATTGAGCAGGGCAGAGCAGAGCAGCAGCAACGCAGCAAAAAATCACAGCCTTTAACACAGCAAACATTCATTTCAATTGGCCCCAACTCCCACCAACCCGGCAGCCTACTGTGGCGCGTTGCAGCATAACAATTACATGCAACACTTGTGGGGCAGACAGTTGACGAAGAGCGACCAAGGATATATCCTGTGGTGCGATATGACAGACCCTGCCTACGACCTTCCCTACGGTAAAGGGCTGAGGATGTAATCAAAAAAAAAATGTGTAAAATATTTCACAACATATTTTTGTTGCAACGTCGTCGTTGGCATCTCCAGTTGATGGACATGGTCAGTGGCAAACGTTTCAAACAATCCACATGACCATAAATCGTGGCTACCCGCCTCCAACCCTCCAACCCTGCTCTGCCCACAGCGTAGGCGACGATAGATACCCTTTTTCCCCCTGCTGTGTGTTTTGGTAGGCACTTTTTTGGGCCTGGCAACGGCGGGGGGGGGGGGAATGTTTTCTCGTTTTTTACAACTTTTGACCACTTGGCCAGACCGCGACATTTTCATTTCCACACCGCGCTCAAATGCGGGTGGCAGGCTGCAAATGGGATGCTGCGCGTTTTTGCGAACGCCTAAAAGTATGCTTTGGCTGTGGCACGGGCTCGGGCTTGGGCTTGGGCTCAGCTTGGCCTGCATTCCAGCAGTTTTTTGTTTTGCTTTGTGTGTGAAAAGATTTTATTTTTGTACACCCTGCATAACTCACACTGCCACCAAAAAGTCTGGACTCCCTCCGTTTGATGCTCTACATTGAATGGGGAAAAAACCAAAAAATATTCCAGAAATATCAGCAGCAATCGCAGGCCACTTGATGGCCCTTAATTAGTTGAAGTAGTTGCATTAGAGTAAGTTGCAGAGTATTTCGATATTCGTGGCTAGCACTTATTTCTTTTTCCTGCAAAACGCAAAAAGTTTACCCTGTTTCGGGCATGTTTTGGGTTGCGATGCGATGCGAAGCGATGCGAAGCGATGCGATGCTGTTCTCAGACACCACGCCCGGCGGCCTCCTTTGAGGCATTCCACTTTGCATGCCACCGCTGAAGCGGTGTTTGGGGGAAACACCACAGCGCAAAAATGTTTACACAAAATGAGATTTTATGCGGCAAATTATTATTTATTGCAATGACGACAACACAGAAGGAAGGAGGATGTCCGATGGCGGATGGAGGATCGGGAATGTCGGATGCTTCGTGCTGAATGCTGGACCTGACCAGCAGAACAGAACTTTATCTATGCCGATAATTTCGATAAAAATATGTCATAAATTGTTTTTTTGCTCCGCTCCGCTCTGCTCGTTGGGGCATGGGGCATGCAATAAAAAAGAAAAAAGATGTAACTAAAGCACAACAAAAATGTTTCGCAAAGCCATGAAGTATGCAAAAACATTTCTCTCAAGCTCTGTATCTCTGCCTCAGTCGTAGTTACATTTACAGTCCCTGTAACCGTTTGGCGTCCCGCTTTCATGCATATTTCAATGTTTCTGCTTGGACGCCTTGAGTTATGCAACAAAAATATGTTTTACTCTAATGAGAAATGCCAGAGGCCACAGAGGAGAATGAGGCAGAGATAGATAGTTAGACAGATACAGGCACAGATGGACCAGATGAAATATGTATGCACTCCAAGAGTGTGACAAGAGGGGGGGGGGGGGAGTGAGAGGGAGATAGATAGATGCATGATGATATTGAGACTGCCAACTTGCGTTAATTACAAAATGAACTGACAAACTGACAAACTGACAAACGGTGCATTCATCATCATTTTGCCCCGTCCCTTTTTTGACACATTTCATGGGCCATTTAACAGGAGCCAAATTGAATTTACAACTGTCGCAATGGGTTAGTCTTTAGGTGGGAGTGGGCACTGCCACTGCCACTTGTCCGGTGGCAACGATTGACACTTATTTGCATTTAATTAATCTGACATTTTAAATTAACTGCACAATTTGGAGCAGTCTAGACTAGGGAGCGGGGCGGAGCGGGGCATCTGTCTTGTTTAATTTTGATTTGCAACACATTAACCATCAACATTGTCCCTTGTCCGTGTTCCTGTCTGTGTGCCAAAAGGGCAGGCCCTTCACCCTGTTGTGCAGGCAATTTCATTCAATTGCACGTGGCCAGGAGAGGCGGTGGGATAATGCCGTAGCCAGGACAGGGCCCCAATCTAGGCTGTCACTCAAAGGCGGTTGGCGCTCACCGCTCTTGGTTAGGTCCGGACTCGAGCAGAGATCCATGGCACACATGGCACACACACTCCCACCTTCCCACAGTCTACGTGTGCACATGAAGAAATACTCGTACATTGCGGCATTTATTACTCGCTTTTAATGCATTCAACTAAAGCATTTGATGTACGTAAGTGTTTGGCGATCCCTGCAGAGTTCTGCGCAGTTCTCTGGCCACTCTTGACCTGCCCAATGGTCAGATATTGTAGTTATGTCAAAGGAAAAGGCACAAAGAAATTCTGCGAGTGCAGGCGGAGGATGGCGGCATGGCGTTGGCGTTGGGATGCACTGTGGCAGGCGCATGTTTAATAAAGTCAAACAGACACACTTCATGCCTCACGTTGCACGTGCATAGCCCGTCTCTCTCTCTCTGTGTGTGTGTGTGATGACGAGACAAAGTAAACTTTGGCGCGCAGACACGCGTAATTAAATGCAACAACAGAAGCGAGGTGGCAATACAGCAAACTCCTGCCCCCTGCCACCAGCCCCTACTCGGCGCACCCATATCATGTACGATGTTGTGCGAGTGTGCGTGTGTGTGTGTGTGTGTGTGACAATTTGCAACAAATCGTTGCGACATGCTGTATGCAGCCAGCCAAGCGGACCTTGCCACAACATGTGGGCCGAAGGTCCACAGAACCCAAACCCTAGCCCGCCCCTTTCCATTTCCCAATGGGTAGCACCGCAGAGGCACACACCCACACACACACACACAGACACGCATATGCCTCTAATGCGCTTTTGTCGTGCATTGTTAACATGGTGCGAAAAGAGATAGAAAGAGTGTGTGGAGTGGCAGGGAGCAGCGTCATCATCATCATCATCATCATTGCTGTCAACACGTTGATGGAGCTCTGTGGGCCGGCAGCAGCCAAAGAAAAGGGCCAGCAAACAGAAGAAAATGAAGAAGCCGAAGCTGGATGGTAAGGTAAAGTGGAGAAGGAATTGCTTTGGCTCCAAGCTCCAAGCCCACCAATTCCATCAGCCCTGCTGTTGGTCACAGATGCGCTGCCACATTGACAAAGTTGTTAGCAGTTACCAGGAGATTGAATCTAGGGAATTCCCAGCACCCCAGTCAGTGTGGGGCGTGGAAGCAGCTGCTTTGCGTGCCTTTGCCTTTGGCTGCCTTGCCAGTCAGTCCAACGACTGCAGAGACAAGTGCAAATGTGTTGCTTCCGTCAATTTGCAAACGTTATCTCTGCGGCTCCAAGATACCACCTTAGCCAGCCAGCTGCACGCGAAGAAATTTAGCAGCGAGTTCCTTAGTTTCTAGATGTTCAGCTCAAAGCAGTATCCAGTTAGCGATGTTCTTTACCTATTTATTTACCTTTGGGTGGATAAACAATCAATTGGCACGAGTGGCGCTAGATGGGCACCAAAATAACATCACAGGCAACTCATTTCCCTGGGCATTACTCTAATAATTTCGTCAATTTCTTTCAGTGCACACTCACACTTTTGGCTGTCGCATTTCATGTTTAATTTCCATAATTTATTTATTTGCCGCACCGTGTGGGAGGGTGGCCAGGACCTATGTGTAGCGTAGGCTCAATGCCTAATCACAACTACCATCGTCACCAAGGGACACTCACATAGTGCACATACACACTTAGTCGCTCTGACTAAGTGTGTGCTAGTGTGTGTGTGTGTGTGTAATTGGCACTCACGTAGCCCCATTGATTGAGAAGATTTGTTAAAAGCCTCGAACGCAGCCTGAAAATTGAACCAAAAACCAAAGTTTGGGCAAGCCACTTATGTGGGTGGATGGCACTTTAGTTGTGTGTGTGTGTGTGTGTGTGCCTGGATATTTACATATGTGTGCGTTTGCTAGTTCATTTGCCATCAGTATCTTTTGCTGTTGAATTAGTCGAGTGTGATACCCGCATGATACCTGATATATCCACCTGCACCTGCATGCGCGTGTGTGTGACGGACATAACGGACACTTTTGCGGACACTTTTCATCTCAAACATCAGTCATATCTACAATTGAATGCCAGATAAATAAGTAAACATATTTTTTGTTTCATTTTTATTTGAGCCCTTCTTTGAATGCGAACAAAAGTGCTACCCACAGAGCCACATATGTTGCTTAAAGTTTTATTTTGTATTTTTGTGTTGTTTCAACTCATTTCGCTTCGCTCTTCATTTACTTTTTTGGCTTCGTTTGCATGCATAAATATTTCAAAAGCGCGCTCCAATCTCGACCAACTTCCAGCAATTGCCACGCCCACAGGCTGCACAGGTGTTTGCTTAGAGGTATAACATATGCCACATAGTAGGAGCAGTGGACAGGCGGAGCTGGATGGCATGAACAGAATGGGAGAAATACTCAACCAGAAGCAAGAGCGAATGGAAGCTGAAGTTAAATGAAATTTTACAACACAGAGCCACGCCCTCAGTGCGCTTTTCCTGCTTTTGTGTTGTTTCTTTTTATTGTTCTGTGCGAATTTTCAATTATTTTTGCCATGCAAAGTTCGCACTAACAAAACAATGTGATGTGATGGCAGCCCAAGAGCGGGATTGCAGTGCGAGAATGTGGCTAAGGGTGCAAGAGCCACAAGCAACGGTGAAAGGCTCGATGGAAGGCTTATTGGATGTACTGGTCTGTTTTTCTGTATGAAGCTTCTCCGCAGGATCCGCATCATCATTAAGTGTCTGACTGCTGGCACTTACTTGGCACTTGGTTGGCACTTTTGTGTATTTTTTGTTGCGAGATTAGTGGGGAACGTGCCAACAGCTTGTTAATTACATTCGTGGATATTCGTATGGTTGTGACTGAATTGTGAGTGTACATAATCATAAAGTGGGAATGTTTGGTGTGTGTTTACAGGGAGAGACTCTTTCGCCAGCCTTCTCCAAGTTGCAGCCATGCGTGGAGAGCAGGTTGAGCGCCTTAGTCTCGTCGACGCCCATGGCCTTGAGGCATTGCAGTTTTTAATCATAGCCGGGATGAGAGCGCGGACCGCCTGCGTAGACCTTTGTCCAGAGCTCAGCGGTTAGCCAATACTGATCGTAATCGTTTATGTACTGGCGTGCCACCAGATCGTCCAGCGGATTGTTGAGATCAGCATCGGCCAGCATGGCCTGCAGAGAAAGCGCAACTGTGCTCAGCGACATGGCCGGTGTCCAGTTATTCTCGAGCATTTCGGGGCAAATGGTGCCAGTTAAACGACAAACGTTTGGGTGCCACAGGCCGTTCTTAAAGCGGATCTGCCGGCAGGACGACAACGTCTTAGTTTCGGCCATCTACTTGGAGTGCTGGGTACTCACCTTTGGCAACACATACGGATATGAGGCGTCCACTTTGATTTCCAGTTCGAACTTTCCTCCTGCGTATGGTGTGTCGGGGGGGCCGGCGATTTCGGCACGCAGCTCGGTCAAGTAATCATCGACTAGCTCTATTTTGACGCCACACTTTTCCAGCTGTCAGAGTAAGATAACAGCCAATGAGTAGGCAAGTCCCAGGTGCAGGACAACCAAAAGTGCACCACCAGCAGCAGCTTGAGATGGCTGCCACGCCTCCACTTACCTCCTCGTCATGCATAATTTCCAAAATTTCGTCCTGGAGGCGTAAATAAGACCGGCTCGACTGCATTTCCATTTCTATCTTATTTGACATTTTATTAAAATTTTAGATTTGTCAAATCATTTTTCAAAGGCCAACTTTTCGTTTTCAAAAGTCTAGTTTTTTTTTTTTTTTTTTTTTCGTGGTTGTGGAGTCTTTCGATGTATTTCTTACTAGTTTTCTTTATTGCTTCTTTAATGGTTGGAATATTCAGATCTTTGTGGATGTTTGCATTAGATACGTAAAACGGAGCATTGACAATGTGTCGCAAAGTTTTTGATTGGTAAAAAAGTCTAGTGATCACATATTGTTAAGATATATGAAAGATAGATGAATACCGTGATTCTCAACGAGCTCGAGGCCGGTGGCTGTTAACAAAATGTTTTTTCGGCTGTTTTCTTTTTGGCGTCCCGCGGAGGAACGCTTTGAACTGCAAACTATCAAACTCTATGCAAGAGCCGCCAATCCCACTAAAAGCAATCTCCTGCATGGATCCATTTGGATCATTTGGGATCTGATGATCAGTTTGCAGGGTGTGTGCAAGCTGAGAAGCTACCGTCCAGAGCTTTCTTGTTTCGTTAATGCTTTCTTTTGCCATTAACTTTTCTGTGCCGTCGTGTCGTGTCCCATCCCGCCGTTGTGCCTGTTGTTTGGCGTGTGACATCGTAAAAACAAGAAAACGAAAAGAAATAATAAATAAACTCATTTGCCGCACCGGCCCGCGCTTCCTTCCCGGCCACTTCACACTCTCCAAAAGAGAAGCAGCAAAGAGGGCAAGCTGAAAGTTGCTGCTTCCTCTTCTTCCTGCTGTAGTGCTTTCTTACCTGCTCGCACGCGCACAGCCACTGCCTGCTTTGGAGAGGAGAACAACAACAACAAACAGCAGCAACAGTCGCGTCGCGTCGCGTCGCTCGGTACATTCTGTGTCAAGGATCTCTTTGCTTTGCTCTACTCACTCCCCGTTGCCGCCCGCTGCCTCCCGCTGCCGCCAGCGCTCTTTGCCGATTATCGTTGGCCCACCCCCACGCCATGGCTCCCTCGCTGTCCCACACTTACGCCCTCGGTGCACTCTTCTAACGGTTCGCACTCAGTTTTTTTGTTGTTTGCATTTACAGTAAAATTGGTTTTGTTTCAACAACGAGGAGTAACAGCATTTACACACAGTCCTGGGCACTAAAATGGAACAGCTTTGCTCACACTACACTGTCGGGCAACCGTGACAAGTCATCATGAGTCATGACCGACAATATCAGACAAGACATGACAGTTACAGTGGTGCAGTCGAGAACAAATGTCACCAGCACTGTGCGTTACAGTAATGTCTGGGAATATTTAGGACAGTACACTCTCTCCATCTGCGAGTTTCTTCTTCAGCACAAAACCCTTGAACAGTGTTGGACTTATATTCAACAGTGTTGTGAAGGTCTCCCACTCATTTACCCTGCTCAAAGTCACGTCCTGGAAAATGAGGTACGCTGCTCACTCAACCCAGTTACTGTTGCAAGTGCTACGAGGAGTACCGGAGCTGCCGCTGCCGCTGCCGCTGCCTGTGCCTGTGCCTGGGCTTCGGTTTGGCTCCTAGTCATAAATATGCATAAAAATGTCGACTCGAATTGAGTTTTGTTATTGCATTTTATGTTCCCTTGGCATATTTGCAGTAAAGCCACAAATGGAACTTAACTTTTATTGCTCACTCTAGCCACCTCCCCGCCACAGCCATTGGTACGGGGTACGGGGTATGGGTAGCAAAAAGCGTTTGCTAATGTTTCTATTTAGTTTTGCTTATACTCCCATGTACCCATGTCTGTATGGTGTATGCATTCTCAGATAGAATCGTGGCCGTATTATGATGTTATGCATAGAAATTCAGTCAGCCAGTCAGGCGGTGGTGTAGGGGGGCTTCGGATATTGTCATTCGAGGAGAATGCAGGTTGGAAGGAATGGAGTAGTAGGAGCAGCCCCGAGCAGTGCATGACAATCGAAGCGACATATGAAAAGTAGCTGCTAGTCAGTAAACTTTCGAAAGACGATGGAAAACCCTGTAGAGTAGAGTGAAACCAGGCACCAGGAAAACGGGCATCAGGTGGCGGGTAGCCGGGTCCGGGTTCGGGTCCGGGTCCGGGTTTGAGTTTCGGTTTGGGCACCATTTGCATGCAAACAAACTCCGAAAGGTGCCAGGCAAAGTGCATAAGTTTGCAATTTACTTGAAAGTTTATGAACTGCTTCTGGCAGTTTCTGTCTCCTTCACACTCTTTCCACTCTCCCTCTCTCTCTCTCTCTCTCTCTCTTTCGCTTTGTGTGTGCACCTATTTACCACATTTTCTTGCATATTTATAGATAAAGATATGCTCGTATTGTATGCACGAAACCTACCAAAATTGTACCGATTGTTGTTCAAATATCGACCTCAGAGGACCTGACTGGGATATTTGACGGTCCATGAGGAAGATTATGAGTGCAGAAATAATTCTGCATAAAATAATAAACGTACAAAGGAAATCAAATACATTCGTTTGCTGCTGGAAAGGAGTTGGCGAGGCCATAAATAAATCTTATGTGACAGCGTCGATGATTTGTTCACTCCATGACCATATTTTGATCCCTTATCGCTTAAATATGTTTGGTCTCACTCACAGAAATCGCACTCGACATTTGAACTCGATTTGTAAAGTTTCCATTCTTCACAGTAATTGAAACAGTTTCAAGACATAAATTGTGCAAGTCTTTTCTTAGGCTGTCAAATAATTCAATTTCATCTTTTGCATCTTCAATTTGGCCACAAGATGTTGCAATTGAAGAGGCAGATGCATTTGTACATATGTCTGTGGTATTTGCGTAAAATTACACCAAAAACGCAGTTTAAGTGCAATTCTGTTATTTGGGTTTTTTGTGCGGCACACAAAGAGTGTGGGGACAGAGACAATTTCTGAAATGTTTTGAATACTTGATGATGCCCGAAATCTCGTACTGGCAACAAAGAGAAGGAGAAGTAAGACGCAAGCTGTGTACGCCGCCGCCCCTCTGTCTCTCCGCAGCTCTTTCTTTCCATGTGTGCGTCTTGGGCATTTAATTTGGCCATCAACAGAATATTCATACCAATAATTTGTTTTTAATTAAAGCATTACTTTTAGTCCACTCTGAGCCACATGCAATTGAGTTTCCACAAAATGTTACAACTCTAATTGGAATTTCTTTGGCATATCAGGGCAAAAATGTTGTGACAAACTTATGCCAAGAGAGCCAGAGTCAAGAGAATAATTATTATGATCAGAAATAGGATGACAAATGGCACTCCTTGTGCCGCTGATATGGGAAAATGGTTAGTCATTCAAAGTATTTTGTTGTCCTTTATTTTGATCCTTCAATTGTGATTCAACCTATTCTTATTTGTCTATTAAACAATTTAATCTCCACACTAAGCATAGTGCATTTATTCTCTCGCTTTGCAGGTAAAACAAATTGATTCATTTAGTGGGGAATATTCCAAGAGCAGAAGAGCCAGAAGCTCAAGATCCTTGAGAGGAACTAAAAGCGAGAAAGCGAGAAAGCGGGAAAGGTAATCCTTGCGAGTGTTTCCAGCAGGTTTCCCATGCCCGCTGCCATCCGATTAATGGACATGCGGAGGTGGACAGGCAAGGAAAGCCCGCGATGAGTGATCGGAGGCCATCGTCGAGGCGGAAGTGAAAAATAATGCTTGGTGCGGCAATTTAATATTTCCGCACCACTAACCCGAGCCCCACTCCCACTCCCACACACACTCACACACACACACGTGCAATGGGGCAATTCCCTGCACTATTTGGGAGTTTCGGCCCAACAGGTACTCTGCCAGGTACGACAGACAGACAGGAAGAAGGAGAAACTACGGATGAAAAACTACACGTAAAGTGTGAATAAAGGAAAATTAAATCAAGGCAGAGATAATGCAATTACAAACGAATTCAGCAGAAAGGAACAGAATGAACAGAGGGAGTTGGGAAATAAATAAACGAAATAGAGCCAGACAATAGATTGCAGCCAAGAACAACGATGACGAAAAAACGCAATGTAAAACTAAAGAGAAATAGTGAAAAGAAAATATCCAAAAACTCCATGCCATTCCACTCCACTCCACTCGATTCGTTCGGTGCAGGGCATTCGAGCGGCGACTTTCAGGGACAATTGTGGACGCCCCTCCTTTGTTATCTTTTATCCTTTTATTCTTTTATCATTCTTTTATCCATTCATTCGCTGGCACTGCAGCTTTCACTATGCACTTTGTTCTCGCGGACAACTGTTGTTCTTGCAATCGTTGGTAATTGTCCTCGTCCTCGTCCTCCACCAGCCCCCAGCATTGTAGCCAGACCATCTAGGCGTGGAGTTTGGGTGGCAGCAAGGAAAGAACAGGCACTGGTCGCATTTTGTATTTTGCCTGACCCTAAATCACTGGCCACGGCTGTGGCGAGTGGCGAGTGGCGAGCGACGAGCGACGAGCAACGAGCGACTCTCGCTGGCAACAGTTGCACAGTTGTGGCCCACCCTTCAGGCGCATTTGACGTTGCTGCAGTCATCGATTATTAACACCGCGTGACCCGCGCCCCCTGCTCGACACAGAGCAAGAGAGAGAGGCGTGGCTGGGGGTGGGGGTCGGGGGGTCTGTGACAACTCCATCATGATTTACGCGCAAAAAGGGTATGGGGTGGGTGTGGAGGTGTGGAGCCCCACATTTGGTTTGGATTGACCAACGGCACCCTCGGGTCCTGGAACCCAGGGTTCTCCCTTTGAATGCGAATTAAAGCTTAAACTTTTGCCGTTGGTCCGCCGGCAGGATTTCCATCATCAATTGCTGGCAATTAAAAGGCGAATTGCATTTTCCAATAATGCTGCAACGTGGCACCGAAAAGGGTCCTCCAGAAGTAGCCGTGGCGGTCCCTCCCCTGTGTACTCCTGCGCCCTGCCATTGCCCGGACGCAAAAAGCTGGCGAAACTGTTTGCCATCCTTTGGCCTAATGCTAATTTCGCGCCGTCAGCCACCATAAACAACATGACGGCTGGCCACACCAGCACCAGCACCAGCACCACCCCATACCAGTCCCTGATCAGTGCCCGGCCTGCATGCCACGCCCCACTCACTGCCTCCTGCTCGGACAAAGTGCGCGTGATTTCATTTTGAACGCGCTTCAAATTCAAATTAATGCGACAAATGTTGCAACGGAACCAACAGCAGCAGCAGCAGCAGCAGCAGACAAAGTGGAGAACAAGGTGCATGGAGGGGGAGCGACCTCACATAAGAGAAACCATATGGAAGGATTTTATACAGCTTGATCGTCTGTGCTTTAATTAACTGAAAATTAAGTTTATCAAGTGTCTCTCTTTTGAAACTGCAGCTGAAAAGACGCCAAGAACAGAGAAATTTGCCTGAAGGTCATTAGGCATAATGGGAGCCAAGATCTGTGCTCAAGTCTCTCACTTAAAGTTCAGTTTCAGCATTCTTTAATTTTATATGTACATATGCAGCTCCGCCGAGTGGATACCGGAGTCATTGGCATTGTCTCTTTTTGCGCGGCACAAAAGGAACAACGGCAGCAGGGGAAGCCGTAAAATAAAGCCACAACAGAAAAGCAACAGCAGCGGCGTAAGACCAAGAACCAAAACAAAAACAACAACAAAAATAATATACAAAATAAAAGCCAGCGAAATTCCCTTTGTGTCAACTTTAAATTTGAGGCAAAGGAACCAACAAAAAAGGAACAGGAGCAGAGCAGAAAATGCAGATATAATGGATCGCGGGACAGGGCGAAGCTGCTTCGTCTACGTTAAAGACTGAAAAGATACTCCAAAAGTAGACTGAATCCAAAGGGATTCGCTGCTTAGACTTGATTATTAACCAGAAGTGGGACCTGCTCCTCCTGCTCGATCTTTGTATTTGTATTCCTTCCTTTTCATTGTCATCGCCTGTCCAAATAACTTTAAACGGAGATGATGATGATGATGATGATGATGATGATGATGATGATGATGGTGATGTTCCTCTTCATTGCCCTCGCCCCCTCCCTTGTACGTTGTTTTATGTCACATTAAAGTTGTTTGGCTGCCAAAACAAATCTGAGCAGAAAATCTCTCAGTGATTTTGTTTTTGCTGTCGCTATTCTCCTTTTAACACGTTATTCGCCGAGGCCTTGGCTCTGTTTGGGGAACGTGCCGAACTGGGCGACGGACAGACGGACACGGAGAACGAGACAGAGAGAGAGAGAGAAAGAGAGAGAGAGAGAGAGCAGCAGCAGCCAGACTGCCGCCTGCCGTATTTTGGCAGGCATTAATTTCTCCCGTGTGTCACATAACGGCTTCCGTGTTCTGCTTGCCATACCCTGTGCCCAGGGGGTAGATTTATTTTGAACCTTTGTAACTCCATCCAAGGCATGATTCCATGTGTAAGGGTATCCCATCTCTCGGTTACCTGTAGTAACATTTTTGGTATGTCGGGATGTCGGGATGTCGGGCTGTCGTGTTTATTGCTTTCGTTTTTAGACGTGTTTATGGAGCCACTTTTCAGAGTTGTTTGGCTGCAGCAGCACGTAGAGCCAATGTTCTGCCTCTGCCTGCCTTTTGCTTCCCCTTTCACCCCCTTTGCACCTGCTGCAGGAGCCCAAAGCTTATTGGCTGTCTCCATGTCGTAGAGTCATTGACAAACAAATTAAGCCGCAATTGTTTAGAACTTTTGCCACGCAGCACGCTGATGTCTGATGATGATGTCTCTGGCAGATCGCCAGATAAAATATCTCTCACTTACCCATGCCCCTTACCCTGCTCCCGGCTCTTGCCTACTGCCTGCTCCCCTCGACAATCATGCCGTCATTCGCTCATTTAAATGGAAGAACCCGTCTCGCTTTCGCTTTATTCTTTTGGGGCCACCTTTTAAGCTTTGGTTTCTCTTGTTTTCCGTACTTTATGTGTGGCATTCCATTAATTATGCGAGCTTTTAAGTGCCGGCCGTGTCGCGGAGGGGCCTGGCAGTTATTATTAATATGTGCTGCGCTCTTCGCGCTTCTGCGAGCTGGTGGCCCTTGTCCAGTGGCAAGTCCTTTGAAGTGCTTTTCCGTCGTCTTTCGTTCATTGAATGTGCGTAGCGTAAGGCCATCAAATATAAATTGTGTGGGCGGTTTTTGGGCGCCAGATGCGAGTGGGGTGCTTCTGCAGTAGCTTCTCTCGCAAATATCTGATACATTCAGTAAGAGAATTTGCATATAACCTGCACCAGCGACAGCTGACTAGAGATTAGACTGTAGGGGGCCTCCTGTCATGCCTTTAAATACCATTTGATCGTCTCTGGGCTCTCCCTTCAGTCGCTCTCTCCCCGTCTGGAACTTCTAGCGCTTCCCTCGCGCTCTGGGCGCTGTTCGTTCCTCCACACATCCGCATCCATTGGCTTGTTGTGGAGGCGGCAGCGGCAGCGGCTGCGGCGTCGCCCACATCAGCGCTAAAAATAATAGGCCGCCTGTGTGCATACAAATGAGTCCCAGGACATGGCAGTGGCAGCATGAGCAGAATCAGCAGCGGCAGGTTGCGGCTTGGTTGGGTCGCGGTCTGCGTCTGGGTCTGGGTCTGGGTCTCGGTTCGAGCATGCAATTATCCCTGTCTGTCCGCCACTGCCACTCGCCACTCGCCACTCGCCGCCCCTGGCACCTTTCAAGCCTTTCTTTTATGGCCATGCACTGGCGCCTGCCTGGATGCACTTTTAGCTGTCACTGTATGTGTGTGTGTGTGTGTCTGAGCTTTCCTTTTTGTTTGTATTGCAACTATTTGCATGACAGCGTATAATAATTTACTCGTTAAAAAAGGAATCTCACTTTGGTGGCATAATTAACGGCATCTCTTTGCCACACTCGCGGCACTCCGCCCCCACCCCCCAAGCATTCCCTTACCTTTTTTAACCACCGCCTGCCCTGCCACTTGTCATTTATTTTATTTATTTTTTTTTTGTTTTTGTCCCCTTGGTCCTTTTCCCTTTTATTTATTTGTTCAAGTTGCAAGTTGTATGCTGTTGTCCTTTTTTCCCCTTTTCGTATTTTGGCGTGGCAATTGTCTGTTTTTTGTTCTTTATCCCAATATTTATTTACCTCTTTACTCGCATTGTCGGCATAGAGGGTAAACAAGGGTGTGCTCCTACTCGTTACGTGAATGAACACACAGTCAATGGCAAGTGCTTCCAGCTACTCGCCTAAATGGCTGCCTCAAGTAGGGCCACAAACGAGTACGAGTACGAGTGACGTCGAGTTTGTGTGCAAAATCAATGCACCACCACCCCCAGGGCTGCAGTCTATATTCTGGAAATCGGCAAAAAATCGTTCTCTTTCGATGAGATTAAGGTACACTCGGTATCCCTTTGGTGCATCAAATCAAATCAGCAGCTTCTATGCAGCAATGTCGAAATGTACACCATTAATTGACTGTCACTGACTGGTACTTTCTTTATACTATATTTGCTTTATTCTTAGGGTTCTGAGTTCTTTATTATGTCGATGGAGGGATGGTCTAAGGGTATTTAATACCCTCAGGGTTAAGCCGCACAAATATTTTATTTATTTTATTTATTTTACAGTTGTAATTCGCACCTACATATACATATATAAATTACTATTGCTATGTGTGTGTGTGTGTGTGCTGCTGTTTTTTTTGTTTACATAAATATTGCTGGTGGGATTTATTTGTATTTTTTTGTGGCAGTTGGAAATTGATCACATTGAATGCTGCTGGAAAATTTGTCATGTGATTTAGTGTCACGAATTTATTTATAAGTTAATGCCGGAATATGCATTTTATGGCGCATTTTGCAGTGCAATTAATTATTTATTTAATATTATAAATTAATCACACGCTGCGCTGCGCTGCGCTGCCCCCTCAGCACCAGCCCTAGTCCCAGCTGCTGCCCTTTTTCCGACCCATCGAATCACGTACGAAAATCACAGCAGTGCCGCGCAATCTGGGGTTACATATGTACAATATGTATGTACGACTGCTGTGGTCATCGATTTCCACCAAGTCAAGTCTACTAATCAAGCGTGGAGCAAAAAGTATTTACAAATATGAAGAAATGAATTTACAATTCAAATGCCATTCCAATCTTAATGCCAATTAAAACATTAAGCAAATATACCTAACATTGTCCACTTTGATAACGATTACAATCGCAGCAGACATCAACGAAAAGTTGCTGAATTACCATTGAATGTTCTCATATTACAAGCAATTGGAACTGCAATATTTTCAAATTTAAAACCTGTAGCTCATCTATTGAAGGGCACCTTCAAGCTCGAAGAGAGTTTATTTGTTCGTTTTTTTGTTTTAGTTTTGATACACAGGAAAGAACTCAAATCGAAATGGCTGCAGCATATTGTTGCATATTCGGAATATTTCAGAGTACACACACACACATATTTGTATTTCCTTTGTATCTTTCCATCAGTGTATTCCGAACATTGTTTTGTGTGTGCCATTCCATTCCTCTAATTCCCCTCTTGGTTGCGTTTGTGGTTGCTTTTTGGTTTTGCGTTTTTTTTTTCTCGGTTTGTGCACACCAAATGCACTCTCCGCGTGACCAAAGTGCCTGCCATTGGCCATCATTCAGAAACAAGAAAAACAGAGAGAATGGAGTTTGGAGTTTGAAAAGCTGTTGCCAGTTATTGTCTCGTAGTCGGAGGATATGCGGATGAATATGGATGTGGATGTGGATATGGATACACTTCGCGTTCGAGTTCTCCGTTTGCTCGTACAGACAACCAACCAACCCACTCCACGCTGATGCCATGGCCATCAATAAATAATAAATTGCCTATAAAAACTGATAAATTCATTGATGAATCTTCAAGAGAATTTCGCCACTCCGCGCCACACTGCATGCATGTACATGGCCATAACGCGTTTGTCTGACTGCCTCCCTTAGAGTGAGTAATGGAAATGCATGGTAATAAATGTATGAAAGAGCCCAGACTGGTGGGAAATCTGAGTGCGCCTTGCACTTTTTCGTGGCATCAGTCCGGCTGTTCCCTGCCCCTGGCCATTGACAGTATCAGAGATGTAATGGCAACGTTTGAAGGGATAGAATTCAATGAATACTTTGATTCAAGTCCTTTTTCTCCTTTGATTTATGCCTCTGCCAGGCTGCCGGCATGGAGATTATTTAGCTGCCTCTGGACTAAATTAGAGCCAAATGGACAGAGCACGTTGTTCGGGAGGCTTAAGCTCAAGCGATATATATTACAGCTGACATTTGTGTGTGCAGGAGGGGCACGTGCAGCCAGTCACCATCCCACCATCCATCCATCTATCCTATCTATCCATCCGTCTATACATTCATCTACTTTTGAGATACTACAACCGGGTCCAGTGCGCACCGAAAAAGGCGGAAAGCAAAGGAGAATCGCAGACAAACATTATTTCCTCGTCGGTGTATTTTTTGTTGCTGTTAAATGTAATTTTAAGTAACGTCGCCAGAGTTGAAACGTGACAAAATTACAAAATATTTTGTAAGCTCTTAAAACCGTTGATGCCATTGTTGGCAGAAGACAACGGGGGTAGGTACACCCCGCCCGGTGTGACGGCAGCTGAGGACCAGGACCAGGCCGTTGTCGTAACATGCCACCATAACAGTAAAAACAAATAGAACCAGCAACAGCAAAAAACATACATAATACTTAATAACGTGCAGCTTGATGTCCCCGAAAGTTAAAGCTGCGCAACGGCATTCCGGCCAAGAGACCAAGGACCACGACGATTAAGCCTTGCCCTTGGACGCCTCCGTCTCCGTTCTTCTGCAGCAGCCAAAAACTATTCGAAGTTGAGCATTTTTCCCCACAACAAAGAAACAAGCGAACAACAAAGAAAATAGCCCCAAAAACATGCACATTACAGCCACCAAAAAACAGTCAAAAGTTGCCATAACCCCATGGCGAGTAGTGTACAATTTACTTTACAAAATACCAAACAGATTCCGGGCATGTCCCCTGGACAGTGCAAACTGTGGCTCTAAAGCGAAATGATAGCGATAATTCGACAAGTTTTCTATCTGTGGCAGATTCAAGTCAAATAAAAGTAGACTTAATGCGCTTACAACACTGACCAACACTGACCAACACTGACCAACGCTGACCAACACTGTCCTTCAAATGGTTCATAAGAATTCGCAAATCCAAAAAGCCGCTTCGCTGTTGGGTTTTTGCACAGTGCCCATCAGGTTTGTAAAGAGCATCGTTAGCATTTCCATAATTATTATTATTATTATTATTTGTGCAACATAATGCACAACGCTCCCTCTCTCTGTCTCTCTCTCTCTAACACACAGAGTGCGAAGTGAATTAAAAGGGGAATACCCCGAAATGTGAATTATACTCAGTGATAAAACATGACTCGGTTTTTGCCTGGCTGCTGGATTCTGGCATGCTGGGAAGCGTCCTTAATTTTGAATTCAATTGCAAACAGTGGTGGCGGGGGGTTGGGTAGGGCAGAGAGTAGCTTTGAGCGCTGAGCGCTGAGCGCTGAGCGCTGGTTGTCGTCTGCTCTGCGGTTTGCCTTTTATTGCGCCAGAGAAGCGGCAAAAATAATTTTGGCATGAATTGCCAAACGGAGGAGAATGCACTCACTAATTAGATGCATAATTAGACCTGAAGTTTGGGCTCATTCCCAAAGCGTGGCGGCATGTGGGCGTGTGGGCGTGTGGGCGTGTGGGCGTGTGGGCGTGGTGGAGTGTTGTGGCATCCTGTGCTGCCTGTCCTGTGTGTTTGCATTTGTTTGTTTTGTGTAGCCGAGCAGAAGGCAGGCCAAACCACCAAAACAACTCTCAACTGTCGCTTTATGAACGCTCCTTGTGCCCTGTTCGGCGTTGCTATTGGTAAACTCAAGCAGACGCGGCGGCGGCGGCGGCGGCTCAGGCTCTGTGGTTTACTTGCGGCGGGCCAGAATCTATTCTGGAACTCAATTGAAAAATAAACCATCCATCGGGTAGAGCTATGTAGCGCCGGTATAAAATGAATACCCGATATGATCGGGAAATGCTTTCATTGGAGGAGCATTTTGGTGGGTGCCACAAAACTCTTGGCACACATTTTCGAACCCTCCTCAAGGCTTTGAAATGAAATGGCAATTGCAACAGTCAGTCTATCCCTCTCTCTCTCTCTCTCTCTGTCTGTCTGTCTGTGCGCACTTTTGGCCGCAAAAACTTGGGCACGTGCAAAGTGCACGTAGCCGGAAACAAATGACATTGTCAGCGCTCAGGCTTGGCCCCCTGAACTCCAACCCCAAGACCAGGACCAGGCCCAGGCCAGTCTCTGCTTCGCATCCTTTGCGCTCCGCTCAAGCTCCACTTCGTTTCTTTCTTCGCCCGCTACCCGCTGCTCGATCCCATTACCATTCTGTCCTGGCCAGGCTGTCGTGTCCGGGCACACCAGCGAGAAGAAATCCCAGCTAAGCATTTCCGGTCGCGTTCTAACTTCCCATCTCCTGCTGCTCTCTCTTTCTCTCTCTCTCTCATGTGTGTGTGTGTGTGGGTGTGTGTGTGACAAGGCCATTAGGCATGGCAGCTTTGGCAGCCACAAAAGTTGAGGGCCCAAGCGAGCGCCTTACAGCTGCCATTTTATGACAGTCTTTTGTTGTTGCCTCTCGCCTCTCGCCTCTCGCCTTGCTGGCTGCCAGCAGCTGCCACTTGGCAGCTTGTTTAGTGCCACAGTCAGCCGTGAGAGTCATGGGTTATTAGCAAACTTTTGGCCAAATTGCGGCCAAATCAAACTGGCAAACTGACCACCAAAACCCTCAATTTTCCATTTCCTATCAAGTCAGTGGTGGATTGACTGCTCGGATGGATGAATCAATAAACTAAGCGCTTGCCTTATGCTCACACACTCTACCATCATCTACCGACTCGTTTCAGGTGGCAGCCTCAGCAGCAGCAGCGGCGGCAGCAGCAGCGGCACCCTGGACGGCATCATCAGCAGCGGCGTTAGCAATGCGGACTGTCCCACGGATTTGTTTCGCTGCAACAACGGGAAATGCATCTCGCACCATTGGGTCTGCAATTACCAGAAGGACTGCGACGATGGCGAGGACGAGATGCAGTCATGTCGTAAGTGGCGCCAATTAATAATTGAGGGAATGTCGTATTCCCCATCCTAATCCTAATCCTAGTCCTTGTCCTACATAATTCAATATGATATTCATGTTTTTCAGCACCGCCCGAGTGCGAGACGCCTCAATTGAACTGCGGACAGTACGTGTTTAACAAAACGTACTGCATTCCCCCGCATTACCGCTGCGACATGATCGAGGACTGCGAGGACAAGTCGGATGAGGCGCAGTGCAGTAAGTACACAGGGAGTGGGGACTCTGGGACTCAGGGACTCAGGGACTCAGGGTGTCGGGCATGTAACTCCCAGAAGAACGCGTATAGCCAAATTCAATTCCAAGTCAAGGACTGGAGTGAAAGGAAGTCGGCTGGAGTCGTGCCTTTTCTCGCTTTCAATGTAAATTTGTTGACTCGACAAATATTGGTTAGCTCATCCCTTGCTCCTGCTCGTGGCCCCATAGTGGAATCCTTTCCCTTCTTGCACAACAATTTGCTTAGCAAAATGTTTACATTTTATTATACCAATTTTATTTATGCAAATTTCAACAAATTCACATGCTTAGACCCGGCCAGCAGCCCAGGGCCCAACCGCAGCTCTTGTGTTGCTTTGGTTATTCGAGCTAACCTTTGATACAGCAAATACATGCATGCATTTCTATATGTATGGTAAATATGTACATATATGTACACACACACACACACATATGTACGGAGCTCAGGTATGCGCTGAAAATTAGCCACCAGGAAAACTCAACTCAGACTTTGACTCCGACTCGTTCGCAGGAATTGATCAATTTGATGTTGGGCCATAAATAAATGTTCCTTGTGTGTGCAAGGAGGGGTCTGTCTGTCAACGTAAACCCCCATTCGTTATCTCCAGAGGCGGTCCAGCAGTGCCACCTGGGAAATGAATGTACTGCAAATAATGATTGCTGCTGTTGAGAGCTTCATGAATTGATTCAGAAATGACGTCAATGACTGCTCCAACTTTAGGGATACACAAACCTGAAGTATACCCAGAGATGGGACAACAAATGGGACTACAGATCACTAGTTCGGATGAGCGAATATGGCAGTCTTGGCAGTCTGCCCGTTAATTAAGAACACTCAAAAAAGTAGTATGTGGAGCAATGCTTTGCCGACTGTGCGCTGCGTTGGTGACTTTAATAATCCGCTGACAGACACTGATGCTGTATGGCCTCACATTCCAGTCCCGTTCGCGTGGCTACTCTTCCTGGGTGGCATGCTGTCTGCTCGTTCAGCAAAGAATTTAATGCATTCTCAAGAGCCTCTCGCTCGGCTGGCTGGACTTTGTGTAGTGGAAAAGCTCTCTGTGCTCTCCGTTCTGTTCTCTCGCTCTCTTCTGTCACCCCACACTCTGCTCGCTCTCCCTCGCTCTCTCTCTCTCTCTCTCTCTTTTAGCATAAAGTTCAAGTGCATTCAGCTGGCAGACTGTGTGCCGCACATTTTGATTAAAAGTTTGGCAAGAGAATGAATGCGGGAAGAGAGCTGAGTAGCGTCGGAAGGCGGGAGGCGGGAGGCGGGATGGACATGCAAATCGCCAAAAAGTGCCCAGCACTTGTAGAGGAGCATTTATTGCTTGTTATTTAAGATTTATGTATGCACAAACACACACAAACACACACATACACAGGCAAACAAATATTTAAATATCTTTGAGGCGACCAATTTCCAAGTATCCCCCTCCAGCCCCTTCTGCCTAAGTATCCCTTGCGCACCGCCCTCTGCCTTTTGTACAACTTCTGCTGAAAGCTTTGACGACTCTGACGGCTAGACAAACGCGGCACAACTTTGTCCTATGCTGCAGTTCGTTTTCTTCTCTGCTCTTCTCCTCACCTCACCTCACCACACCTCTCGCTCTCGCTCTCGCGCTCGCTCTCGCGCTCGGTGTGCTCGCCCTCTAAGCACTTGGGCACTTCGCGCCGTTACGGGAAGGGGGAGCTCAGCGAGATGGGCAATTTGTCGACGGGCAGACAGACACACAGACGAAGAGAGGGAGAGCGAGCAGCAGAAGCAGACGGCCGTTGGCTCCTTCACTCCTTTGGCGCAAAACTTTGTCGTGCCGCAGCCCAAACGCAAGCTCTACCCAAAGCACTGTCAAAGCAGAGCAGAGCGCACAAGATCAAGTTTAAATTTAATTTTAATTTAATAAGACGTTGCCTCAGCCACCCAACCACCCAACTGGCGTCTCTTCGTGTCTGCTGTGCCCTTGCGCAATAATTTATCGCGCTTAAATGGCGACAAAATGTTCACTCTTATTGCGTTCTTAACAAATTTATTTTGCGTACGTGTCAACGCGTCGTCGTCCTTGTCTCTGTCGTCGTCTTCTTCAACGTCAGAGACAAGACTGTCCCTTCCAGTTCCCAAAGCATTCATATCCATATTCTCTGCGTTGCAGTAGTTCTCACTATGACTCCGACTCCGACTCCGTCTCTGACTCTGGCTCTTGCCTCCACTCCTCTTGCTACTCCTCCTGGTGGTGGGAGGGTCGTGTGCGCTGTGCCTTTGTTTGTTTAATTTATGGCATATAAATATTAGAGCGGGCTTATTTCAACTATTTAATTACTTTAGGTGTTGTGCGGGCTTGTGTGTCTTGTGGGGTGGTGGTGCTGGTGTGTATTTGACAGGGGGTGATAAGGTTGCCGGGTGGCATACAAAGATAATCCAGATAAATAAATATACATATGATAATTTATGTCTTCTTGTAAAGGAAGACACTTGCATACATACCTTAATGCATGTTGAGTATTTTGCCTGAATTTCCCAACAATTTAATGCCATTATAAATATTTTACTGGCATTAGAGAGAGAGAGAGAGAGAGAAATCAATTCAAGCATTGATTATAATCAATAATAATTGAATGATTAATTCTTTGGCGTTTCTTCGACTGGCTTAGGTTTCCCTCAGTTTCCCCCAAGCCCTTTCGCAGCTTCACTTGGAACGTCTATTATTCGCGGTTATCAAACGTCAGCAAGCTGTCGACAGCTGGCACTTGCCACAAGTGTGCTTGTAAAATGCTCATCGCATCTGTTCTGGTCAGCTTCCCTTTCCATTCAACCTAGATTGATTCTGATGGACTAAGACCTTACCCTTTAAACATTTACCGTGCTGCTAAAACCACTCTATATTTGAGTGAATATATGCAGAGTGTAGTGAGAAGAGCTCTCGGTATACATTAAAAATAACATCAAGCCTTAACTCATATTTGACCAGTACGTGGTTACGAGGTAACTCACAGTCGAATCCAGCGAGTGCTTCTTGCTCCTTCTTTTCTCTTTATGTTTCCTCTTTTGTGGACTACCTGCTGTTGCTGCTGTCGCGCGGTAAGCTTTGGTGAGCTTGTGCCTTGGATAAACAAGAGTCACATTTTACCTGCTCTCTTTTAGCTGCTCTCACTTAAAGGGGAGATGGGTAACCGTAACACAGAGAGCGTATAGAGGACTACGAGAGGAGACATTTCCCGTTTTAATTGCAGGCAGCGTCTAATGAGGCAGGTATTGCTGCGTAAAAAAGTGCGTAAAACCAGGGAAGAGAGCGAAGCCGAAAGCTTAACTCGCTCGCTCGTTCGTTTGGACTACCTGCCTGGCAGTGAACTTAAGTGTTCCCTCCTCCATGCCCCCCCCTCTTGAGCCATTCAACTGTCCATAAACTGTTATCCCCGGCTATCTGCCGTACTTCTCTCTGAGCTCGAGTCGTGGTTTGAGAGCTAGTGCCAGTGCCAGTGCCAGTGCCAGTGTGTAGACTGTGCCATGTTGACTGTACCGACCATTCCAGCTGACGTTTATTTGACTGCAGCTAAACGTGACGCGAATGGGTATGGGCGGGTATGGGTGTGCTGCCATGATGGCTGGGCGTGGCACTTGTCGCGCGTAATTACACAGCACCCAGTGGTCTCCCCCCCTCTCCACCTCTCCACCTCCCACTCGCTCATCCCAAATACAAGCATAAAAGTACTGGCTTGCAATAAAAGTTAATGCAGGGAACACAGAGCCCGGAACCCAATTAGAAAGTGTTTGGTTTAAAAAAGCTCAGCTAGGAGCTGCGGATGAAGCATTTATGGGTGGAAGGGAGAGAGGGTGCGGCGGGGTAGGTGTGCGAGATAAAGCTGTGTCAGTTGTTGTCGTCCGTGGTGTTTATAAAGTGCCAGCAATGCAACGCCCTGGTCTTAGCTTCTTCCTGCTCCACCCACCCACCACTCTCTCTCGCTCTCGCTCTCGCTCTCCCCCTCTCTCTCTGGCGTTCTCGAGCACTCCCGCTCTGCTGCTGGTTAAAGTTTTACGCGGAACTTTTGCCTTCTAACGGGACCGGGTGAAAAATGAAGCCGAATAAGCAGATTACAACTTTTATGACCTTGTGAAGGCCCCAAACTTGAAGCGAAAAGCCCTTGGATGGATGCCCTTGCAGCTCTAAGATTTTGTAGTTCGATCACTATGAAGAATCAGTGGTAGATAATCAATGGTTTTCCCTGGTGAAGCCCCCTCCCGTTTGAATATTTTATTTTCGTTTATTATTCAGTTACATGATTAGAACAGAGAGAGAGAGAGAGAGAGAGCAGAGTGCAGCAGCGAGCAAAGGAGAAAGAAAGAAAGAAAGAGCAACAACGACTCTCTGCCAGACGATTTTGTAACAAATTGTTGGCGTAAATCCTTGCTTCACCCATTGGCACCGCCCACAAAATGCAGCTGGAACGGCACTTGTATTAGGGAATGTTAATTCCAGTGAGAGGAAGAGGCGACAGAAGGAGGAAGGAGGGAAGGTTCATGGATGCAGGAGTGCGTGACACATTTTTATGATTACCAGAGTCGAGGAGGGGGCAGTCCATGCCATCACCATCCATGCACCACTTTTGTCAATACAGACAGACAGAGGGAGTGAGTGAGTGAGAGCGAGAGCGAGAGCGAGAGGGAGAGGGAGTTGTCATTTACGGGACTGCAGGTAGAGAAAGAGAAAGATGTTGGTGGGATGATGGGGAGTGGGATACGCAGCATTCCATTTCATTGTTGTGCTAGAGAAAGTTTCCGCTGTTGGGGAATATTTATACAACTTGGCTTGTTTAACTTGCACTAATTAAGTTTGCTCTGCCACACTCGGATGCTCCTCCAGGGGTGCTGCTCCCACTGCTACCCGTAGACGAACCCAAACTCAAACCCACATTGCCGGGCTTCCGCGCTAATGTTCCGGGAGTTAAAGTAGACGGAGGCAACTGTACCGAAACAACAGCAGAAGCAGAAGCAGAAGCAGAAGGAGACAGTAGCCGGTAGTGGCCGGGGACATACTCGTAAAATACTCTCCGCAAACTTTATGACGTCTAAAGCCACGGACGGACCCAAGCACAAGGCATAGATCAAGTTAACCCGACTATATCGTTGCCTCTACAAAAACCCCACAACACACAGTAAAGGAAGTAAAGTCACTCCGTGAGTTCATTGCTGTGTGCCACAAGTGGCCGAGTGGCAGAGCGTAGATTTGAAGCTTTGAAGACCAGTAAAGTCTTCACTGTACAGTGTGTACAGATATATATCATATTCTATAGGTCCTGATCCATGGCAGTTGCTTTAATTTAGTCATTCAAATGCCAGTCCCACCGCTGCCTTTTTCTTGTTAAACCAAACTCTTGGGCCAACCACAACCCTGGTACCCTGTACTACAGTAGCGAAGTAGGGCATGTTGTACGAAAAGAATGGCTGAGAAGATCATTAAGTATCAGTCGTGCCTCGGGGTATGCTCCATGCCTGGACTTGCGCCAGTGTGTTTCGCTGCTAAAGGAATGGGTGTGTCCTGCAACCAACTACTCGATAATTTATAGCACATTTGCCTGCCAACACACACCCTCACCCTCACCCAGACCCACACACACAACTCAAGTGCACAATACGGTGGGAGGACAGGCAGACAGATGGAGCGACGGATACAGACATGAACACCCGGACAGAGCAACGGACAGATAGACGGACAGACGGACAATCACGCCCGACATTTGTACAGCAAGCATGCATTATGTATACGCCATGCGTGTGCCATCCCAAGCCCAAAACCCAAACACACAATCCCAGATCCAAGACCCCCAATCCAACCCTTCAGCCATTCCATCAGAGGCGAGGCAATACTTCTCTGCCGAATGTCTGGCATCAAAATTTAATGTCTTTGGCAGCAAAAATAGTTTTGTTGCCACCCATTTTTAAGCCGACAGCCTCCGAGGGAGCAAGAGAGAGAGAGAGAGAGAACAATGCCCGAGAGAGTCTGGGACGCCCGCTGGGCCTTTGCTTCCTTGGCCATTGAGTTATGGCCTCCACACACACACACACACACACACACTGGGGAGTGGGAAACTGTCTATGTGGGGTGTTTATTTGGTGGCCCGATGGCCTTGGCACGTCCTTCGTATTGACCTGATGCAAAGGCAATTAATCACACCTGAGACATCGTCTACACCTTCTACCTAATTAAGTGCAATGACTGCGACTGGAAATGACAATTCTCCTTACGTTTATCCCAATTCAACGTACAGCCTATCGCAAGTGCCAGCACACGGATGTCTTTTGCAATGCCCCCAATGGTGCTGCCCCCGCGGAGGGCACCCGCCTGGCCGGCCCCTGTGTGCCCAAGGAGAAGCGCTGCGATGGCTATCTCGATTGCCGCACCGGACGCGACGAGGACAACTGCAACGGCGTGGCCTGTCGCCTGGATCAGTTCCGTTGCGCCAACGGACACAAGTGCATCGATGCGGCCCTCAAATGCAATCATCGCGACGACTGCGGCGACAATTCGGATGAGCAAGGATGCAGTAAGCCCTATACCTACCCCTCCATCAATGCCTCTCATCCACTACTGTGTGACTTCGTTTTGTTGCAGACTTTCCGCCCTGCCATCACGCCCAGTTCCGGTGCACGAATGCTCTCTGCATTCCGTACAACTTCCACTGCGACGGCTATCACGATTGCGCGGACAAGAGCGACGAGGCCAATTGCACGGCCATCGCCTGTCCGGACAACAAGTTCCTTTGTCCACGCGGCGGCGTCAATGGTGCCCCCAAGTGCATCCTGAAGTCGCAGCTATGCGACGGCAAGCGCGACTGCGAGGATGGCAGCGATGAAGAGACCAACTGCTGTAAGTCTGCCAGAGTCCTGTCTTCCTCTCTCCCGTCTGCCATTTTAATCTTTCCCCTTTGTCAGCCATCGTCTCCTGTCCCGCGCTCAGTTGTGAGTTCAAGTGCGGACCCTCGCTGACGGGCGGCGTTTGCTACTGTCGACCCGGCCAGTCTCTGGCACCGGATAACCGCACCTGCGTGGATCTGGATGAGTGCGCCGAGTGGGGACACTGCGACCAGCTGTGCACCAACACCCTGGGCTCCTACACGTGCCAGTGCGCCCAGGGCTATACGCTGATCAACGACTCCAAGTGCATCGCCCCGGATGCCAATAACTTGCAGCTGATCTTTGCCCACGATCGGGCCATCATGCGAATGTTTGCCCACGGCGCCGATCCGCGAATTCTGACCAATGCCACCGCCGCGGCGGGCGTCTCCTTTCACTATGCCCGCAACACGCTCTACTGGTCGGACATCAAGACGCGGAAGGTGCAGTCCCTGCCCCTCGATCCACTGAACAAGGCTGTCTCCCCCTTCGACCAGACGCTGCCCGGCACATGGGCGCCGGTGGCTCTGGCCGTCGACTGGGTGGGCGACAAGATCTATGTGGCTGATTTGGTGGGCCAGAAGATCGATGTCTTCGAGCTGAGCGGCCAGTGGCACGCTGTCGTCCTCGGCTCCAATCTAACCAGCCCCGCCGATCTGGCGCTCGACCCAACCGCGGGCCTGATGTTCGTCGCCGACGGCGGACAGGTGCTGCGCGCCCACATGGACGGCACGCACGCCCGATCGATTGTCTCCGAGGCGGCGTACAAGGCGAGCGGCGTGACCGTGGACATCATTGGCAAGCGGGTCTTCTGGTGTGACTCCCTGCTGGACTACATCGAGTCGGTGGACTACGAGGGCGCTCACCGCGTGATGGTGCTGCGGGGACAGCAGGTGCCGAGTCCGTCGCGGCTGGCGCTCTTCGAGAATCGCATCTACTGGACGGACGCCACCAAGCAGGGCATCATGTCGGTGGACAAGTTCGAGGGTCCCACCTCGATTCAGGTGACGTACAAGGCCAAGGATATCCGCGAGCCGAAGGGCATCATTGCGGTGCATGCGCTCAGCCAGCCGCGTGTCTCCAATCCCTGCGGCAACAACAATGGCGGCTGCAATCACATGTGCATCGTCACCGCCGTGAAGGGTGCGCCCACAGGGCTGGGCTTCCGCTGTGCCTGCTCCACGGGCTATCAGCTGGAGACGGACCTAAAGCTGTGCAAGCCCGTGGGCGAGTTCCTCATGTACTCGCAGCAGCGCTTCATCAAGGGCAAGGTGCTGGAGCCGGTCATCGAGGGTTTCAGCGACGCCATTATGCCGGTTGTGTCGCGACGTGCCCGCTTCGTGGGCCTCGACTTTGATGCGCGCGACGAGTTCATTTACTACTCGGATGTGCTGCAGGATGTGATCTATCGGGTGCACAGGAACGGCACTGGCCGGGAGATTGTGCTCGCCTCACAGAACGAGGGCGTCGAGGGCCTTGCCGTCGATTGGGCATCCAAGAATCTCTACTACATTGACTCCCGCAAGGGCACCCTCAATGTGCTCTCCACGCGGAATGTCACCCATCGACGCACTCTGCTCAAGAACCTGAAGAGGCCACGCGCCATTGTCGTCCATCCCAATCGGGGCTTCATCTTCTTCTCGGAGTGGGACCGACCGGCGAATATTACGCGCGCCAATACCGACGGCACCGGCCTGCTGGTCTTCAAGAACGTGACCCTCGGCTGGCCCAATGGCCTCTCCATTGACTTCAAGGAGGATCGCGTCTACTGGTGTGACGCCCTGCTCGACCATGTCCAGCACGCCAACCTGGATGGCACCGACATCAAGACGGTGAACTCACGCCTCGTCCGTCATCCGTTCTCGATTGTCATCCACAATGACTGGATGTACATCACGGACTGGAGGCTGGACGCCATTATTCGGCTGCACAAGCTCACCGGCGAGCAGGAGGAGATGATGGTGCGCGAGCCGCAGACCAATCGCCTCTATGGCGTCAAGGTGTACAGCCACGAGGTGCAGCGCATCGCGGACACACAGCCCTGCAATCGGAACAATGGGGGCTGCCAGAAGATTTGCTTCGCAGTTCCAATTGCACCGCAGAATGGCACCGGTGGGGAGATTGCACCGTCGGTGGGTCGCCTGCAGGCACGCTGCTCCTGCCCCTACGGTGAGCGCCTGGCCGATGATCAGATGAGCTGTGTGCCCGATCCCAGTGCCGAGCCACCCGTCCAGCCATGCCCCAACTCGTGGGACTTTACCTGCAACAACCAGCGTTGCATACCCAAGTCGTGGGTGTGCGATGGCGACGATGACTGTCTAGACAACAGCGATGAGGAGCAGAACTGTACAAGTAAGTCCTCAGTCTTGAAATTTATTCATTTTTGTCCGTTGCGCGTTGATGTTGCTTGATCTTTAGCGATCGCACACAACAATCGATAACATTTAGTTATGACAGCAAACTATCGTTCACACAGTATTCACTTGTGAGAATAACGTTAATGAATTTGCACTTGTTTTTGCATCCATTGCAGAGCCAACATGTGGATCGAACGAATTCCAATGCAGATCGGGACGCTGCATACCGCAGAATTTCCGCTGTGACCAGGAGAACGACTGCGGCGACAACTCGGATGAGCTGGAGTGCGGCAATGTGACATGCGGCACCTCGCAGTTCGCCTGCGCCAACGGTCGCTGCATCCCGAACATGTGGAAGTGCGACAGCGAGAACGATTGCGGCGACAGCAGCGACGAGGGTGACTTCTGTGCGGAGAAGACGTGCGCCTCCTTCCAGTTCACGTGTCCGCGCACCGGCCACTGCATACCGCTGAGTTGGGTGTGCGACGGCGACGATGATTGCTTTGACAAGCAGGACGAGAAGGACTGTCCGCCGATCAGCTGTCTCACGAATCAGTTCAAGTGCTCCGACCTGCGGCAGTGCGTGGAGGAGTCGTACAAGTGCGACGGCATACCGGACTGCAACGATGGCAGCGACGAGGTCGGCTGCCCCTCGATGGGGCCCAACCAGTGCAACCTGGAGAAGCATTTCCGCTGCAAGTCGTCGGGCTTCTGCATACCGATCGCCTGGCACTGTGACGGCTCCAACGATTGCTCCGATCACTCGGACGAGCAGGACTGCGGCCAGATAACCTGCGCCCAGAACTTCTTCAAGTGCAACAACACCAACTGCGTGTTCAAGGCGTACATCTGCGACGGCAAGGACGACTGCGGCGACAACTCGGACGAGGGTGCGGAGCACGCATGCGTGCCGCCACCCTTCAAGTGCCCCCACGGCCAGTGGCAGTGTCCGGGCGTCAGCGAGCGCTGCGTAAACATCACATCCGTCTGCGACGACACGCGGGACTGCCCGAACGGTGCCGACGAGGGTGAGGGCTGTGACCTGGCCGAGTGCGAACACCAGACGGGGCAGTGCTCCAGCTTCTGCCAGAAGACACCGAACGGCGCTCTGTGCGTGTGCCCGCCCGGCTCGGAGATCGGCCTTGATGGCTTCACCTGCATCGACTCCAACGAGTGCGATCCCCCGGGACTCTGCTCGCAGCAGTGCACCAACACAAAGGGCTCGTACTTCTGCTCCTGCACGGACGGCTACGTACTGGAGCCGAACAAGCACACCTGCAAGGCTGTCAATCACACGGCCGCCTTCCTGATCATCTCCAATCGGCACTCCATACTGGTGGCAGACCTCAAGGAGCAGGGCCTCGAGCGGGTGCCCATCATTGTGGAGAATGTGGTGGCCACCGCCTCGAACATGCACACGGGCACCATCTTCTGGAGCGACATGAAGCTGAAGAAGATCTCGCGCCTGGACCGCGGCATGGAGCCGCAGGAGATCATTAACACGGGGCTGGATCTGGTCGAGGGACTCGCCTACGACTGGATAGCGCAGAATCTGTACTGGCTGGACAGCAAGCTCAACACCATTGAGGTGTCCGCCGAGAACGGTTCCAATCGATTGGTTCTGGTGCGCGAGAACATCACGCAGCCGCGCGGCATGTGCATCGATCCCAGTCCGGGTGCACGCTGGATCTTCTGGACCGACTGGGGTGAGAATCCGCGCGTCGAGCGCATCGGCATGGACGGCACAATGCGCAAGACGATCATCAACACAAAGATCTACTGGCCGAACGGCCTCACCCTGGACATAGCCACGAAGCGGGTCTACTTTGCCGACTCCAAGTTGGACTTTATTGATTTTTGCTACTACAATGGCACCGGGCGGCAGCAGGTGCTGGCCAGCAGCCACTATCTGCTGCATCCGCACTCGTTGTCCCTGTTCGAGGACACGCTCTACTGGACGGATCGCCAGCTGAATCGTGTGCTCTCGGCGAACAAGTTCCGTGGCAAGAACCAGACCGTTGTCTCTCATCTGATTAGCCAGCCGCTGTCCATACACGTGCACCATGCCAGCCTGCAGCCCATGCATCCGAATCCGTGTGCCCAGGCCAAGTGCCAGCATCTGTGCCTGCTCAGTCCGAGCGTCACCGAGGGCTACTCGTGCAAGTGCAAGCCCGGCTTCAAGCTGCTCAGCGAGGGTCGCTGCATTGAGGAGGAGAATCCATTCCTGATGGTCGTCAAGGGCACACAGATAGTCGATCTGCCGCTGAATGGAGGCGATGCGCGCGCCGGCGCTCTGGCACCCGTCATTGGCATTGAGAGCAGCACCGGACTGGACTTTGATCGCAAGGGCGAGACGCTGTACTGGGTGCAGGGGCGCGAGGATGATGACGAGAACTGCACCATCTACACGACGCCCTACGGCGGCGGCAACAAGACACTCTTCCTGGGCGCGGACAATGGCATTGTGGGCGCCCCCTACACCATTGCCTTCGACTGGCTGGGCCGCAATCTGTACATTGGCAACCGCGTGGCCAGCAACATCGAGGCGGTGCGCGTGGATGGCAAGCAGAAGTATCGCACCATCATCCTGGCCAACGACGGTTATCCCAACTCGGTGTCGCGGCCTAAGCAGATTGTTCTCGATCCCAGCGAGGGCAAGCTCTTCTGGATCGACAACGGGGTGCTCGAGGTGCCCGTGAAGATTGGACGCGTCGACATGAATGGCCAGAATGCGCAGCTGCTGTTCCAGGATCTCACCCATCCGGAGAGCATTGCCGTGGACATTGAGAAGAAAATGCTGTACTACAGCTCCAGCAATCCGCCGGTTATCGGCTCGATGGACTACAATGGGGAGGATCACATGATTATCATGACGGACGGCCATCCCATTGCCAAGCCACGCAGCTTGGGCATCCTCGACCATCGGCTGTACTATCTGGACCCTGTCTACGAGAAGATTGTGCGCGTGGATCTGCCCAAGGGCGACAATCCCAAGACAATTGTCGACAACGAGCCCGATCTGCGCTCGATGATGATCTACAAGAAGCGCGCCACCATGCAGCATCCCTGCCAGACGAACAACGGCGGCTGCAAGCACCTGTGCATACCCGGGCCAGCGGCATCGCGCACCTGCGCCTGCGGCATTGGCTACCGCAAGGAGAACGAAATCAATTGCGTGGCCTACAAGACATTCGCCGTCGTCTCGCAGCTGGACATGATCCGCGGCTACAGCCTGAGCGACAGCTCCGAGGCCATGGTGCCCGTCAGCGGACCGGGCCATCACATTCTCCACGTGGACGTGATGTATCGGGAGCAGTGGATCTACTGGGCGGAGTTCAATCGCGGCTACTGGAACGGCATCTTCCGCTCGCGACCGAACGGCACCGATCTGCAGCATGTGGTCAAGGATGGCATTGGCAGCAATGGCATCCGCGGCCTCACCATCGACTGGGTGGCCGGCAACATGTACTTCACGAATGTCTATCCGCACGAGAACTACGTGGAGGTGAGCTGGCTGGATGGCAGCAACCGCAAGGTGCTCGTGAAGACAACCAACGATGCGCCGCGCGAGCTGGCAGTGGATCCGATCAAGCGGCTGCTCTATTGGATCGACTATGGCCAGCATCCGCGCATTGGCAAGGCGCTGCTCGATGGCAGCAAGTGGACACCGCTGGTCACCTCGGGCATATCCCTGCCGCGCGATCTCACCATCGACATGCAGACGCACGACATCTACTGGGTGGACTCAAAGCTGGACACCATACAGAAGATCTCGTACAGCGGCGCCAATCGCAAGGTCATACGTCGCGATCTGCCCAGCCCCATTGGCATTGCCGTCTACCTGAACGATGTCTACTGGGTGGACCGCAATCTGATGACCGTCTTCAAGGCATCCAAGCACAACACCAACGACTCGGTGGTCACGCGAGTGCGCACCAACCTCGACAAGCTGCGCGACATTGCCATCTACAACATCAACAATCAGCCGCAGGACGACAGCAATCCGTGCGCCCATCTGGGCAACGGCGGCTGCGACCAGCTCTGCTTCAGCTTCCCCCCAGACTCTGTCACGGGCGGGCGCAACTTCCGCTGCGAGTGTGCCACCGGCAAGCTGGCGGCGGATGAGCGCAAGTGCGAGTCGGTCAATGAGTATCTGGTGTTTGCCACACGCACCGAAATCCGAGCCGTCAACCTCGATCCACACTCCACGGAGGTGCCGTTTACGCCGCTCACAAATCTCACCAATGTGGTGGGCCTGGACTTTGACTTTGCCGACAATCGGATGCTGTACACACAGATCCGACCGTGGGCCAAGATTGCCTACACAAAGGCGAACAAGCCGAGCCACAGCGACATCACAGTCGTCCTCAACAAGGGCATCAATCCTGAGGGCATCGCGTACGACTGGACGCAGCACAAGATCTACTGGACGGACAGCTCGAACAACTCGATCTATGCCATGAATCTTGACGGCACTGAGCTGGTGATGATTGCGCGGGTCGAGCGGCCGCGAGCCATCGTCCTGGACCCATGCAACGGGACACTGTTCTTCACGGACTGGGGACGCTTTGGGACAACGGGCAAGATCTTTCGCACCACAATGGCCGGCTCGCTGAAGCGGGCCATCGTGGATAAGGACCTGTCGCAGCCCAGCGGCCTGGCCATTGACTACGACGAGCGGCGGCTCTACTGGACGGATGCGGTGCGCGAGAAGATCGAACGCAGCGACCTGGAGGGCCGCAATCGAGAGCTACTGGTGGCCGCCACCATCTACCCCTTTGCCATCACCGTTTTCCGCAGCTACATCTACTGGACGGATCTGCAGCTGCGCGGCGTCTATCGCGCCGAGAAGCACACGGGCGCCAGCATGGTGGAGATGGTGAAGCGGCTGGAGGACTCGCCGCGCGACATTCGCATCTACAGCGCCGACAGGCAGAAGTGCGACGTCAATCCGTGTCGCATCAACAACGGCGGCTGTGCCCAGAGCTGCCATCCGGCGCCCAACGGCAAGGCCGAGTGCAAGTGCGACGACAACACGAAGGTGGTCAACGAGGGTCGAATGTGTGCGCCGCGCAACAATACGTGCGAGGCGAGCAAGTTCTACTGCCAGAATGGGCGCTGCATCTCGCGGATGTGGTCCTGCGACGGTGACGACGATTGTGGCGACAACTCCGACGAGGATCCCAACTATTGCGCGTACCATTCGTGCTCGCCGAACGAGTTCCGCTGCAACAACGGCCGCTGCATCTTCAAGTCGTGGAAGTGCGATCACGAGAATGACTGCAAGGATGGCTCCGATGAGCTGGGCTGCACCTATCCGCCCTGCGTGGATGGGGAGTTTACGTGCGGCAATGGGCGCTGCATACCGCAGGCGCAGGTCTGCAACGGTGTGAACGATTGCAAGGACAATGCCACCTCTGATGAGACGCACGAGCGCTGCCCCATGAACACCACCTGCCCGGCGAATCATCTCAAGTGCGAGAAGACAAACATCTGCGTGGAGCCGTACTGGCTCTGCGACGGCGACAACGATTGCGGCGACAACTCCGACGAGGATCCGCTGCACTGCGGCCAGCGCACCTGCCCCACCAACAGCTTCCGTTGCCCCAATCATCGCTGCATACCCGCCACTTGGTATTGCGACGGTGACGATGATTGCGGCGATGGTGCCGACGAGCCGCCAGATTACTGCAAGTCCGAGGGTCGCACCTGCTTCGGGGATCTCTTCACCTGCGACAACGGCAACTGCATACCGAGAATTTACATCTGCGACGGCGACAACGATTGCCTGGACAACAGCGACGAGGATAATCGTCATCAGTGCAGTGAGTAATCCTCATTTAATCCTCTCTAGTGGCATCTTTACATTCCTTTTCATGTATTTTGCTCATTTCTTTTGCTCAGATGATCGCAAGTGCGATGAGGAGACTGAGTTTACGTGCGTGGAGAACAAATCGTGGCAGCGGGCTCAGTGCATACCCAAGAAGTGGATATGCGATGGTGATCCCGACTGCGTGGACGGTGCCGATGAGAACACAACCCTTCACAATTGTGCCACACAGCAGCCATGCGGCGAGGATATGTTCACCTGCGGCAATGGCAGGTGCATCAATAAGGTAAGTCCAACAAGCAAAAACACACATTCCTCACTCACTAACTCTCACTCTCACTCGCACTCTCTCTCTGTTTGTGTGACGCAGGGCTGGCTGTGTGATCACGACAACGATTGCGGCGATGGCACTGACGAGGGCAAATTCTGCAATTCCAAGTACAAGAGCTGCTCGCCGCAGGAGTTCACGTGCCAGAACTTCAAGTGCATTCGCAATCAGTATCGCTGCGATGGCGAGGACGATTGTGGCGATCATTCGGATGAGGTCAATTGCAAGAAGGACAATGTCACCTGTCCGCAGGGTCAGTTTGCCTGCACCAATGGTCAGTGCATTGAGTACAGTCTCGTGTGCAACAAGTATCCGGACTGCTCGGATGAGTCCGATGAGCCGGCCCACTGCAATGTCGACGAGTGCGCCAAGGTGGAGATCAATCAGTGTGGCCACAAGTGTGTGGACACGCTGACCAGCTACTATTGTGACTGCAACGAAGGCTACAAGTGAGTAGAGGCGCGACCCTTGATGCGTCTCACAAGCTAACATTCAATGCAACTCCTTTACAGACTGCTGGCTGACGGCAAGGCGTGCGCGGATGTGGACGAGTGCCTGGAGCAGCCGGGCGCCTGCTCGCAGCACTGCTCGAATACGCCGGGCAGCTTCTACTGCAAGTGCGACGAGACCTACTACGAGCGGCAGAATGACGAGCACACGTGCAAGCGCAAGGACAACATACCGCCGTGGCTGATCTTCACCAACAAGTATTACGTGCGGAACATGTCCGTGGATGGGCATCAGTACAATCTGATGCATCAGGATCTGATGAACGTTGTGGCGTTGGACTTTGACATACGCGAGGAGTACATGTACTTCTGTGATGTGACCGCCAAGACGATATTCAGGGCCAAGTATACGGGGCCCGAGGAGGAGACGCCGCCGGAGCGCGAGGCTGTCATTAGGCACGACTCGCACGGGCTGGAGGGCATCGCCATTGACTGGGTGGGCCGCAAGCTGTACTGGCTGGATCGTCACTCTAAGAACCTGGACGTCTCCGAGCTGGACGGCACCAAGCGGAAGACCCTGCGCAGCGGCGTTGTCGATCCCCGAGCGATTGTGGTGCATCCGGGCATTGGCTATTTGTACTTCACCTCGTGGCACCTGCAGGCCTACATTGCCAAGATGGGCATGGATGGCTCCAACTTTACGCGCATTCTCAACTGGAACGATGGCATCGCCTGGCCCAATGCCCTGTCCATCGATTACTTCACGGATCGCATCTACTGGGCGGATGCCCATCTGGACTACATTGCGTACGCCGATCTGGAGGGACGCCATCGGCACACAGTGCTCTCGGGCAACCGGGTGCCGCATGTGTTTGCCCTGAGCCTGTTCGATGATTTTATTTACTGGAGCGACTGGAATCTGAAGGCCATTGTGCGGGCCAATAAGTTCCACGGAGCGAACTATACCGTCCTTAGGAACACCACCCACCGACCCTACGATATACATATCAACCATCCGCTGCGACAGCTGCCCTACACGAATCCCTGCGGCACGAACAACGGCGGCTGCTCGCACCTCTGCCTGATCGCACCGCCGCCCGAGTCCACGTACCTCAACATCGAGGGCTACATCGAGGAGGGTGCCCCGATCTACAAGTGCGCCTGCCCCAATCAATTCTACTTGGCACGCGACTCGAAGACCTGCATTGCCAACTGCACGGCGGGCCAGCACCTGTGCGGCGGCCGCGATGAGAAGTGCATTCCCTGGTTCTGGAAGTGTGACGGCGAGAAGGATTGCAAGGATGGCAGCGACGAGCCGGCCACGTGTGCACCGCGACACTGCCGCGCCGGCACCTTCCAGTGCAAGAACACCAACTGCACGCCCTCGGCGACCATTTGTGATGGCGTCGACGACTGCGGTGATCGCAGCGATGAGCAGAACTGCGAGCTGCCCTGCCCGCTCTCCGATTTCAAGTGCAAGTCCAGCGGACGCTGCATCCTCGACAGTTGGCGCTGCGACGGCGATGCTGACTGCAAGGATGGCAGCGACGAGGATCCCGCCGTGTGCTGTAAGTTGCCAAAACCGAACTCCGAACCGACATCACAGTCACATTAATCCATTTATCTTTGAGCAGTCAAGCGCACGTGCGACCCGAAGACAGAGTTTGCCTGCAAGAACGGCCGCTGCATACCGCAGCTGTGGATGTGCGACTTTGACAATGATTGCGGCGATGATTCCGATGAGCCGGCGTACATGTGCCGCCAGCGGAACTGCACAACCGGTTGGCAGCGGTGTCCGGGCCAGTCCAACTATCGCTGCATTCCCAAATGGTTGTTCTGCGACGGCAAGGACGATTGTCGCGACAACAGCGATGAGCTGCCCGAGAACTGTCCCAAATGCTCGACGGAGACGGACTTCAAGTGCGGCAACAATCGATGCATACCCAAGTGAGTAGAGAGTGCAGCGAGGAGGAGTCTCTGAATAGCATTTAACTCTCCACCTTTCACAGGCAATGGATGTGCGACTTTGCGGACGATTGCGGCGATGCCAGTGATGAGAACGAGGCCATATGCAAGGGTCGCTATCGGGAGTGCTCCGAATCGGAGTTCCGCTGCGGCAACGGCAAGTGCATCTCGTCGCGTTGGCAGTGCGATCACGAGGACGATTGTGGCGACAACTCGGACGAGATGCACTGCGAGGGCTATCAGTGCAAGAACGGAACGTTCCAGTGCGCCTCGGGCCACTGCATTGCCTCGTACTTCCGCTGCGATGGGGATCGCGATTGCCGCGACATGTCCGACGAGGTGGGTTGCCCGCCGCGCTTCCCCGGCGGCCGCTACTGCCCGGAGTCTCGCTTCCAGTGCAATAACAATCTGTGCGTATCCCTCTCGGATCTCTGCGACGGCACCGACGACTGCGGCGACGGCAGCGACGAGGACCCGAACGTCTGCAGCGACTTCAACTGTGACACTCTGCGGCGCTTCCAGTGCGCCAACCATCGATGCGTGGCCCGCTACCAGATCTGCGACGGTGTCGACAACTGCGGCGACGGCAGCGACGAGAACAACATGACCCTGTGCGCCAGCAAGCAGAAGCCCTGCGACCTCTACACACAGTTCCAGTGCGCCAACAAGCACTGCATCGAGCGGTCGCAGGTCTGCGACTTCTCGGACGACTGCACCGATGCCAGCGACGAGCTGGGCTGCCATCACACGGCCAGCTGCTCGGAGCAGACGCGCGGCGGCTGCCAGCATCACTGCCACAATCTGACAGACGGTGGCTACATCTGCACCTGCTATCCGGGCTACATCATTGCCCACGACAACAAGAAGAAGTGCGCGGACGTGGACGAGTGCCTCACGCGGCAGCACACGTGCTCGCATCAGTGCCACAATCTGAATGGCACCTACTCGTGCAGCTGCCGCGAGGGCTTCCATCTGGCGGATGGGGCCAGCGGCGTCTGCCGTGCGGAGAAGGAGGATGTCGTCCTGGTCTTTGCCAATGGCCAGGAGATACGCGGCCTCGATCTGCAGAAGCGCGAGGAGTTCGATGTGATTGCCGCCGAGAAGCGCATCGAGGCGCTGGACTATGATGCCCAGCAGCAGATCATCTTCTGGGCGGACAGCTATGACAAGACCATCAAGCGCTCCTACATGGTCAACGCCATCGATGGGCGGGCCAAGATTGGCTTTGCCCAGGACCTGAACATGAAGGGCGGCTCCAAGCCGACGGCCGTGGCCGTTGACTGGCTCGCCTCGAATCTCTACTGGACGGAGATGGACCGCACGGGCTCCAAGCCACGCGGCCGTGTCATGGTGGCCAAGACGGACGGACGCTACCGTCGCTCGATCGTGAATGCGGGACTGGAGGTGCCCACCTCGATAGCGGTGAACCCACAGCTGGGACGCATCTACTGGTCGGATGCGGGCTCTGCGCCCAAGATCGAGGTCTCCTGGATGGACGGCTCCAAGCGGCGACCCCTAATCACTGTACAGATTCGACATCCCGCCGGTCTGACCATCGACTACTCGCAGGATCACATCATCTACTGGGTGGACACGAAGCTGAATGTCATCGAGTCCATGCGGGCCGATGGGTCCATGCGCAAGGCCATCGTGAAGGGCGATCAGCTGCGACATCCCGTCTCGCTGGATCTCTTCGAGTCCAACATGTTCTGGGTGACGCGCGACACCGGCGAACTGCTGCGGCAGGATAAGTTCGGTCGCGGCGTTCAGGTGGTGCTCCACCGCAACCTGGTGAATCCGTCCGGCCTCAAGGTCTACCACGACAAGCGCTACAACACCTCGCTGCCGAATCCCTGCGACAACTCCACCTGCTCCCATCTCTGCCTGCTGGTGCCGGGCGGCCGACGCTGCGCCTGCCCCGACACCTCCGGCCCGCTGCCCTCCCACCGCAGCACCGCTGAGGTCATCTGTGACGCTGCCGCCGAGCATCCGCGTCCAGCGCCGCGCATCTGTCCCTGCCAGAACGGCGGACTGTGCAAGGAGAACGAACAGGGTGAGCTCGTCTGCGAGTGCCTGGCCGAGTTCCGAGGCGAACACTGCGAGAAGAGCACCACGGGCGCCTTCGGCCATGGCGGAGCGAATGTCACCGCCGTCGTTGTGCCCATTATGGTCATACTTCTGGTAATGATGGCCGCCGCCGGCGCCTGGTATGTCATTCGCAAGCGGCCATTGTAAGTATTCCAATCCGGCAGATAAATCAGAAGTAAATCTATTTCTATCCCCATTTTAGTGGCAAGTTGGCGCGCATGCCAGCGATGACATCGTCGCAGAGCGTCACCTTCCGGCACGGCTCGAATGTGGAGTTCAGCGAGAGCGGCTTTCCGGGTGCCTCGGCACCGGGAGCGGCCGATGTGGCGCCCATTGAGGGCTACAACCTGCAGACGGTGAACGCGAACAAGGCGCGCGACTTTGCCAATCCCATGTACGATGCCGTGCAGTCGGGCACCACCACGGACCCAGGCATGGGCAATGGATCGGGTGAGTAGATTCTAGCTCTACCTCAACATAGGGACACAGAACTTGACTAACCCGTTCTAATGGTCTTTGCAGGCATCTACGATGTACCCGGAGAGCCGGGCAAGTCCAAGGCGATGGGCCATCCGCATGCCACGAGCGGCGGCTCCTTTACGGAGCCCGCCTCTGCCATCATTGCCCCGAGCAGCATCACACACAAGTCGTCGCCGCAGCTGCAGCTGCGTACGCGGGAGCTGGACCCCTCCGCCGATACCGGCAAGGACACGCAGTTCCTTGTGGAGGAAGACAAGTCCGAGTGCTGATATCAAGCCCGTCAAGCTGCTGCCGTCGTCCCGCAGCATCGGCAGCCGCGGCAGCGTCCCCGCGAGCCGGACAACAGCTATCCGCTGCACACATAACACAGACTTATCCAGCAGCAGCAGCAGCAGCAGCCCGGACAGGTACAGGGACAGGGACGCACTAGTAGTAGACATCACAAATCCTGGCAGGCAGCCACCGGCAAGCTCACCACCAAGGTCTAGCCTTGCCCCCCGAAAACCACAGCCGCACCCACACACACATAAGTAGGAGCAGGAGGAGGCAGCTGGAGGGATTCAGTAACGAAAGAGAAACATATCCAAAACCACTAAGTAAAGCGGGAAGCGGAGAGCACCCCAAAAACGATGGATGATGAATGGTGGTTGAAAACGAAAATCTGTTGCAATTATTATTATATATAAAACAAAACAAAACAAAAAAAACACCACTATAAATATATATGTATACACCTACACACACACACACACACACAAACACAAACACACACATGTAAGCTTGGATCAGAGCAAGAGAAAGAGAAAGCAGCGCTCCACTCTCCCTCTCTCTGGATAGCACATTCATGGACCAAAGGGGTAATCATCGACTCCCTTCGAGCCAAGAGTGTCCAGACACACACACACACACACACACACACGCACACTTTTGTAAAGCCAATTTTTGTAATTTTTTTTTAGAACAAAACGAAAACCGAAAGAAAAACTGAAAATGAATGTACGTAAAATATGTAATTGTTTTTTTTTTGCTACTTGAAATGTTTTTTGCGACAAAAGTGAAATTTGTATAAAAAAAAAGATGACATATGTAGATGATATATTTTTCTGAAAGCTAAATGACAATATTAACTTTATATATGTATGTATATGTATGTGTGTGTATCAGAAGCAGCATAAATTACATATTTACATATTTGTATGTATTATGTATTATGTATGTACAATGAATGTATATGTATGTATGTCTATTATCTATATGCAAGGCGACTAAAGCAAACATTCCACAAAAAACAAACAGACAAAATAGGCAAAACAGCGAAGCTTGAATTTCTTATATTTTTATAAAAATAAAATTGATTAAAAAAAACGCCTAAAAATATACATACAAAAAGCCAAGCAAAAAAAAAAAAGAAGAAGAGGAAAAAAACAGATTAATAATAATTGTGTGTACTAACTGCATTCCCACATACATACATATATGTGTATGTATGCATGTATATGTATATATTTATAATAATTAATTTAATTATTTATTCATGAGCAGAACCCACAGCAACACAAACCCACACACACACACACACACACACGCAGAGGCCCTCCAGAGAGAGAGAGAGAGAGAGAGAGAGAGAGAGCGCGCAAGCACTGCTTGTTGTACTGCTTGCTTACGATCAACTGTTAGCTTCACTGGAACTGCTTGTCTCTTCTGATTCTGGCTATACTTTTTGGTTCAAAACCAGACATTCCACACACGCACACACGCACATACACATAAACAACCGCCTCTGCAGCAAAGAAAAGCGTAGCTTTTTTCTCTGTCTCTTCTTTTTCTGTTGGTTTTCTTCCCCAGCGACACACAAACAATTTTCGTTCTTTTGCTTTCGCCTCCACTTTGTGTGTGTGTGTGTGTGTGTGAGCGTGTGTGAAAACTGTTTAAAAGCCTGTAGCGCGTGTTTTTCTGTACACATGTGTGTATTTTCTATATATATATATATAAATATAAATATATTTTATTTTTTAATTATATCGTCGATTTATGAACGTGTATTATGATTTACGATTTATTTTTTGGTCGTCGAAAGCCGTACATTTTTTTAAACTATTCGTTCTCTGTGCAAAATCTGTGCTTCCCTTCATTTAAGCGTGTTTTAGCATAAATTTTAGTGAAAGAAGAAGATGGAAAGGAAAGAAAAGGAAAGGAAAGGATGTGGATCGTTGGAACTTAGCTCTGTATATGCCAGTCGGGCCATACACACACATCGCTATAAATAAATAAATCGAAACGATATATATATATATATATACATATATGCATATACGTATACATAGGTGTGCATATGTGTGTGTATATATTTGTGAAGTTAATTGTATATTTAATGTCAAGCTATATAACGAATACGAAAACCAGAAATAATAAGAGTAAAACTACTTATAACGAAATGAAAACTATTTGTTGAAAGAATAAAACCTTTTTTTTATTACACAATCTAACGGGTAGAGGGCTGAGTGGGAGGGGGGTCAGAAATGAAGAGTGCATAAAGAATCCTAACCAGCAAGGAAAATGTCGACATAAACGATGAGTTTACATTATCATTCATATGGGGCGCTAGGGCAAGAGCTGGAGCTAGTGCCACGGGTATACTGAGGGCCTCTACCAAGAGTTACTTATCAAAGGATATACATACTTATGTAAATGCTTCACAGTTTTAATCCTTATCAATCTGTAGCTGTATTTATTATTACTTTGTATAAATCCAAATTGAAACAATCATCCAAAGACTCCCTATTCCTCTTAAGACTCGTACTAGCATTCTTTTTCTATATTTTAGGTATATCTATCATATATTTTCTTATTAATTCTTATCCATATATTGATCCACTTTCCGCTTAGGTCTCTATATAGAGTACATACAATATACAGCGTTGGGTTGATAGCGACAAAACATTTATGTAAATATTGCAGTGTACACACAAAATGTGTGCATATACATGACGATGAACAGGGACATGAACGTTTACATTGTACATAAAATAATGACTTCATAGATACAAACACATGCACGAATCAAACATTTTGTATGCTTAAATGTACATAAAGAATTGAGAGCTTAAAACTTGCACAATGCACAGAGGAGTGAGTGATTGGCTTGGGTTGCAGGCAGGGTGCACGGTGCACGGTGCACGGTGCACGGTGCACGGGTGTTAATAAATAAAATGTCGCAATTGGGGGGCCTAATGCTATGGACCTAGGACTTAGGACAGCTGGTGGACTTATACTTCTAGAATGGGTGTGGGGTGTTGCTCAAGTCTTGGGCTGAGGCAGTTTATAAGCGAACTTAAGCTAACCGTATATCGGGACTGAGGGTGGAGATGAGGCTGGATTTAGGGACTAATGGCTACTGCTACTGCTACTGCTGCTGCTGCTGTGGAGGCTGTGAATGTTTGGCTAGTCGCTCGTTTTCAGGCGCTTCACGGGCCCGTCGCTGCCCTGCGAGTTGGAGTCCTCCGAGAAGGGCATGCTGGAGACAAAGTCCGCTCCCTGGCTATCCGACACCACAGAGAAACCTGCAGAAAGAGAGAGAAACAGAGTCGATCATTAGCTGGAGGCTGGGATTCACTCATCGACGTCTTACATGTATTGGAGTCCTCAGCGGTGAGGCCCCCATAGCTGGGCGTTATCTGTGGCGGAGTGGGCGTGCCCTTCTGCGAGTTCTCCTTGTCGCTCAGCTTCGTGCTCAGCGGCTGCAGCTTGGACTTCTTTTCGCTGGTGCAGGCAATGGGCACCCATTTGTAGATCTTCATGGTCGTGTCGCTGATGGTCACCCACTTTTTCTCCCAGTGCCGCACCTTGTCCACGGCCTGCATCACCCGCTTGATGTCATCCTTGGCCCGGCTGCGCGTCTCCGCCCGCACGCTACGCGACATGGCTATCTCGCTCGCGCGCTCACTCCTGCCCTGGCTCTAGCTGTCGCTATCTCTGTCTAGCCACCACCAGGCGATGCGATAGCGTCTGCAGCACCTAATCCTGCTCAAGCATAAAAGGCTCTGTGTGGCTCTGATGATCCTCGAAGGCGGCCGGTTCTCCGGTTGTGTGAGAGTTGCAACCGGCTCAATGAAAGGCGCTGGCAGTGCTCGCGGCTAGCTGATGATATTACCGGGAAAAAAACTCCACAACGCGATGCGAAAAATTTTTTTCAGTGTTGTCGGCCGCCCGTAGTATTGTTGATATTCAATACGGATGATATTTTGATACGATAGTATCGGTGCGATATTTGACTTGGCAAAAGTCGATATTTGACCAAAGGGGGGAAATTTGGGAAAAAGTTCCTTACATACTGCCAATTCACAATATAATAAAATTATTCATTCACAAAATGATGAGAAAATTTCCCATACTGTTTAGCAACAGGAGAGAGTTTCCCTGTCACAAATTGCCAATTCACAATGGAACAAATTGCCCATTCACAATGTGACAAAATTGCCATTCACAATGGGACAGCATTACCAATTCACAATAGTACAAAATTACTCATTCACAATGGAAACTGGTTTTTTTATTATTATTTTTTGCCATACACACGTAGATTAAATAGTAGAACTTTGTATATGGAAAAGAGGACGTAACGATTCGAGCAAAAGGTGTGCGCGACGACGCGACGCTACTGGAAAACACTTGGATCGCGGAAAACTATGCGTATGCGGGACTAATTTTTTTATATTTATTTTCTCGTAATCGACACGCCAGAATAGTGCATAAAGCATAAAGGGAATGCCGTTCAAGTGTCGGAGTGTGTGTGAAAGTGGAGTTTCCGAATCAGGCGATTAAGATCGTGTCCCCGCCTTTGCCCCGCCCGGCCCCGTCTGACACCCGCAACCCCCTATCCACGAACCGTGCCACCAATCAAAAATAATTATTTTGCAGGCAACGACGCCGCTGTAAGGAAATATCGCAAAAAAAAAAAAATACGACGGAAAGAGAGAAGAGAAAAAAAAAATGCAGAAACAACGTGTGTTTGTGATAGGGCAAAGGAAGCAGTGTCAGTGGCATCAGCAGAGGGGCATTTGGAAGAAGAGGCAAAAAGAAGGAATGAAATGAACGAGAGCAGAGCCAAAGAAAACGAGCCGAAACGTCGCGTCTTGTGCACAGTGTCGGGTGGGGAAACCGTTTTCGGCGCTGGCTGGAAATACAACAAAATATGCATGAAAAATAGGGAAAGTCAACGTTGGCTGCGCTGCCATGTCGCTGCCACTGCCACTGTCTCTGCTGCTCCCCACACAAACACACGCATGGGAGCACACACAGACAGGGCAAACACGCGCTCGCTTGTGCGTGTATATGTGAAAATTAGATGCATTTTTTACAAACACAAAAAAAGAAACAATAAATCTATAGGGGAAAAACACAACAGGAAATATTGAATGAGAATGAAATTGTGGTTTTGTTTTTGCATTTGCTTTTGCCTTTGGCTGATCTTAAATTGGCTAACACGCATGCACACAGACATATGTAGGCTAGAGTTGGATCACCGTGTGTGTGTGTGTGTGTGTATGTGCGTGCAAACTAGGTTGATAAGAAGGAACCGCTAACTCTGCTTTTTGGCCAGTTAGGAGCCAAATTGACACCTCTGTCAGCAGCAGTTTTTGGCCAAAAGTATTTCTGTGTGTGTGTGTGTGTACGTGCGTTCTCTCTCTCTCTCTCTTTCTGTGTTTGTGTTTATTCTGAAATTCTAATTCCTGTAAATCCCTCCAACCCTACCGAACCAGCAGCAACTTCTCCAAGAACTTTCCGCTGAAGAGTGCAAATTGAGAGCAGAACTTCCCCCCACATCCGTGACCGCGTGTTTATGTGTAAGTGTGTGTGCGCCCCTCTACTCTCCAGCGCCCCCGTCGATCCCATTTCACGCGTCGCCGCTTCGTCTCGCCGTCTCGCACTCTTCACGTCTGTGTGTGTGCGTGTGTCGCCATCTCCCTCTGATGCACCACTAGCCCGAACAGCAGCAACAGCAACAGCCAAGGGGCCAGGCAGAAACCTAGCCAACTGTATCCGTCATCAAACAACAACAAGAACAGCTACAGCAAAAACAAAAACAACAGGCCGCAGCAGCAGCAGCACACAGAAAACGCATTTCATTGCCAACTACTGACGAAACGGTCAACGACATTGCAACATAGAAGCTACAACAACAACAAGAAAAACAACAACAACAACAACAAAAGCAGCAGTAACTAACACAACAAGAAACCCGCTATAAAGAGAGAGAGAGCACAGCGAGCCGCCAAGCCAGCCGCCACATAGAAAAGCATAGAAAATAAAAATGCCCAGATGCGATGTGAAAACGCGTTACATTCCTGCGACTTTCGCCTGGATTGTGCTGCTCCTAACCACATTTCTGTTCTTCTATTATCCGTAAGTATTTTTTGTTGCATTAAGAAGCTTTCATTACTTATGTTTATTTTTCCCCCTACCCCTTAGTATAAGAAAAATTTCGTATAAAGTTGTGCATGAAATAGTGATCTCTGAAACTGACAAGAAAGACATCAAACAGGGAGCAACTCAAGATATAAACTCAAAATCCAAGCAGTCCGCGTATGCCGTTCGTTTGGGTTGTGCTTAATAAAAATGCTTTTATCAAAATGAATTTATATATGGAACTGTATCTGGAATTAGTTTGCGACAAACCCATGAATATTTCAGGATGTTTCATGACAATGCCTTACACTGACATAAACATACATAAGTTTACGCTACCATCAACCAAATTGCTAAAGAAACTGGGGGAGAAGCGTGCTAATAATAATCCATAGAGTCTTACTCTGGCTTGTGCTTTTCCTGTCCGCAATTCCGTGCTTTATAGAGGGCGGTGTTATGCATGCTTGTGGGCAGCAGCATCATTCCACCCACCTCCCCCCTTCCATTTATAGTGCATGTCTGAGTCATCTCCCAGAGGCCGGCCACTTTCCCACCTCCTCCAAAACGCTCTGCTTCTTAGGCTGTGCAACGCGTTTTCTTCCATCTTTCTTGCTTTGCTTTTGGCCGAAAAATGTTGGTCATGTTTTGTAGCCAGTCAGTAACATCTGGTCACATTAATGCGTCCGCCTATGCCTGGGGCTGCCAAACGATTTACCCGTTAAAGCTAGTTCTCTGATTGACAAAGTACATTACTCACATGTTAATGTGCACTTTCAATGCCAACTCTCACGAGTTCCATTCCACGCATTTGGATATTTTGCCAGTTCCTGGATAGAAGAAGAACCCTGCAAATGGGCATGGAGTGAAAAGAGCAACCACATGCAGTAGAGCGTAGTGCTCGCAATTAGCACATGAAACAGATAAGCAAAATAGCAATTCAGCTTTCAACTTCTCTCGTTTTATCTCACCATACAACGCTCCTTCTCTCTCTCTCTCTCTCTCTCTCTCTCTCTCTGTTACTCTCTAGCTCACTCTTTCAACCTCTTGTTGTTGCCTTCTCTAATGACGCAAATTTGTGGTCAATTGTAGTTCAAATTGATTCGCTTGCCATTGGCATTGCCATTTTCATTGCCATTTCCCTCAATTGGGAAGCCTTTTTCGGCCTAACCGAATAATCAGCTTGGTCTCTTTTTCAGCTCTGCACTGCCCTGCACTTACCTCTCTCTCTCTCTCTCTCTCTCTTTCTCTCTTTCTCTGTATGGTTTTTGCGTACTCCTGTTTCGCTCTGCGCTCCTGGCAGGACAATGCACAGAATTAATGTCTGGCTGGGTGCTCAGTGATTCTCGGATACCATTTAAATGGGTTTCTATCATTTGGAGCAGGTGCATATCCGACTGGTTGTGTGTAGCTTTCATGGGAACGGTACAGATCTCTGTGAGTCTAGGGTATCAACGGATTCGGCATCCGAACGAGAGCGTCTGTCACATCTTGTGGCTCTGCTTTTGTGGGGGGTTTCATTTCGGGCTTCCTTTTGTCGTTAAGTTACAGATGTCTGCTCTCCTGGTGCTCCGTCCTCCTCCTCGTCCTATCCCTCCCCCATGCTTTGCTAGACTTGGTGGCGGGGGCGCTACTTGAGTTTTTGCACCTTTTTCTCTGTCTCTCTCTCTCTCTTTTGCCTTTGTTTTCTAGTTTTTGGGAATTTGTTGATTTAATTATGCTTTCTGCAGCTTCCCCTCCCTCACTACCCCTGACAACGTATTAAATATCGAATCTCCCCCCGATCGGATGTGGCGGCAGATGGGGGGGAGGTCGGGTTAGCAAAAGTCCAATTACAAAAATATTTTTCTTTTTCTGTGTAGCTCTTTACGCCTTTCCCCTCCCTCCATGTATCTGGCTTTGTATTTTGAGGGGTGGATCTGCCTCAATGCCACAGGTTGGCTTTGTTTCTGTCCGACCACCCCCCCTCACCAATGACCGATTCGGAATGAAAAGAGAATTAAGTGAAACATGACAGGCATTGCGTCACAGCTGCTTGGACAATAGTTTTTTAGACATACCCAGCACTACCACCCCCACACACACACATACACATAACCAACTAACACCCCACCCCCCCAACCTCCCTCCCACGACCACTCGCACACTCCACCACCTCTGCTCTGGGACACATTGAAATTCAAGAGGAGCCGCCGCCGCTGCCGCCGCCGCCGCCATTGAGCGTTAGTTGTTGTTGTGATATTTTTTTGTTCGCTTTCGCTTTGTCGTTCCGTTCGTTTTCAACGAAAACCACAACAACAGCAGAACACAAGCACACAGTGGAATAGGAACAACTGGAAAAGAAAGAAATAAGAAACACGTGAACTTGGGATCACGTGGAGGGCGAAGGAGGAGGATCAATGGCACACCCACTTCTAGGAACTTCCAAGTTATCAAAGATGGCAACAACAACAAAAAAAAAGACCAGGCTGGAGAGAGACTTTCAAGCCTCCTGAGCAATTTTTGGAATCTGAAACTGAATTCTTAAGATCTTCAATGGGGAAAGGATTGGAAAATGTACAATTTATGCACACAATTCTACGATTCTAGGGAAAAGAGATGTTTCCTTTCGGCCTTTCTGCTTCTATTTGAACTAGTTCCAACCCTTCGCCACGCAACTTTGACCCCCTGGGGGCCTGCCGCGCCAAACGCAGCACAAAAAAGGTAACTTTGTTGGTTCGATGAGTTTTTGGTACTGAAGGGGTTGTGGGGATTCTGTGTTTGCCATGTGAAAGTTACTTTAATTACGAAATTTTCAAGTAATTTAATTTCCATTTTGTAGCTCTGGCAACTCTCCCCGTCAAAATGAAATTGTGTACAAGTGAAATTAGTGATAGGGGGGCACAGAGAGTGAGAGAGAGAGCAAGTGGAGGCCAAAAATGGTATGGAAAGGAGCGTTAATCGGGGTTTAATCTTTCAAAGAAAAATACAAATTTTTACATAAATAGATTATGAGGAGGAAGGAGAAAATGGTAGAGAGAAACCCGTGGCCACAAAGAGTCTAGAAGCTAGATGAAGAGCAAGCTACAGCGCGGCAAGGAGGTAGTGGATAGGGTGGTAGGGGCTTTGCAGACCGCCCTCTGGCGGTCACTATGGTAAAGCTGGCAACTCTCCTCCGCCCAACCCTTTTAGTCCAAACCCAATTAAATGCCGTTTGCAATTTGCACTAAAAGCATTTCAAGGATTTAATTTTTTTATTGTTTTTTTTTTTTATTTTGCACCCACTCTCGCTCTCATCCACTTTTTTGCTATCGGGATGCATCTTCTTCCTTCCAGTCCCCAACGTATGATTTCGATTTTATTCACCCACTGTGTGTGTGTGTGTGTGTGTAGAGCCACAGATAAACTCGCATGCAAACATTTGTTATCCAATAGCTGGCTCCTAAATAACACACCTAGAAATCTCTTCCAGCTTCCATTTGCTCACAGTTTTCCCAATCTAAAAGGGTATTGGAGCATCGATACTGGAACTAGGAGCGGGAAATATTTAATAATTGTCTAGCACGTGTGCCCAGACAACCCGTGGTTGTTGCTCCGAGCTCCCCTGGCTGGATACACACGTACATATTTTCCCTGCCTTTTCAGCTTTCGTTTTTCCAGCATTTTCATCGAGATTTTCGAATTAAATTGAATTAGTGTCAGCCACGCGATATAAATTATGCAAATACATAAAATGTATGTATGTACATAGTATATGACAATACTCTACATACATATTTACCTATTGAATAAGGGGTCTCGGGGCTTGATTGCAGCTTGGACTGCATTTGAGAGACACCCACACACGCGGCCCCCTCTCCGTCACATGGCCATACTGGAAAACCTTCGAGTATCTAACTGCCCACGCCCCTAACCAGCAACAGCCGCAGATATAATATATATGTATACCGTGTGTATATCTTTATATGTGTGTACATATGCTTGCTATAAATACCACCTGTAAATAGCCGTAACTTATTTGATTACCTTGATGTACTATTTCCAAGCAGCCACACTAGAGATGGGCCCACAACAGCAGCACGACAAAAGACTTGGGCCAACATTTTCGCATAAATATTTTGTGTGGATTCTCTGCTTGGCTCTTCATATCTCATTGCTTCCTGGAAAGATTTAACCCGCTCATAATGCAATTACATATATTTGGAACGCAATTAACCCTTCGAAATCGAGTTAATGGCAGAACCCACCAAATGATGTTTCTCTGTACAGTCTTGTCCTTCGTTCCGTTCCGTCCGCTTAGGAGTTTTGCCCATCTCTGAAATATCGATATTTATATATGTGAGCTACACCCGCCACTTATGTGCCTGTAAGTGTATGCAATTTGCATTGTAAAGTACACCCAGGCCCACACCATTTCCTACTATAATTAGCCTACATACTACTTTGTGTGTACTCCAAGTAACCGGCTTGTGGCCAAGAGGGAGAGCTCAGCGAGTGACAAGGAGTTACCCCATGCCAGCTGTGTCCAGCAGTGTGTCCGTTGACAAATTTGATTGTCCTTCGGTTTGGGGAGCAATTTAATGCTGAAAATGGGAAATTATTCCAATCTGAGCGCTTCAGTCTTCGGAATCCTCTTAACTAATCATTGTATGAAATCTCTTTACATTCAGTTTGCATTTGTTTGCTTCTGCTTCAGGTGCAGTTATCCAATAAGATTAAGTTCAGAGGCAAAAATTGAAATTTCTCTGATCACCATGGCATGACAATCTTCTACTTTTCTGTGTAGATTAATTGTATTTTGTTTGCTGTTGGAGCGAAACATTTTTCAGCGACTTAACAAATGATTTATTGCGTACTTGAAATGACCAACCAAGTCGAGTTTAAATTGATTTTTGTTTTCTGGAAACCTTTCCGGCCTGCATGACTCGATTGAATTACAAGCGCCTCCTCAAGTTTGCTTTTGCTGCTTTTTGCTTCCCCAACTTTCTTGTATATTCGATTTGCCTGAAACACAGTCACAGTCCCCGGGCCCTGTTTAATCACTAAAACAATTGACACATAGACAAAGACGGTTTCTGTTTTTGTGCTGAAAAGAGTTCCTAGAAACACTTTTCATGCTCGAGTGGATCTCGAATCCTACCCGATGGGCGAATCCGAGCCAGTGCGTTGAGTTCGTAGTACTCGTCGCGTATTTATTTTTGTTTCGGTTTCTTTTTTCTATGCCGTTTCCATTGTTAATGAAAATAAATTTCTGACGCCGTAGCTGGGCTCTGATAAATAATAACAATAATACAAAAAAAAAAAAGCTTGTGCCTGTTGTTTTTGTGTAGTTTCTGTAGCTGTTGCTGCCCGCCGTTGATAATATCCGCCGGCCATTGCCATAAAAAGCAATGAGCAAAGAAACAACAACAACAACAACAAAAAGGCAAAAAATAACATAAAAGTCGGAAAAGCAAGAAAAATAATAATAAAATAGAGCTACTTACATTTCGTATACCCTAAGGGGCAGTGCCTGCCTGCCTGCCTGCACAGTTTCTGCACTTGTTTGAGCCATGCGCAACTTCAGGCTAACACCGTTAGCCATCCACCCATCCGACAGATCTTTGCCGTGAGGAGGAGCTACAACAATCCCCTGTAGCTGGGGCTGGGAAATATTCTCTAAACTGAATGAAAAAAGGGTATACGAAAAGCAAACAAATTTCAGAAAAAGAACAAGAAAAAACAGAAGCGGAAGAGGAAGTGAAAGAAGGTGAGCTGAGCCGCGCCGAGTGTCATTGCCACGCCATTATCGTCCCACACTCTCCACACACACACACACACACACAAGGTGCAAGGTGCATTCACATGCAAGGTGAGGCCATTCCATGCCGCCCGCTGCTTGATTCACGCTCGCTCATGGAAATACCCCACCATTCGCCGCTGTCTATCCATAATCCACTCTCTGTTCCCGAATCGAACTGCTAAAACCTTTCCACACTTCGTTTCTAATCACCTGTTGGACCATCTTGCCAGAGAGTTGCAGTTTTCCATTGCTCATCCAAAACATATTCAAAATGTTAAATGTGTATCGAAGTTCTGATGTATGTTCTTGTTGTTGATGGATGATGGATCGATAAATTTGTTTTACCCCATTTATTATTTAAATTTTCAATAAATCTCCAAGCCCTCTCTCTGTCTCTCTCTCTCTCTCTCTCTCTCTCTCTCTCTCTCTATCCATCTGTTTTCCGCTGTGTTTTATTTTAATGTCTGACTTTTTGTTTTTTCTTTTTATTCTGTCGCAAAATCGATAAAATTAAATTCTCAATTGTCACCTAACACACACACACACACACACACACACAAACACCCTCACGTGCAGAGGGGCATTTCATTTACCGTTCGTGTTTCCTCTTAACGATTAGTCATTTGCAATTATGGTAGCTTTTAAGCCCCCCTCCCCTCCCCTGCCCCCCACTTGTATGCTTTTGTCCAATGTCAATGACGTTGCCACCCTACCGCCCCTCTCCGCTGCTCCGATGCCTCTGCGTTCTCCCTTCATTTTGCAGCACTTTTCTCTTTTGATTTTTATTTGCAATGATTTAAACTCTGAATATTTTGCATTCAATGCGAGTTGTTGTTTGTTTTTGTTTATTGCAAGGACATGGAAAGAGAAAGAACGAAAAAAAGAGAGTTCATTTTTTTTTTGCCACTTAGCTGTTGATCGAGTGGATTAATTGTGACAGTTCTCGGAACTATTTTTTTTTCCTGGTATTTTCCAGTTGAATACAAGTTCCCGCTTGACATCTCCCCCTCCCTCCCCCCTTTATCTCTCTTTTTTTTGTTTAACGAAATATTAATTAAAATTTTTAATTAGGCAGAAAGCGAGGGAAAATGTCATGAAAAGTTTAAGAAACTTTACCGAATGCGATGACGATGATGACTAGAGAGGGGGAGAGCGAGAGAGAGAGAGAAAGAAAGCGCGAGAGTTGCCTGGCAACAGGAGAAAATTGAAAGGAAAGCAGGAAAATCCACATGAAGAGACAAAGTGGAATTTGTCGACATTGAATGTCGTCCGTCGACAAAGAGGCGGAAAAAGTTTGTATTTTTAGTTTGTTAAAACAAACGCACAGAAATTGTTTGTTTTCTCCACCCACCCCGACCAGCCTTGGTGCCACTTGAAACACTACCCATGCCCTGCCCTGCCCTCCCCTTCCACGCTTGCACTCAAATATATTACGCATACGCCCTAGAGGCCATCAATCCAAATTTAATTTCATTCGCCCCGCCATAAACACACACACGCACAAAACACAAAAACAGGCCAACAAAGGGTAGAATAAGCGGGAACATCGAGTAAAATATACAAAAAAATTAAATAAAATAAAATAAGGAATAGGAATGCAAAATTCATAAACCAATTCAAGACTTGAGTAAACTTTTCTCTGTTCTCCGTTGACTTGAAATTCTATTTTTGCGGCAGAGAGCATATCCCAGCAGGAGCTCCAGCTCTCTCTCTCTCTCTCTCTCTCTTTATCTTTCTTGCGCCCCATGGGGTCGAGGATCTTACTGGAATTTTGTCGAAGCTCAAGTGCAGAGTTTTGCCCCCTACCAACTGTCTGAAATTGTTGTGCAATTTGAGGGAATTCTAACTGAAGGGTGAATCGTTTAATTGAGCCAAATGCGGCACGCATAAATATGGCAACTGAAGGTTCAGCGTGATAGGCAATCAACGTTAATTGACAGCCATTAAGGGATTAGCAAGCTACAGGATACTCTGAAACTGCAGATTGCTTCTAATATCTGTATGATAAAATGACTTTGAGGGATACCCTGCCCTGCCCTGCACCCACACACCGACTATTACTTATTTGTTCCAAATTCAGAACAAGAAAAAGCATTCCATTCTCTCTTTGATTATTTCTTGATTTGGCAAACATACAAAATTCATTCTTCTTGATTTTCAATTCCAATTTGTCTGTGTGTGTGTGTGTGTGTTTTTTTGCTTCTTTTAAATAAATATATTTTACTCGATGATTTTGTAACAGCAGACACTCGACTCGACTCGCCTCCGCACACGCCTCCTCCACGCAGATGGAAAATAAACAAAATTTTAAAAGCACCAAATGAAAAGCAAAGAACAAATTGGGTTAGAAAATGAGATGGAAGAGAATCATTTAGTTCTCTAATTATTCAGATACATATGTACATATGTATGTACACTATCAGGCCCAGTACCATGTACAGAGCACTGGGTTGTTCCTCTTTTAAACTCAAATTATTGAATTATTGGATTACCATTCGAATTTAATTTGTTGCTTAAAGCTTAGCTAGACCCATCCTACATCCATATGTATCTATAATGTGGCATCTAATCCATATGTACATAGTACATATGTGGGTGTATCCATGGGCTTCTGGTTAACGAATATTAAAGGAAAAGCGCAGTTGCTTGACCTTGCCACAAGCACACACACACACACTCAACACTGGCCCGTGCCGCACCTTTTTTTGCCACTGCCCTGTTGAGCTTTGTCCAAAAATTTCTTCAGCTCTCCATAAAGTAAAACAAACAAAAAAATCAATTTTTTGTGTCGGACTTTCTACTGGGTCCTTTCCCCCCACCCACAGAGGAGACTCTTGTTCCTGCTCTGCCCCTGGACGGGGGAGTGCCATCGGCCTATCACTAGTTACATACATTTTTTGACAGGGCGCATGACAAACTGAAGAACTGAAGGACGGACTTCCCTCCATCCCCATAGACAGAAACATGACAGAGGCGGAGCAGCAGGAACCTCCCTTCACCACTTTGCCTGATTATCTCCCCTCTTTGTGTTCAGCGCCCCCTCAATGTTATGGGATAAATGTTGCACCACACCACACCACACCACACCCCACCTGCCGCCACCTGTCGCTTCGCACTCTCATATTTGGCACTCCCCGCCCCTCCTCTGTAGATTGCCCAATAATTGCGTATAAAAAACAGGGGAAGGAGGCGGAGTAGGAGGAAGAGGCCACGATGAACCAACAGTAAAAGTAAAACTGGCACAACAGCTTTTATTTTTACCTGTGCGATGGACTATGGGCATGATGTCTGGCCGGGTCTGCCGCCACAGGCTGTCGAGCTGGACGTATGTTGGTTGTGAGCTCTCGTTGGGAGACAAAAAGAGTCAAAGCCTAAGAGGGAGAGGCGCATAAAGAGAGGAAACATATTCATTTCCCAACTACGTAATTCTTTAATTTTATATCTGTCACCCGATAAATATATGTACATATGGATATAGATGGATCCCACACCTGGGCTGCCGTTTGCCAAAGAAATTGGGCGAAATGAAAAATAAAAGTTCTTGGCAGCTGCTCGGCTCGAGAACGTGGAACGTGTTTGTTTTGGTAACTGATAAAGTTGGGGCCAAGTTAACAGGTTAACCTTCCTCGCACTTGCACCTTCACTTCCACTTCCACTCCGAACCAGCTCCTGCTCCTCCAGCCATGGGGTTCCCTTCTTATCGGCAGGCACCTTTTATCGGCGGAGCCAAAAAGCCAAATCCCACTATGCGGATGAGACAGCACAGCGCACATGTGTAATCAAATCGGACGCCAAACCCCTCGTACACTCGTACACCTCTTCTGCTATGCAGCACCTTTGCATAGAAAGAGAGAGTGCGAGAGAGAACGAGCGATAAGTCGAAGTCGAAGTCGTAGGCAAAGTCGAGGCGACGGCCGACGGCCGACGGCTGCCCATGGCCGAAGTAAATTCTTTTCATATGTACCCCGGGTACATATTCGAAGTCGTAGGCCCTTGGTGGGGTACATGGAATTAGTTTAGTGTTTTTAGTTTTTTATTTTATACATCAAACAATAGTTGTGTTTAATTGATTGAACGTGTACATTCCGGATTCAGAATCTAATTCTTCTCTGATTACGAGTTAATGGGTATCGCATAGTCGCAATGTCCGAATTTGTCTTTATTTAATGTTGATTTTTATATTTTTTTCTTTGGCCTCGCACTCGAAGCGGATGACTAATGCCTGCCAGCCGCCAGCCGCCAACCGCCAACCGCTGCCCTGTCCCTCTCTTTCCGCCACTGTTTCGCTTTGGTTTTTGCGATAGTAGGATATTTATATACTCTATGTGTGTGTGTGTGCGTCTGCCGCTATGCTTGCGCGGGTGCGTGGAGAGAAGCGGAACGTGGAACGTGAAAAGTGGAATATAACTTTGGGACTTGTGGGCAATGTGACGACAGCGAAGACCGTGTAGGCCTTCGTCACCATCGGTAGCCCGCCCAGCACTCGACGTAGCCGATATTTTCATACATTTTCTGCATAAATTAATCACAGAGAATAATCAGAGAATGAAGCAATGGAAGTGTGTGTGTGTTTATTTTTTCTTACGAAATTTGAAATGGAACTTTCAAAAAAAAGAAAACGTCTGCCTTTTTTTCTGCTTCTGTTTTTGGATGGAGCTGTGGCGTTGGATCCTTGCTAGCCGCCCTAGTTGTCGTAGTTCCACTTTCAATTCCAATCCAATTAGAACTATTTGAAGTCCCCCTCCCCCCCGCGCACAGTGGGTAGTGCAGGGTAGAGCACAATTTTGTCAGGCAGCCATGCCTTCGGCCGACCGACATGGCATAAAGCAATCAAATTTGTTGTAGATTTTAATTAATGCAGCTGCCATCGAAAGTGGCAGCCACGGAGCCAGCCCAAGCACCAGCACCAGCCCCACACACTTTCTGGCATGCCATGCGCCTGCAGTCCGTTTCATAAGTGTATGTCTGATGATAGAAAGCTAATAAATGACACAAACGTACTGAAAGGAAGGCATTTTAATTGAATGAAGCGCACTGTACTTGCCCGTGTGTGTGTGTGTGTGTGTCTCTATGTCCATGTAAATGTTGTACAGGTGTCAATGTGCCAAGTCAATTAATCTGCGATTGGAATCGAGCTGTCTGTTCTTGCCAGAACTGTACTCCTTCTCGTCCTCATCCTCCTCCAGCTGCTAGCTCCATGCCGCCAACTGACTTTCCATCTTTATGACATGCCAGAGAACCACTGGATCACAGGCTGATGGCATTCCTGGTGCTCGTACAATAAGAGGATGCCGCCTGGATATGACATTTTGCCGGCGCCATCGTGCACCGCCTTCCCCCTCTCACATCCTTCGCAGTGCCTTAGTGCCGTTATGTGGCACAACATAGGAATTCAATTTCCTGCAAGTAAGCTCTCGTTCCCATGCAGGCAACCACCCGCTCACCCAACCCCCCCTGGGTGGTCTAATGCACCGGAAATGCTCTTGAAAAATGCTGAACTGCACGCAAAAGTTCTTGGGGATGCTCAGGGGGGTGCTTGCAGGAGTAGAATCAGACGACCCGCAGAGCTTCCACCTTGCCACCTTCGTATAGCAGTGAAAAGAGAGAGATGGAGGGGGCAAAGCTAACATTAAATTCAAGGGAATGTCTCTGTTCGTTCAAGAAGTAAATGCCAAGCGAGTGAGATTGATATTGGTATTGATATTGATATTGATAGGAGGAGCACACCACAGCACATCGCACCGTTGGCTTTTCCAGAATTTATATTTCAATCAGTTCCTAAGCGGATTGCCATTTGTTTTCCATTCGACTCCACTATGCCGCAATTCGTCTCAATTCGAGAGAGATGCTGAGCCGCGTTAATTGCTGGGAGCTCTCGGACTTGGATGGATATTCACTCCTTACCACATCCTTGATATTGTCGCTGTTTCCGCTGGTTGAGATGCAGAGCAGAGTGTTCATTGTCCTTTGGCTGTTCTGCGCTGTGGTTTGCCACTCACTAATTTGATTTTGTTGCTTGGAAATGGAGACAGCTCCCTCATTGTTCTTCTGGCATCTAACTCACAAAGATGAAGATGAAATTGAAATAAATTATTGAGTTGAGGCGCTTCTGTGAGTCCTGCACCCCGTACTTTATGAGAGTGGAAAAGTATTTTGTCGGGACTCCATTTGGAAATTATTCATTCATTTGTGATTGCAAATTGAATCAGTGGTCCAGTCAGTACTTTTTTCTCTAGGTGTATGTCATTTCTGGGTCAACTCTTTCTCTCCCGCTGTCTTCGTGGGCTTTTATGAACAAAATTGAAATGGAAAGCCAACAAAGGGAAGCAAGCGGGAATTCCCGAGACAAAGGCACTCGACGGTAAACGGGAACACATAAAGGCAAGTACATATGTATAAATATGTACATACATAAATGCAGTTGAAATATAATCGGGCATCAGCCTTGAGATTAGAGATAATTCTTTCTCCCTTATCTCTCTCTCGCTCTCTCTCTCTCTAACAGTACCTCAGAGATGCCCTGCGGATTGGATGGGTTGGAATGAGGTGGGGTCTCTGTTGTGCAATTCCACACACAAAATGGCGTCACCGTCACCAGACTCGGTTATGGCACACCACACACTTTCCCCCCACCCGTTGCCTGTTGCCTTTTGCCTGTTGCCTGAGAGAGCTAGGCCCTGTCAATTTCATATTCGATTCATTCAATCTCTAAACGATTAGAGATTCCTGCACACAGGCCCAACCCGCTCACCCGCCGACTCATTAGCACTGACCGACCATCGACCATCGTTTCATTTTTGCGTTTTTGCTTTCTTTTTGGAAATTGTGCAATCAACGCTGTTTTGTGTGTGTGTTGCGGGGGGGTAAGCAGCAGACGTACTGCTCGCATGCACTGCAAGTTATTGTTATTTTTCGTGCTTATTGCGTGCAATTTCATAGATGAATTCGTGCACACAGATGCATGACTCAACGTTTACACGGGGGTTACAAGTACGTTTCGGGTACAAGTAAACGATATGCGATAAGACTAAGGGAAGAATTCGAATGCCATTAGATGAACAGTCGCATGCACATTGGTGTCATTCACTTTATATTGGTTGCAAATCAGGTGACACAAATCTTGTTGTCTGGAAACTATTTTTGGAATCGTATTCTTCTCTGTTCGTATTCTGTTCAATGTGTCACTACTCAAGTTTTTGTAGTATTAAATAGGTTCAGGGAGAAAACAGCGCCTGGGGCAGCGGATTAATGCCTCTAAACGTATTTTAAACTGGACCGTAAGTAAGCACAAGATAAGACAGCCCATTGTTGCCTCTCCAATGGTAGTTGGGGGAACTGCAGTGGGAAATAAAAGTGCAATTTTACCAATAATCTCATCAAATATAATCTTATCTTTTTCGATTAGTTTCTTCCAAGTGAGTTCTCACTGTTCAGGCATGTGTGTAAATATTTCATGGATGCATTTCATGAATTCCCATAATCGCATAACCGTCGCGCTCCTTCCTACCTGTCTCCCAGCTCTCTGGCTCGTTCTTCTTTATGTTGTTCATTCGGTGGAGAGAGAGAGCGAGAGGGGGGGGGGGGAGTGGGTTGGCGATTAACATAAATCCCTGGCACGTGCTCCGAGAGCTGCAGAGGGGCAGCGGCAGCCTCAGTTGCATTCGAGTTTATTTGCATTCCAAAAGTTCTATGCAAATAACGGGTGGCACACGAATAGTGTGTGGAGGGGGTTGGGGAAGAATAACAACAACAGGGTGAGGAGTGAGGTGAGGCTTTTTGTTCTTGTTTCGTTACATTTGTTAACGGTAAACAAAAAGCGATAATAATGCACAGAAATAAATCAGAAAAATAGAAGCAGTTCCCGAAAGTTAACGGAACAGGGAAAGGAGAATGAGAATGAGTAGGTGGAGGAGTGGCAGAGGGAGAGGGACAGGGGCAGCGAGCGCAGGTAATGGCAATAGTGAAGTGTGAAAATTTGTGTGCAATTGCTTCGAGCGACATTTGGAAATCTTCTTCGGAAGCACAGACTCCCTCCCTCTCTGCTCTGCACCGTCTCGTTTCTCCTTTCGCTTCACCTGCTGCCTGCCTGCACTTGAAAGCTTTCACTGCAGGCAATTGCCAGTCTGTAGGGGTAAGTGGGTGAGGGTGAGGGTGAGAGGAAGTGAGAGTATAATAATAAAAAGCCAAAGCCAAAGCGAAAGCCTTTTCAACTCGCTCCAGGGAGGCAGCTACAAAATACCCTTGCAACTTCTTGGGGCTGGGAAAGGCGTAACTCCCAGCTAAGTAGTCGATCCATACATGCACATGAGAGGATTGCAAAGAGTATGAACCTGCTGCTCGATATACCCTACCAACCCCATGACAGCTGTAGGTCATCCCATGCCGCCGCTTGATTCAGACTGATGATGATGCTGCTGCTGCTGCCATTGGAACTTTTCCTGCGGTATGGCTTTGTGCATGCCCAAGCAATCCGTAATGCAGTGAGAATTGCGGAAAAAGTAATACATTCACCTTAAGTAACCCGTAACCCGTAACCCGAAAGACGTAAACCGTACACCGAAACCCGCAAACCCGTACACAAGTCCCGGACATCATTGCAAATGCATCTGTCGGCTGGTGGTCGTGGGGCGAGAGAGTGGAGACAGCGAGGACAGACGGAAATGGAAATGGGCTAAAGGACACGTGTTTTGTGTTGGCTGGCAACATTCAGGGCTCAGGGCACAGGGCCTGCTGCTGCTCTCGGTTGCAGGATGCAGGATGCGGCCTGCGGGTCGAGCCTTGGCTTGGCAGTGGGCCAATGGTTGGCAGTAGTGGAGGGGAAAACGGTTCCAGTTCCGGTTCAGTACACTCCAAAGTGATTGCGGCGACCCCACGGGCGGTCTCTGTAACTGTGCGGGGTGAGGCATCTCCTGCTGGTTGGTGGCCAGTTCGAAGTGGCTCGCCGCTAGTTGTTTGACTCTATTTAATGGTCACCCCACGCCGCTTCCTTTCCCAATGTTTGCTGTGAAATTAGAGGCGTTCTCTGAGGTGGTGGGGACTTTGAGCCTCTGTAACAGCTTTGAATGATTACGTAAAACATCCCGCGATATGTATAGACTATTCGCACACCCTATAAGCAGCAATTTTTTCATTGTTATATTTTGTTTGTTTTTTTACAGCTGCCAGTACTACGTGAAGAGCCAACCATGGGTGCTAGCCTACCAGGGTGTCATCACATTCTTCGTGCTGGCCAACTTTACGCTGGCAACGTTCATGGACCCGGGCATTATACCCAAAGGTATGTAGCGTGCTAAGCGAGGTACGGCGCCAGTCCGCACAGCCTAAACTTCGACTGCATTCTAGCCTCACCCGACGAAGACTGCGAGGAGGAGCTGCGCGCCCCGCTCTACAAGAATGCTGAGATCAACGGCATCACCGTCAAGATGAAATGGTGCGTCACCTGCAAGTTCTATCGCCCGCCCCGCTGCTCCCACTGTTCCGTATGCAATCACTGTATAGAGGTAAGTGCGATCCTCTTGTTGGGAAATTCGCCTCATTTCTGATACTGATTCTGATTTGTTTTGTTTTCTACTCAACAGACGTTTGACCATCATTGCCCGTGGGTGAACAACTGCATTGGCCGGAGGAACTATCGATTCTTTTTCTTCTTCCTCGTCTCACTCTCCATCCACATGCTGAGTATATTCTCGCTGTGCCTGGTCTATGTGCTCAAGATAATGCCCAACATCAAGGACACGGCGCCCATTGTAGCGTATCCTTTACCAAAAACACAAAGCAAAAGCACATTAATTAATATCTAAGTAGAGTTCGTATGGGGAGAAAGTGTTTCCTCCCTACGATTTACATATGTTTGTGTCTGTATGGTTTCCCTTAACACTTAACTCTACAGCATGATACTGATGGGCCTTGTGACCGTTCTGGCGATACCCATATTCGGCCTGACCGGCTTCCACATGGTGCTGGTGTCACGGGGTCGCACGACCAACGAGCAGGTCACGGGCAAGTTCAAGGGCGGCTACAATCCGTTCTCGCGCGGCTGCTGGCACAACTGCTGCTACACACAGTTTGGACCACAGTATCCAAGGTGAGTATCCAATCCCACCATACCACCACCAGTGCCCACTGGCAGGGTGGGTTGAGGTGGTTCGGCTGGGAATGTGTGTGGGCTCCAGATGATATCGATTTGTGGTTGTTCACTTTGATTGCTCAACGCTTGAATGGAAACAATTGTCTCTCTGGCCCATTGCTAATTGCTAGCCACAAATGCCAATCAGGTACACTCAGTACACACACACACACACACACACTTCCGCGAAATTCGAAATGAAATGTTGCAAGTCGTACAACTCATATTTATTCAATTTATTTAAATCGTTAGATTTAACTTGTCAAAATGTCTAGGCGTGTTTAGATTGCCCTGTCAGTTGCATTCACATCAAAGCTTAAGCGGCTGCTAAATTAGCAAATGTACATTCAGGACTTATTTTACTCTTAATAAACGCATGGAGCAGCAGCTCCAGAGAACAGTAGAAATAGCAGAATTACATATGGAGATTAACAGTACGTGTAGAGATTTGGCAGAACAGTGCTAACAGTAGAACAGCAAAAGAAGCGGAACAACGGGAATATGTAGACTAAACAGCAAAGAGCAAAGAAACAGCAGATCTATGTAGATTAACAGCAGAACAACAGCAGTAACATTATATCTACTAATAACAGCAGAGAGCAAAGCAACAGAAGTAAAAGCAGATCTATGTAGATTAACAGCAGAGCAACGAACAGAGCAACAGCAGAACTACCACTAACAGCAGACAGCAAAGCAACAGCAGATCAATGTAGATTAGCAGCAGAGTAACATAACAGAGCAACAGCAGTAACAACAGAACTACCACTTACAGCAGAGAGCATAGCCACAGCAGATCTATGTAGATTAGCAGCAGAGTAACATAACAGAGCAACAGCAGTAACAGCAGAACTACTACTAACAGCGGAGAGCAGAACCACAGCATGAACATAGGAGAGACAGCAAAGTCGACAGCAGAGTCAGCAGCAGAGATCGTGCAGTCCATCGGGTGATTTGTAATACTTAATACACTCTCTGCTCTACACTCTCACTCACAGCTTACTCAACCCAAAGAAGTACGAATCGAGGCGATCGCAGACCCAGAATCAGGCCATTAGCACGATATGCAACGATCGGACCAACAATCAACAGAACAATTCCAGCGGTGGTCCCGGTGGCAACGGGACTGCTGCTGCTGCCATCGGCAGTGGTGGTGGCAGTGGCGGCGGCGGCGGCGTCGGCGTCGGTGCCGGTGGCGGTATGCGTGGTACAGCGGTGCAGTATTCGCCCCGCTCCTACTACGAGTCGAGTCGGGAGAAGCGCGGAATTCAGGTAAAGACTTATATGGCCGAGGGCAATGGTTATAATCAACGGTCGGGCAGCACAACGCTTTACAGTAAGGTGGGTAAACAAAAAACAAGTCAACCATTTTTGCAACCAAAAAAACCAAAAACTTCGACAAACTTCAAACTTCAAATCAAATCAAACTCATTCAAAAGAGCCAGCAAATTAATGCAAAGCCACAAAAGAACAGATTCCCATTACATATATCTATGTATCCTATTGTATCTATTGTTTCTAACTAATATACCCAATACATATCCTATACCCCATAGTGTTATCCGGATGGCGACAGCAATCCCCCTCTTATTGGCGGCACCACCTGCGGTCGGTCCTTCAGGTGGTGTCGGAAATCTCGTTCTTTCCTTCAGCTTTCAATAGCTGAATGGGGGATGGCTGGCGCCACCTGTTGTTTGTTACTTGAATTAGCTAATTAGTTGTTGTCATTTTTGTAATTGGTGTTTTTAATATTATTTTTGAAGCGTAATTGTTACCGTTAACTGTTGTTTGTTTCTGTTTTTGTTTCTATTTTGTTTCCGTTATTTCTGTTTTTTTTTTCGCTTAAATTTCGCTCTCTAAATTCCTTCTCCTTCCCTTTCTCTCGTTGAATCCTCTTTGGATCCTCTCCTTCTGTTGCTCATTTATCATTTGCTCTGATCCCCGTATCGCCCGAACCCCAACCCCAACTACTTTTAATGATGTGAGTCAAAAATGTAAATATTCTCGTAATACCACAGTACAGTGAAGGCTCTATTTAACGGACAATACTCTTTGGGAGTGCAACAAGGACTGGCAACTAATTAACATTGATATTGGTGTTGTCTCCTTATTGGAAAAGTAACTATTGTCCGTCTGCCACTACTTCTAAAATACCAACAAATGACTGAATTCTACCACCTGACACCTGGGGATGGTGGTTCACTGTATAGGGTAAATACCTATAAACATTTGTATGCAATAATCTATGAGAATAAAGAGACTAACTAACTCTCTGAGGTACGACTATCTCAGCCTGTCCTTGTGGTGTGTGTCCGTGTCGTGCCACCATGTCTAGTCCTGCACCTTAACTCCCCCTCCATGCCCCACAATCCCCCACTATCTGCACTGCAAACATTAATTTATTTTCCTTTTGGCTGCTGCACTGCACTTACGGTCGAATGGCTTTTATTTCTCTGCTTTTCCGCTTTTTCTTCTCTGCTTTGGGCTAGAAAGAGAGTTTTTCCCTGGTTACCCGCCATCTCCATCATCAGTCTGCTGCTGGTTAAGGCCACACCCATTACAGGACCATTGTGGGGCCAAAGAAAAGTTTTCACACGCACATACCTCCTCTCTCTCTCTCTCTCTGTCTACTTTCTTCTCGTTTCTTTGCCCATGCTAATGCTACGGCTATTGCCAGTCGCTTTGGCTCTCCTTCTTTGCGGAAACTTATAGCCAAACATATATCGTATCTACTCCTCCCCCCACATGCATTTGTAAAATAAATTAACAACCTCCTCCCTTCATCCATGTACAATTTCATCGTCCTTTACTTAGGCCTAACACAAATACCATTTACGGACTATAAATATTTTGGATGCACCTCAATGTAGTACAACTTCTGTGACTGGTCGAAATCATTTCCGTTTGCTGTTGTCTGATTCCACGATTCCTGAGCCAAATGCCAAAGGATGGAAACGAAAAGTTTCGGCATGGATACCCATTCCGGGAGTAAATATTAAGTGAATAATAGTTGGCTAGTCAAATTAGAGTCAAATTGTGCAATCTAAATATGCGGATATTAACCTTCAGTGATGAAAACCCTTTTACTTAAAATTGCATTAAATTTCAACGTTTACTGAAGTAAAATGAGACGCCATGTACCATGTCCATAGTCCGGACTGCGGATCAAAGTTTCTGCTGGGAGCGTGCTCTCGTCGGACTACGATAAGTTTCGACTGGTAGAGGTAGAACTTCGGCTAGCCGTTGTTGTTTTTAGTTTTCACTTGTTTTTATTCCATTTATTGTTTCTACCGCCACATCCTTCAACACTTTCCCCCACGCCCTTTTCCTGTCACTTTTGCATGCAGGCGGATGAACCTGTTGATTTGCCGTATTCCCGTAATCCCGTATTATTTGCGTTGCTTTGTGATTGACACCCATTACCACATACATATTTAGTTGACCCGCTTCCGTTTGGGCATTTTAACCCGTTTCTGTTGCTGTTTCCGTTTCCCTTTCCGTTTCGTGTTCTACTAGAAGGCTTTGGCCCGATTGGGCCAGCTACGTTTTGTATGTATGTTCATGCTTCAGAACTGTCGTCGTGTGTCGTGTTAAAACAGTACTACAGACGTACATACATATACATAGTACATACATATATATAGAACCATATAGCATACATACTTATATCGAAAAGAATTGGTCGAAACTCGAAAAACAACTCAAAAGAAAAGAAAGACTACAAAATAAAACTCAAATGAACAAAATACTCTACACTTACTGCGAGCACCGAGAAAGGTAAAAACTATCTAAAAACCAAAAACAAAAAACAAATCAAAATTGTATTCCGTATTTATTTTTGATTCATGATTGATTGATTGACCTTGACCTTGACTTTCCAACGAGAATTATTGATTTCAACTTGTTGTCCTCTTATGATTTCCATTACAAATACAATTATATTTTTGTTCTCTCAAAATTTGGTACTCTTCCTTACCCCTCCTCCTTCGCACACCCTATCTTTATCTCGCGCTCGCGCTCTCTCTCTCTCTCTCTCTCTCAAATTCTAGCTACAGCTCTCCCTCTCCCTCTCTCTCTCTCTATGTCTCTCTGTGTCTCTCTCAACAGTACACTAGCAAATGTGAAAATGTAAAAATCAGTAGCAGGAAAACCACAAAAATATTCCGATGCTCTCTCCTTGAGCTTGTCTGCTGCCTCGTCTGTCTTAATCCGTAATCAGTGATCAGTGTTCCTTCGATGGTTCTGTTCACATGATTAGTGGCTATGGATAAGGCAAAAATAACATTAGAAAAGGATCGTACACTATCTTTTCTTGATATCTACGAAGGAATCCATCATCTACATTCTCAAGAACACAAAAACACGATACCTGCTCAATGATCACTGATCACTGATCACTGATACGTTGTCCATTGGGAATATCTCTGCCTGCAAGGGTAATCGTCGGTTTCGTCCTTATTCTGAATTTACCACTTTGACCATTTTCGTTTCGCAGTTTTCCCAAACCCATTCAAGTTTTCCTTCTTTTCTCTACCCTGCTCCCTTGCTAAAAACTAAATGATAATTGATACTCCAGCGAGGCCTTGCGTTCAGTTTATGTTGGGCCTTTGGGGGACGACCCTCTCAGTCCCTTCTGCTCCCTTCCGGTGGGGAGTTCCACTCACACACACACACACACACACACACACACCAACACAGCCACAGCCCCCGATCCCCTCTCATGACCACATTTTGTGTACAATTTTTATGTTTCACCTCGTTTTCGTATACGTTTTCACCTCCTTCATTTTCCTTCATTTCCGTCTATATCTATGTCTACGTCTACTTCTATTTCTCCTACTTTCTATTCTTATTACAATTATTGTTTTTGTTTTGTTTGGAAACGAACGCAACTAAATGTAGGGCTAAGTCTGTGTCGATCTCTGCTGCCGTTTCGATCTGTCAATCGATAACTAATCTCCGTCTTTACGATAATTACTTTGATAATCCACAGCTATCGCCCGGACGAGAGTGCTCCGACACGGATCTGGAGCCGCCACCCGCCTCACAGAGCCAAGACTGCGAGCCGACGCCGCCGCTGCAGCGCCATAACTCAAGCAACTTTTACCTGCCGCAGGTGAGCGACGGCGTCGGCGTCGGCGGCGGCGGTGGCGGCCTCAACGGCAGCATAGCCACGGGCATGCCCAACTCCCAGAGCACTGCCGGAGGCGGTGGAGGCGACTCGCCCCGGCACATGCGTCTCTACCATCCGCGCCACAGTCCGCATGCGCGACCCAGGTGAGAAATTAGCCCAACTCTCCCTCTCTCTCTCTCTCTGTCTGTCTTTGTGGTCACGACTGATCTGTCTTGTTGTTGCATTCTCAGGGGACTAGATCCACAGCGCGGCTATACGAGCGATGCTCTTTCGCCGGACCATCCCGGCGGCGTCAACGTTGGCTATGGCGTCGGCGTCGGCGTCAGTGTCCAGCAGCAACAGGCTATAGCGGCAGCAGCGGCTGCGGCTGCAGTGGCGGCGGCAGCAGCACAAAATCAACGCAGCGGGACGACCACCGCCACACCCACCATGCAGCAACGAATTAAGCCGCTGGGCGTGGCAACGCCCCTGGTGATGGCAAGTCCAGTGCGAAGGTGAGTCTCTCCATTCCCACCACTCCCCCTCCCCCTCCCCCTCCCCATCTCTCGCTCCTCATGCTAGCTACTCCTCGCTCACCCAGTGCTCCCCTTCCCTATTGCTGCTCTTGTTGTTGTTGTACCTTTTTACTCGCTTAAATCCGATATGTGTGTGCGTGTGTGTGCTTGTCTGCGTGTCTCGAGTAGTTGCAGCTGAAATTCAATCGAATAACCGTGTTTACCGTTACCTTTGCTCCTGCATCGCTTTGCATTCCTCTCGTTCGTTGTCTTTCCTCTCCTCTCACGGCGCACATGGCCTCTGTCGCTCTCTCTGTGTCCCTTTGCTTCGTATGCATTTCCGTTAGCTTAGCTCAGCTATCGCTCGTTTACCGCTTTCTATGCATCGATGACCGGTACTCCAAGCTTTAAGCTAAGCTTTCCTGCTCCCTTCCCTCCCGCACTCACTTTTGTTCCAAGCGTCCACTAGTTAAATATGCACATAGATAGAACAGAGAAGGCTACACACTCCGTTCCGAGAAAGGCCTGCGACAGAGATGCCCATCGGCGGGTTCAATGGCCGCTGCTTTTGCACATATGCCACCCTGCCACCCTGCCGCCCTTTTCGTCCCTTGTGTGTGCCCATTCTTATTCTCATTCCCATTTGCTTCCTTTCACCACCCCCCTTTTTATATGTACCATGAACCATGATTTTTCTGTGTGCACCACCTTACCTTATGAACTAATTATTTTTCCAACTTTTTCTTTTTCGTTTTCTTATTTTTTGTTTGTTTGTGTACCGAAGTCAATACTCAAATTCTGAGAACAGTACTAATTCCTAAGCCTAAGAACCTAATGAGAACCGAAATACCGCGATAAAACCAACCAACTGACAAACAGCAACAGCAACAACAACAACAAAACCAATCAAAGAAACAAAAGCAATAAATCTAATATCTAAATAAAGTACAGTTAAGTCAATAAAAAAGATAAGTAAAACACACCCCCACAAGGATCAAATGATATATATACACACACACACACACACACACACACACCCACAGAGTAAACCACGAGTCAAAGCCGTTGTTATCGTCGTCGTCGCCTTTCTTTCTCTTTTTATCGCTCTTAAACTTGTTCTATCAATTACCCAACTATGTATGCACTTCTGCAACCATCAACACGAGCCAGCCACGTGCTGCACCCTGTATAAACCTTCTCTACCACTACTACTACTACTACACTCCTTGTGCCCCCGTTCTACGTGCCACGTGCTGCACCCTGTAACCTTCACACACTCCTTGTGCCGCGCGTGAGGTGAGTTTGATTTTCTTTCTTCTTTCTATTTTGTTTCGTTTCGTTTCGTTTCGTTCATTTTCGTTGATTCTTCAGTACTGTCAGAGTTTCTTTATTCCGTTTTGTTTGCGTCCGCCTTTTGCCCTCAGTCATACACACCACCCTCAACAACATCCCCCATGCATACATAAATATGTACATAAATATGATATCCACGAGGATCAGGAATTATCTGCAGTCGCTCCAGGCAAACCTCCGAACCCATTGCTGATTTGCGGCCCACAAAGTCCTCTATGGGATACCATTCTGTAATTACAAAATAACTTTTATAGATTTGAACATTTGAATATCTGAATGCCATGGAACAGTTTTAAAACACATTTACATATTTACAACGTTGTGTCCATGTTCTCTCTCTCTATCTCTCTTTTCTTTTCGCCTTGTTTACCCTCCTGTAAGCTGTCACCTGTCACTTTGTTTCCTTTCCAGTTAGCACACTGGAATTTGTAGGAAGAAGTAGGCCTTCGTTTGGTCCCAAATGTCGCTCGAATTGATTTCAGTTTGGCCATTCATTCCATACAGTTTTCAACACAGAACAGATCTCAAAATCGTAAACTTTGCGCAAAAACTAAATTCCAATTTTTAGTTGATATTTGGCTGCTGTTCACACACAATTTCTCGACCCCGATTCGGTCCCATTCACTCTATAAACTATCCATAATAAACACAACCAACAACCAACAACCAACCAACCATCGCGATGAACAACGAACAACGAGCGAACGCGCACCAGTCGCGACTCCGTGCCCTGCGTCCGTTTGACAGGAGCCTGGCTGGGCGATGCTTCCACGCGAATTTAAGTCGCCTGCAGGGCGGTGGCGGTGGCGGTGTCGCAAGAATCGACGACCTTGGCTTTGAAGCAGCTGGTGGCGACCACACGCTCGAGGCAGGCGTTCGGTCCTCGGTTCTTAGCGACGCTTTGAATCAGTTGCAGTCGGCCACCGGCGGACAGCGTGCCAGATGGATGCGGAATGCATGGAACAAATCGCCCCACACCAGGGGCGGATTCGGGAGCAGAGGTGCGACGCTGCCAACCACATCTGAGGAGGACGAGGAGTCTTACAAGGAGTCTGACAACGACAACGAAAGCGATCACGTGGACAGGATGGATCAGGGCAAGGCAGCTAAGCAGGCGCCTGGCCCTTACATGCTGCCTTACAGCGGAAGAGAGCTTGAAGTGCTCGTCCAAGAGGATCGTTCCGCGTCCAAGATGGACTACATCACATTGATCGGCTTCGTACTGGGCTACCTGGCATCGAACATTCTGCTGTTCCTGTGCTGGTACTTCAGCTGGCTCAAGGAACAGGTGCTGATGATACGCCGGCGCCTGCTGGGCCCCGACAACCTGTGCGAGTTTTTCGACTTCGAGGACAACACTCGCCACTCCATCCACACCAAGCTCATCCTGGCGCCCATCATCTTCTTCGGCATTGTGCTCTACGGCCTTGTCAATCTGCTGCACATCGCGGTGAAGGTGGTGCGCTCCGATGTGCCGCGCACTGTGGTGGACTTTGTTCAGGCCGTGGCCCATAGCGGCTTCCAGGGTACAATTGCTGAACGTTTCGCCTGGAAGAAAGACTAAAAGGAGAGAAGAGACACATTTTCCAAGTATGCCCACAATCTACGTTCTCTTTCCTCTGTGGGCTGTGGTTCATTGCAAAGAAGTGGAAATCGCTGTTCATTCACTTAACCCAATCAACCCAATCAACATCGACCAGCGAGCTGGTGCTGGGCATTTCTCATGTGTAATTGTAATATTAAGAGAAAAAACAACCAGTACTGAAACGCATAAAGCTTACCATTCGATGCATACTTGTATTTACCCGTGTTCATCGATTAACGTGCGATTAACCTATCGATAACCATGCCATTTTACCATTATCCCATGAGGATTGTCCTCAAACTGTGTGTGGATTTATCTTTCGAATGGAGCACAGATAGTGCCAGTCTCTGATTTATCATCCACCATGTGTAATCTGTTTTGAATAACTTTTGCTTAATTTCCATCATCAATAACTACTGCAACTCCTCACATGAGTTAAGAGTCCGAAGCGAAGGCAATGGGCTAACCAATCGGTGATTAAACATTGCGGATCAGAGCTACATCTGTGATTCTGTAAGCATTTTGTGTGTCTGTGTGTGCCATTGCTGCAATCGCTGTAATTCTCTGTGTCTAACTGTTACTAACTGCTGGAGGTTCCAGCTGTACTCTAAAAACTGTATTGTTGGAGTAACTAAAACAGAATCGAAGCGAATATAATCGTCCATCACACTTACACGCCCTTCAACTTCGCATACCCACATATAAATATGTGCACATAAATGCATAACTAAATGCATTTGTCGCCTAACAGTTGCTCTAGCGCTACGTTCTGCGTTCTGTCCACACTTCGCTCCAATGTTTAATGTGTGCCTTTGTCACTATTCATCACTCCGCAGATCCAATCCGGGCACGCCCACGCAACCGAGACGTCCCGACTTCATTGGCCTGAATGCCCAGGCAGCGGCTGTAGCGGCGGCAGCAGTGGCCCAACAGCAGCAGCAACAACAACAACAACAACAACAACAGCAGGCAGCAGCGGCGGCGGCTGCAGCGGCAGCATACTATGAGTACACCAGCGGACTGCCGCCGCAGCATCCACAGGCGCCGACCATTCAGCAGCAGCAGCAACAGCTCTTGCTCCAGCAGCAACGAGTCCTCATGCAGCATCAACAGCAGCAGCAGCAAGGTGGGCACCTTCTCTCTCTATCTCTCGCTCTCTCTATATCTTTATCTGTATGTACTTGCAGCGTTGCAGCAGCAGCAGCAGCAGCAACAACAACAACAGCAAGCTGCAGCTCATGCGGCACATCCGCAGCACGCAGCATTGGCTCAGGCTGCCTACGGTGGCAGTCCCCAGCGCCGCTTCCTCTCTGAAGGGGAGCTGGTGCGGCAGGGACAGGGCGGTGGCAACGAGCTGTCCTACGCCCGCTCCAACAATACGGTGGATAACATACGCGAGCTGGCTGGGAGCCCACAGCGCGGTGTCTACATGTGGAAGGACACCTCGCCAGGTTTCAGCACCAACAGCGCCGGCGGGGCCCAACAGCAGCAGCAACAGCAACAACAGGCCGCTGTGAGTGGCATTGGCAGTAGTGCTGGCACGCTGCCGAGCAGCGGAAACTCGTCCGGGGTGGTGCCGCACGCTCAGTACATTACGGCTGGAGGAGGCACGCATCCGCTCATCATGACGCACTCGCGTCTGCAGGACTACGCAGTTCAGCAGCAGCAACAGCAGCAGCAGCAGCAACAGCAGCAACAACAACAACAACAGCAACACCAACAGGCGGCAGTGGCTGCGGCGGCAGCAGCTGCCTCATATCATCGCTCGAACCCCACGAGTCCCACGACAATGCCGCAGGCCTCCACAGCACAAACGGGCTACGTTCTGCGCTACGGAGGGGCCGCCGGAGGGAGCAGCGGCAGCATTGCCAGCGTGTCGGCCAGCGGACCTTCGATAGGTGGTGCGGCCGGTGGCGGTGGGTATCAGCCAGCGCTCCGCGGAGGTGTACCCGTCTTCCCGCCCAATCCGCTGGTCGGTGTCAGTGTGAGCAGTGCGGCGGGCACCCTGCAGACACAGCCCTCGCCACAAATTAAGCGCAAGCAGACACCGACACGGCCCATGAGCTTTGTGCGCGCCCTGGAGATGACCGACTCCATGGAGATGCAGTCGCTCGAGCACCAGCAGCACAACAACGGCGGCCTGCCCAGCGGCGTGGCGCCACCCGTGAGCGCATCTCAGCCACAGAGCAATGCGCATCTCATGCAGAATGCCTCCAATTCGGCAACGCCCGATCGGGCCAGCATCTACGACATGAACTACGAGATCTCCGTATAACCCGTGGTTGTGCCCGTTCTCCTAATGCCACCCGCCTCCAAAAGCAGCCACCATCCTGCCCCAGCTGCAGTCACAGGCACAGCTCAACCAATTGCTGCTCTCAACCAGCAGTTCTTATGCCAACATCAGCAGCCACAGCCGTCACAGCAGCAGCAGCAGCAGCAGATTCAGCACCAGCAATTGTTGGAGCCAGCGGCCTATGCCTCGGTGCCGGTGCTGCCCGTAAAGCAGCTGAGCAACGGCTTTGGCAGCTACCACCACAATTCGCATCAGCCTCAGCATCCGCAGACGCAGCAGCAGCAGCAGCAACTTCATAACCAGAACCACCAGAACCCTCAAATGCCGAACAAACGAAAATTTTCAACCTTCTTTTGAGTTGATCCACCCGAGCCCAGTCTCTTCTTATATTTGTTTGTTTTTTTTTAATCTATTTTAAATTGTATATATCTAAGTTATATACATATGTGTGTACATATACGTATGCCAGATATGTGTGTGCATGGACCGCTTGCGTACTGCTGTTGTAGCTATAGCTTTTAACTATTATTATTATGCATTTCTATGCTTTGTTTTTATGATTATTCATTTTTACAAGATCCACTCTCTTTTAATATTTATCATTCTCATCACCCGTAAGCATTTATATGGTCAATATTATGATACGAATTCAGCAGCAAGAAAAGTAACGAAAAAGAACCAAAAACAACAAAAAACGAACATGAAATTTGATAAGAAATGCAAAAAACAATTGAAATACTTTGTACACGTGCAGGTGGCCTATACAGGGCGTTTCCATAGCTGTGAGATTAGGAAATCTACCTTCGTTTGGAGCACACACTCTTAGGCAAACCAGTGGCCAATAAAAGAAACAACATTACTTATGCACATATGTATATTTAAGGCAGTGTCTTAAGTAGATTAAATGTATGTAAACCATCTGCATGTACGTATATGTATGCCATATAATGTGCTTATAGCAGCAATACATATATGTAAGTGTGTGTAAATCGTGTGCTATAATAGCTCCGATATTTGTTTGGAATTGGTATGTCTGTGTATCCCAAAATGTTCCAGAAAGTAATGGATTTATTTCACCAAGCCATCACCTTGAAATAATTCAAACGACAGCATATTCTTCGTTCGTCAATTGCCAAATTCAATTCTCTATTCGTTGATTCAAAGAATTGTTTGCTCTAGCTTTCAAATGTTTAATTTTATTTTATATTTAATATTAGACATTCGATTTTAAACGTTAACAAACTGCAATCGAAAGCTTTATAGAACGAGAGAGAGCGAGAGCGAGAGCGAGAGCGCTTCCCACAGCCCTGAAACGCACTGTATATGGTAACAGGCAGTGCGGTAGAGTACATTTTGACTATTATAATTTGTTGTACCTCTTAAGAAAACCCGAAACCGGTGCCGCAATGGTCTGTGTGTAACTTTAATGTCGTCCAATTCAGATAAGTTTTGATTTTCGTGTACATATATGTATGTAAGCTTAGTGTGTGTGTGTGTGTGTGGGTGTGGGTATGGGTGTGGGTGTGGGTGTGGTCTACGTACCAGTATGTACTATGTATGTATATGAAATATGTTGTGCGTGGAGTGGAGTGCAAACACAAGATTCTTTGGTTCCAGCTTCCAGTCTTCTATCTATCCACCACGTGTGTGTGTGCATGCTTATGTGTATATACATAGAGTTAGACTTTGTTGTTATGTTTTTAAGATAACGTTAGCTTTTATACCGATCGGTGTGTACGTAAATTATCCATGCATATGTCCAGTGTCGTGTCTGTGTCTTGTCTTTGTGGATCGATCCATCAGTCTGTTCCATGTTAAATCCATTTATGGTTGCGTTCAGCTTTCATCCAGGCAAACAAAAGCCCTAAAATTGTAATAAAGCACACACACCTGAGATCCAAGTGGAATCTGCGACTTATGTATTTGCTTATACTTATGTTTATATTCCTTTTTGTTTGCTGCACCAATTGGCGAAAGATACATATACACATATACATATACATATACATATATATAGATAGATGTTTAAGGAAAAAGATCCCCAAACACAACCCCGAACAAATCCTCTCCCCCCCAGATCATGAGAATTTGCAAGGAATCAACTTTGCCTAGACTATATAGAGGATCAATAGTATATATAGAAATATATACTTAGCATATTCTTAAGCGTTTTTGCTAACACATTAATTCATGAATTTGCAACAATATTTAATATTCATACAGAAATGCATACAAAAATATGTACATCCAAAAAAAAAAACACACGGCAAACGAAAAACGAAAACCAAGAAGAAAAAAACAAATACAATTAATGTAATGTAAAATGTAACAACAGATGCGGAGAATGAAATTGTTTTAGATTTTTATACCAACTTTTTATTAATGCAAAAATCGTGAATTGTTTCATTTTTGTATACCCCTGTCCCTGCCCCTGTCCTCTCCACCATCCGCCCACCATGCTAGTAGGAAAAGGTGTAGAAAACGAGAGCGAAAGAGAGAGCGGCCCAGGACGTAGCAGAAGTAGCGAAGTAAATCCACGAGCTCTAAATTGATTTTTTTTTTATGTATTCAATACTTACATATATGTAATTTGTAAATGATATGACAAGTAATCAAATAGCAAACATAAACAGCAAAAGGCAATTAATAAATAATACAAATAATAATGCGAAACCATTTGAGGTGTATTTATTCCCTCCCTGCATATATTATTATGCATTATCTTTAATCAATTCTATTATGATTTATTTTAATTTAATTATTTGTTATTTATTTACAGTACAACAATCGATTTATGTACAAACGAATAGAACAATAATTCAGCTAATCATCCACAAAACATTATCCACATTTAAATGTAACTAAATTCGCCTCCTAATTTACTTTTTATGATGGTCCCAAAGTGACTCTACAGCAGCGAGGATGTGAATATCTGCTGGAGAATGTGAGGTAGCTTGGTGAGGTCCATGCAGACGAAGCTCTGTCCCGCCGGCATTTCCGAATTAATTCTGTAGAGAGAGAGAAGTAAATTAGTATCTGAGAAATGAGTAGGAGAGAGCGCTCGACTCACTTGTCGGCCTCCTCGGCCAGGCTGCCAATGAATATGGAATAGCCCTTGACCTTGGGCTCGCCCCTCTTGAGGGCCAACGCCAGATCCTTGGGCGCAATGCCGTAGCGCGATAGATTCGCATCACTGAGGACCACAACAATGGCATTGTCATAGTCATCCTCGGCGCCCAGGCTGGTGCAGGCCTCGCGCGCTGCCTTCACAGTACTGTCGCCGGACCAGCAGAACTGCGAGTGGGCGTGCATCATGCGGATCGTCTCGAAGCGCTCCTTGTCGTTCTTGGGGGCGCTGCCCACGTTTACAAAGGGTATTTCCCAGCCCTCGCCGCTGTGGCCGACGATGTCGTACACGATCTTCTTCTCGAAACCCTCAAAGGCTTCCATTACCATGACCACCGCTTCCAGCTGTCGGTCCAGCCGTCCATCGTATCCGTTGAATCTGCATCAAAGAAAAATAATTGAGAAATGTAAGGCAAAACTGAGGTCGCCACCTACCTGTACATGGAGCCGGAAACATCCACGACAAGCTTGAGACGATTTGGCTTCTCTTGGACGTGGTCCGCCCAGGGATTTGCCTCGGCTCGCCGCCTGTAAATGTTCTTCTCGCCGGTGATGCCCTCCACCAGTCGTGTATCGTCCAGTTCGCCATGCGTCTGATACTTCTGCCACTGTCGCTCCTTGCTTTTGGTCTGCATGGCCTCCAGCACGGCCTTCAGCTGCTGCACCTGCTTCCGATTGGGCTCGCTGAACTGGGCGTACAGCTTGTGATCGTGGGCGGACATCTTGATCTCCTTGAGCTTCTCCTCGAAGGCTTTGCGGTTCATTTCGCGTGCCGCCTTCTTAATCTCCTCGGGAACGTCGGCCTTCTCCTCGTCGCTCAGCTGATGCACCTTGTGTCCCTTGTCGAGCCGGAATGGTCCACCCTTGCCGCCCAGTCCGGCAGTGTCGCGTCCCCCACTGCCGCCAGCCCAGGTGTTGCCGCCCACATGCGGCTCATTCTTGGGATCGATCTTGCCGAACTTCGGGCCGGATACCCCCAAGCCGCTGTGCCGCTCCACCGATGCTTGTAGTGTCTTCCGCTGGCGCAGCATTTGCACCTCGTCCAGGGCGTATGCCTCGATGCCGTGCTTGGCCAGCACCTGAATGACTTGCTGCAGCGCCTCCGGCTGATAGCGATCGAAGTCAAGCACATTGCCGACCACATCCGCTATGCTCTCCTCGGGATAGCGCTCTAAATGCTTCACAATGCTGACGACCTCCCGGGTGGAGTACGGATAGTTGAGCATTCCCTCGTCCGCCAGGCTGCGCAGCTCTCCGAAGGCGTTCACCAGCGTACGCAGCGTCTTGGTGGGCACACTGGGGCCGTACTGCTGCAGCAGATAGATCTCGGACTCCGGCTGGGGATTGCTGATGGCATGGCAGCTGAAGACGTCGCCGAGTGCGGCGAAAAAGTCGTTGCCCAAGAAGGGAAAGCCGGGACGATTGGCCAGCACGATGAGCCGGAACTCTGGGTGAGTTTCGATGCAGTTGGGCAGCGATCCAGCAGCGCCATGCGGCACAATCCGTCGGCCGTCGGCCAACACCATCTCCCCGCTCTCCACCAGAGTGCGCAGAATGCAGGTGACATTCACAGGCGCCTTGTCTGCCTCGTCCACCACCAGCACATGGCCGGAGCGCACAGCCTTGACCAGGGCGCTGTCCTCGTAGGCCACCTGGCCATCCTGCAGCGTCGACTGCAGCGTCAGGCTGTGCACAGTGGTGTCCCGATGCAGCTGAATGTACTCGCGCGGCCGCTGCATCAGCTCCAGCAAGCGGTCGATCAGCTTGTTCTTGCCCACGCCCTGGTTGCCCACGAGCAGCAAGTGGTCACCGATTAGATAGTCCTGCAGCAGTCGCTCCAGCAGCTCCACGTGCTGCGGCATCTCGTAGAACAGCGTGCTGGGCACCTTCGATCTTTGCGCCTGGCTGGGATTTCCCAACTCCATGCGCGTCTCTCCAATCCTCAAGGTGTTCCCCTCAACGGCAATCTGTCCGGTGGTGCTGCTGTTCCTTCTCTTCTCTGCACTGGGTTGGATGCCCACCTGCTGCATGACCTGCTCCAGGGCGGTGCGCGACAGAGCCGGCATGAACTTGGCCAGGAATGTGTTCTGCAGCATCTCGTGCACGTCGCTCAGCTCGCTGTTGGGGTAGGCTGCCAGGCGACGGGCCAACTTGAGCAGCTGCCGCGTGGACAGTGTGCCGGCGAGGCCCTGTGTCAGCGGATCCTGCGAGGAGCGCAGCAGCTGGGCCAGCTTCAGCAGCTGGTCCATTTGGGGGGGCAACTGGCCGCCGCATAGCTGGGCCAGCAGCTCGTGCTCCTCGCTCTGGTGGAGTGGACGCAGCTCCTGGTAGAGGAACAGACTCAGCAGCTCGGGTGTGAGCCAATTCGGCTGCCCACTGCCCGGACGTGGGGGCTCCGCCAATGCCACAATGCGGAAGGCTTCGTGCATCGGCAGCAAACCTCGTTCTGTCAGCTCATCGCTGGAGTACCCTTGCTGGAGCAGGGACTGATAACGGTCCGGGCGCAGCAAGGTGGTGCCGTCGCACAGCAGCAGCTCCCGGTCGTGAATGAGGCTGCGGGAGACAAGAATTGCGTTGAGTGGCAACGGGGACTGTGCCATTTGATTATGCCTACCGCTGCAGCACTGTCGCCGTGCTCTTGTGCAGGCGATGCACGCCATTGAGCACCACCACAGATCCGGCCTTGGCTGCTCGCACCAGCGGCGAGTCGCGCCACACGGTGTCTCCCTCGGGACTGGTGATGCGCTGCTGCACCAGATCGCGGGAGGTCATGTCCTCGTACAGCATCATTGGCTCGGCGGTTTGATGGAGTAGCCGAAGCAGCTGCTTGGTCAGGGTGAGCTTGCCCACGCCCTTCTCGCCCAGCAGACACACATCGCCGACGGCATAGGCCTGCAGCAGTGCGGCCAAGGCCTGTCGCTGGTGCGGCAGATCCACAAAGTTGCTCGGCGTGGCCGGCATTGTGTCACCTGCGGGCAGGCTCAGTTTCAGGTCATCCAGCTGGAGAGTGATGCGATGGTCAGCCTGTGCGCTGCTTTTAATCTTATGGATGGTATGTCCAGGCAGTCGCTGCACATGCAGGCTAGTCAGCAGCTCCTCGACGCGCTTCTGCTGGTCGGACTTCAGCATGGACTGATATGGATAAATGCGAGTAATGACATCGTGCAGGCTGAGGGCGGGATTGGCCTCCTGCGAAAGCGGAAAGCGGAAAGGTTAGGGGTAAGGTAACTGCTGACTAAATGAGTAAATTGCTTCGCACCAGCATCTGAACGCCCAGCTGAAGATTGTGCAGTGGAAAGTCGGGCAGCTGGAGACTGTCGTCTGCCTTCTGCAGGGTGAGGGCGAACGTGAGGAGCTGTTTCAGCTGATCGCCGGGCACAGCCGGTGCCAACTGCTGCAGCTCTTCGTAGAGCTCGCCGTAGGTGTAGCTGGTCACGTTGCGGGACTGGAAACGAGAGCGCAGCGGGGGATCTAGCGGGGTGCCCTTGTACTTGTGCGTGGGTAGGCCCAAGGCCACCACGCGGAACTGCTCGGAGACGCGCAACAGGCCCCACTCATCCAGCTGCTCACGCGAATGCTTCTGCAGAGTGAAAATCAGTAATCAGAGTTTACATCGAGTCGAGTGTTCCGGGGGTACGCACCTCCAGCAGCTTGTCGTAGCGTTCGGGCGACATGAGGAATTTGCCGTCCTCCAAATGCATCTCCCGATTCTCCAGCAGATTGTTCAGGATGGGCAGCACATTGCGCTCGGCATGCTCCACGCCATCAAGGATGAGGACGCGTCCGTGGATGGCGGCCCGCACGGCTCCCTGGTCGTGGTAGATGGCCGCCTTGTTGTGGATCTCGCGTCGCTGCTTGAGGTCGCTCTCGGTGGTGTCGCGACTCAGTGAGACATACTCCACCTCGCGCTGGGTGAGCTCCAGGAACTGCATGGCCAGCTGGCGACGCAGTGGACCCGGCTGGCCCAGCAAGAACATGTCCTGCTTGAGAGCATCCTTCTGCAGCATCCAGCGCAGATGGTGCAGGGCAGACTGCGTCAGCTGAAGGGTGCCATCCGGTGCGTATTTCACTGCCAAATGGAACAGACAGATTAAATACCAATTGACCTTTGATCACAAATGGGATCTGATCTCCGTTCCGATGCTTACCGTATTGCTGGGGCACCAGATGCGGATGCTTCGGCTTGGTCAGGCGCACGCTTACATCACCGATGGTCAGACGATCGTCCTCTGGCGCCTTGGCTTCGCTGCTGGCACCTTTGGGCGCGGTGCTCGCCAAGCTGCGTGTCCAGTGGCTGGTCCGTTGGAGCCTGTGACGCAACAAGTGTCCACTGCGCACCTGCAAATTGGCCAGCATTGCAGTCCACGACAGGCAGCTGTCGCTCGTTGGTCAGGGGGAAGGGCTGGATCGGGGGTTTGGGGGCAAAGCGCGTTGCCAAAGTCGTTAAAATCGTAAATAGAGGAGCCCGCGCGTGGTAACGATTCGATGCTGAAGGCGCAACAGCTGGCCAAATATACCGTCTGCCCCTCAAAAATATACTGAAATAAGCCCTCATCATCTGCAGATAAGGTAACAGGACGTAAACTGAGATGCATTTTTGCGACAATTGTCAAACTTAAGCATCAACATTTTCAATACACACCTTTACAGATTAATGACCCATGTTATTTATACAAATAAAAAGTTCAGCATTTATGTGTGTAATGTATGTTATTCTTAACTTAAATCGGTATCTTTCCGAAGATGAGAAGGTATATTTCGGTATATTTTTGAGGGTCACGCGGTATATGTCATCGATAAATCAGCGGCCACACTGGTGACAACCAAAACGAACAGCGAATTTCTGAAAAATATTTACATATAATTGTGTAAGTCGTCGCTGAGGCTAAAAAACGAACCCGAAATATGACTACAGCCGCACGTCCAACGTTTGATCCCGCCCGCGGTGGCTCGGGGCGTGGCGAAAAGGATTTGAGCGCTCTGAGCAAGCAGTACTCGAGTCGCGACTTGCCAGGCCACACCAAGCTGAAGTACAGGTAGGCAAACACATCGCAAAAGGCATGCGAGCATCGTAGGGCCTGCATTTTGTAGTTTTCAGTTAATAATTGTGACCGATAATCATTCGCAGGGAGCCTGGACAGGGCACCACCGAGGAGATCCGCAGCCGCGACTTCCGCAAGGAGCTGGAGGAGCGCGAGCGCGAGGCACGTCCTGGTGCTGCCTCGGGCAAGGCCCTGCCCTCGATCGTGCGCAAGGCCATCGAGGCCAACAATGCGGGCGGCAGCGCCAACAAGCGCAACAAGGTGGACGGTCAGGCCCAGCTGCTGCTGCAGCAGCAACAACAGCAGGCCAATCTGGATGCGGACGAGGCCTTGGACAACGAAAGCTCGGACTCGGACAGCGACTCGGACGACGATGACGCCGCCCTGCTGGCCGAGCTGCAGAAGATCAAGCACGAGCGCCTGCAGGAGACAGCCCGACGCGATGCCGAGAAAAATCGCGAGGACGAGCGCATCCGCATGGAGAACATCCTCTCCGGCAATCCCCTGATTAACTACGAGCCGGGCACAGCCGCCTCCGCAGCCGGACGTGCCTCCGGCCTGGGCGGTGACCTCAAGATTAAGCGCCGCTGGGACGACGACGTCGTGTTCAAAAACTGCGCCCGCTCGGCGCCCGAGAAGAAGACGCACTTCGTCAACGACGCCCTGCGCTCCGATTTCCACAAGAAGTTCATGGACAAGTACATTAAGTAGGAGCCGTAGCAACCCAGGAGCTAGAATTTAATTACAATTGTCTGTTAACGATTAAGAACGAGAAGATTTTGTGTAACTTTCGGCTGCTTTCTGCGGCCAATTAATTAAATTTAATATTTTTGTATACCACCTACATATGTATGTACGTACCTCTGCTGCGTCTCGTTCCCGCGTTACGTTCCTCCGAGTCTGACCCAGAGCCCGAGTTGCCTGACCGCGGCGGCAACGATCGACCGATGAGTGCGAAGGGCAGGCAACCTTAACCAAAGTGTGAAACCGCAAAAAACATCGGTAGCCAGTGGCAGAAGAACCAGCAGCAGCAACAGCAACAGCACATAGAGCAGGAGGGTGAAGCAGCAGCAGCAGCAGCAGAGTCAAAGTGGAACGAGGGGCATCAGCTACGTGAGCACACGAAGCGCATAAGAAGCGAACTGCCAGGCAGCGGCAGCGGCAATCATCATGAGAGACGGAGAAGGCAGATGACGATCATCATAAGGGCAATTGTCGCTGCTGATGAGGCACGAAGCAAAATCAATTTGCCAAAAGGAGTCGAGAGCCAGAGAGCGCAAATAACTTGCGTCAATTACGTCGATGCTCCGAGCCGAACAGCAGTTCCAGCAGCAAATGCAAATCATCAGCTGGCTGGGGAGACGAGGAGCAGGGCAGGCAAAGGAGGCTTGCCCCACAATTTCCACGCCTCTTTAATGCCCCGCACGCGGTCTGCTCTGCTCTGTCCCATCTGAACCTTAACATTGTCAATGAGACCACGTTTCAGCGGAGCAGAGACCCCGCTGGCACCGCTGGCACCGCTGGCCCCCGTCTGACAGCGACCAGTCGCGACCCCGCTCCCAAAGTTGACGAACGCTCAATTTTACGCTAATTCGATCAGAATCAAAATCAAACAAAATTATTCCCGGGCCAAAAGCCAGTCAGAGCGATGATCATGTTACACTAGTCAACAGGGTTTGGGGCTGCAATCGAAGGCGTAATCTGCGTTGATTTGAGTGCAGAAAATACACAGCTCCCCCCCACAGCGCCTAGAACAATCCTTGGCAGACAGCAGCTGGAAGCAGCTGCTGCTCTCAATTATTTTGCTCAGCAGTGTTGGGGAGTATGGATTGTGATTGACAATGATCATAAGAATCATGATGATTGTTGTTATTACGCTGCGGATTATGCTGCTTCTGTCTGCTGTCCGCCTCCAGCAGCAACAAGAATAATTTATTTCCTGCTTTGCGTTATGCATTCCCATTATTTGTGCATTCATCAAGAGGCAGGCTGACCAGGCCAGACCCTGGCAATCTGCGCTGCACTTTTCGGTAGTCGCCGCGCGCTAAATTGTGGCCACCGAGCAGGGGCCATGGACATGGCCAGCAAGTGAAGAGTGGAGAGTGTAGTGGAGAGTGGAGTGTGGAGAGTGGAGAGTGGAGAGTGCCGAATGGTGTGTGCAGTGCCATTGCCATGGCCTATCAATTGTCAGCAATTTTACAACTGCATAAACTTGCAACAAAAACAACTGCAGCGTAAATATGGCAACCGACTGGATGGCGGAAATGGCCGGTCGCGGTTGCAAGTGACAAATAGCCAGGCGAGCGATGGCCGCTGCCGGAGTGGCAACAAAGAATGCCCAAGGGGTGTGGAATGACCGCGAACATATGTTTCTGGCGCCACAGATGGGATTGATTCTGCTCAAAGCTTTATTGATGCCTATTTTGGGGCTTATATTGGGGCATCCACTGTACCAACGACTAGCAAAACATTTTCTTTTGTTTGTTATTTGTGGCAAGATGCACACACAGCGGAGGCAACACTTTATTTTTGCTTTAACATTTTATGGAATGCAAATTTGTGTCAGCTGTTGCCCAGGAGGCCTGGTGTCGGGCCGGGCAGAGTGCCAGGAGACTGGGGCAGGCTGGCCTGCAGGGTGCAGCTTGCAGCTTGGTCCTTGCTGCTGCTGTTGCTGTTGCTGTTGCTGGAACTGTGTAACTGATGCTGCATAATTTAGTTGACCAATTTACACTGGAAAATCGTTTGCCACTCTGAGTGCAACCGGAAACGCATGCACCCAAAAAGCCAATGCATTTTGTGGCCTCCACACACACACACACACACACACACACAGGCACAGGCACAGGCACAGGCACAGGCACCTCATGCCACACGTGCGAGGCATGTAGCATGAATATTTTTATTTGTATTTCTCTGCTTCCTCCTCTTTTGTTGGGGTCTGCACTTGACATATTTACTCGCCATGAACATTTGTAAATCGTCTCCGCTGCCAGACCAGACCCGACCCGACCAGACCAGAGAGGCATGAGAGGCATGAGAGGGGAAGGCAGCAACAGTATGGGGCATCAGCAACCGTGCGAGTTCATCAGTTAACGTTTAGGCAGTAGTTCTGGTGGGTGAACGCAACATTTGGGTTCAACTTTTAGCAACTTTAGCTGCAAAATCTCCGCCAGAATTGGTGCTCCTCTCTCGCTCTCTGTTTGTGTTAATGCCTGCTGGCCAACCTAATTCCGAGCTGAAGTTAATTTGATTATAAACCTATTTTCACCCACGCATCAATGAGCGAAATCAATGTACATGCCACACACACACACACACACACACACACACACACACACACACACACACACACAGACTCTGCGGACATGTGGCAGACCAGACGCATATTTCCGCAGCAGGCCGATGGGGCAGTCCAGGTGGAGTCCAGGCCATTGCCTGGTCGCGGCTAATGTCCGACTAATGCTTGAGCAGCTCGGCAACAGGTGGGGGGCTTGGGTGGGTCGCCGGAAATGCAAATTGCACAATTTTGGCTGGCAGGCAGGAGGCAGCAGGCAGGAGTTAGGCCTGAATGAAGGTGAGCAAAAACTAAAAGCTCATTTGCAGCTACTTCCGTTGCTAAATGAAAATGCATTTCCTGCTTGGAAAAGCGTTTAAGCCATTGGCCGCGTGGCAGTGGCAGGGGCAGGGGCAGGGTTATCCTTGCCTGCTGGGCAAGGGGCAGGTTAGACAGTGGGGGGTGCGGCTCCTCTTGTTGTCTGTGATAGAAGTTTTTATGCAAAATGTTGCGACATCTGTAAATGATTTGCTGCCATTAAAGGCAGGAGAAGGAGAAGGAGAAGGAGAAGGCATCCTGAGGCCTACGGTCCTGGTCCATGGTTAGTCTTCTGCGGCTCCATGTGGCAGCTCCTGCACACGCAGGACTCTAACTACTTCCTTGCTACGAGTACCGTCACACTTCCGGCGAACGGCAAAAGTCAACCGAAATGTACGAAATGCTGTGTGTCGTGCCACATGCCCCATGGGGCAATGTGGGGTCGCAGTTGGGGCTGGGCCGTTGGGGCAGGCAGCAAGCGGAGACGTAGACACAGAAAGAGGAACCTGTACGCTGGCCACAAAATGCGTTCCGTTTGCATTTTCTTTGCTGCCACCCCAACCCCTGGAGGGGCAAGAAAAACCGGCAAAAATCGGCCTGAATGCAGCAAACCAACGACTAGCGGATACGCTATGGGAAAACTCCAATAAACATGGACAAAAATGCAGAAAAGATTGCAAGCTGCTTCAATGATTGGATCGGGTCATGGCTAAGGAAAGTATTCCTGAGGGTGGCTCTGCCCAAAGGGTCATGTTCCTTGCTCTCATTCTCATGCATCCATTTAGAGTGAGAAATTGACCATTAAAACAGACAGCTACACATGTTGACAAAATGCAAGCGGGTAAAGGGTCTCCAAGGGTAAAGGGTCTGAGGTCTGAGGGACCACCCTGACCACCAGCTTCTGTTTCTGTTTCTGTGCCTGTGCCAGTGCCAGTGCGTGGGGCTCCAAGTGAATCGTTGTCGTTGCCAAGTGCTGCAATTCTCATTGCGATAATCAAATTGTAGGTTTCGTTGTCGTCTGCTCGATTGCTGTGGCATCCAGCGCAGAGATGGGCAAAGGGAAGTGGTTTTGGGTACAATGTCATTCCGATGGGTGCATGTCTGTGCCCTGTGCCCTGTGCCCTGTGCCTCTGTGCATCCGGTGAGTTGCTGCGGCCACACTTGGCCCAACAATTGGAGAAGAGCCCAAGGACCCAAGGACCCAAGCACCTGCATCCATTATGTCAGCCAATAAATAGAGGTAGTTAGAGCACCTTGCGGTTGTGGCCTCACTTTTCAATTTGAAAAATGCCTTTTGGTCAATCAGCTTCTGGGGCTAGCCCTGCCACCGCCACTGCCCATTAGAGAGCACTCCCTAGGGGTATTAATAGAACACTTACTACCACATATCGTAGTGCCCAGCTTCGTGGAAATCACACACGCTTCCGCGAATGTTTTGAGCGTAAAAACCGGGCGAGAGACTCCAGAACCATTCCAGAACGCTCGAGCAAAAGTTGCTCCGAAAGTTGTGCAAACATTTAGCAACAATATCCAAGTACCCAGTGCAGTGCACGGCCACAGAGTTTACTCATTCTGCGCATCATTTAGTTGTGGGTTTAGCCATAACAAGTTTCCACTTGAGCTGCTGATAAAATATTTTCCTCTCTGATTAGCGGCTAACTTGGGGCTCTTGACAATATGTGTTGTGCTTTTGGCTTGTTGCTTGTTTTCCCACACCTCCAGTCGACGAAAATCCCCCAACGTACACAAATACTCGCACTCGCACCCGCACGGATGACTCAATCTGGCACGCGCAAGTGTCTGCGACAGATTTGCACTGTCCGCTGTCCGCTGTCCGCTGTCCAGTACTCAGTACCCAATTAGCCATCCGTAGCGTATATTACAACAGTTATAGAGTCGCTAAAAACCCCGATATTGTACATATGTGGCATAGCTGCAACCCCCCACAGAGCCACAGCCTAAGCCTCAGCCTGAGCTGATTTATGTTGCTTTTGGCTCGCCTGGGTAGTGTGTGGCAGTTGAGTGCTCTGTGGCGAGGTGCCACCAAATTGCCAATCTCTATTTGGCTCCTTCGAGTCTCCGCCAGATGCTTGTGGCTGCGGTTGCACCAAATATCCTGCGTTAATTGTTAATTTGCGTTTGTTGCTGCTGTTTTCGTTGTTGCTGTTTTGCGGGCATTACTGGGCACGCTGGTGCTTTGGAGTTTCCATTCCCATTGATCGGCATCGGGCTGTGCATATTGATGAGAGAGCGGCAGCCAAGCCAACCGCTTGGCTCTTGGCTCTTGGCTCTTGGCTCTTGGGTTACGTGCAGGGGCTCAGCATTCAGCGTTCCGCTGCCTCAATGGGCTGTCGTTTACGATGAAATCGTCATCATCGCTGTCGTCAATTTGGCTTTGGATGATTCACGGGCAACCAGATTCGTGGCCAGGCTTTGGGGAAGTCATGCCCATTTTATATGAATTACTTTGTATATTTTGTAAGCCTTTGTGATGGAGAGAGCATTTGCTATTCGACTTTTAGGCAAGAGACAGTACAAAAAATATTAATAAATAAACTGATGCGCTTTTGCCTGGGGGGTTTGCCCCAGAACGTGCAACAGATTCTGACCGATACGGGCACAGAGACAGAGCCGACCCTTGCCTCACCACAGACACACAGAGCCAGAAGCTAACTCCCATATTTGTGGTCAATGGAAAGCGAAAGTGATTGACAAATTCGCTAAAAATGCCATTTCATGGAAAATTCTTGTGGAAATCAAAGCTTAAAATCAAAGCTGCATCCAATTTCGTTTTTTGTTCAAGGTAAACAGTCGCATAATCATTGAGACAAGTTTGGTAATCAAATATCAAACGTAATGGATACATGTGAAGCTCTTTCGCTGCCTTAATTTGAGCTATTGGGGAGGAGGCTCCGGTCAGCCCAGTAGGGAATATTTTGATGTAAATATGTACACACACAAACACACACACACAAGCATGTGGAAAATGTAATTATTTTCATTTGATTTTCATTTTTCAATTAGCCAACAAATAAATTTGCTTATCCCATTTTGGTCGTTCCCGGGTGTTTCTTTTTTTTGGTTTTTGTTTCCTTTTTTTGTTGTTGTGTTACTTGAATATATTTTTTATTTATTTGTGTTGTTGTTGTTGTTGCTGCTGTTAGCTTATTATTTTATTTGCATTGCGTATATTTAATAAGCGGTTTGGCAATCCCTGCAACAACAGCAGCAACATCAAAGCGAATGCGGTTGGGCGCCAGCAACAACGGCAGCAACAACACGCTGAGGCTGCGGCAGAACGGCGCCAAAGGAGCAGCCGACAGAGAGGCAACGGGAACAACAAATTGGTGCTAAAATAATCAAAAGGCTAATAAAGTAGCTATAATGATGTGGCATCAACAGCAGCAGCAGCAGCAGCAGCGACAGTGTCAGTGGCAACCAGCGCAGAGCACTAATCACTCAGCGCAAAGTTTGTGTTTTTTTTTTGTTTGTTTTGTTTTTTTTGGATGCTGCCACAACAAACCGCTAATCAAGTTCACAGGTAACCCACCATGCCTCTGTCTCTGCCTCTGGTGCGCATCATCGAGTGCTGCTGGGCTGCGTGGCGTGTGACAGGAACTGGAATGGGCAACAGGCACAGGAACAGGAACAGGGACGGGCAACAGTGACCGCACTTACACCCCGCACTGGTGGGCCCCGACGTGCGTCGTGCGTCGATGTGCCCCTAGAGATGGCCAAGGCGTTACCTGATCTGATCGCATCTGGTTTCACTTTTTGACTTTGACTCTGGGAATAATCTATGAATCAATATCTGAGGCTATCTGTGCTATCGTCGATCCAGCATCGGCTTTATCATCTCTCCATAATATTATGGGCACACGCAGATGGCATTGGGTCCATCTCCAATCTCCAATCTCCAATCTCCAGGTCGAAATCGTCCATCTCCGATGATTCATTGCATTTCGTTTTCTAGTATTTTGTGGCTCATCTCTCTAATGGTTACGATTATTATATTCCATGCGTTCCTGGCGGTGTTCCTGTGTTTCGATTTCTGCATATTCCATGTGTTTCCACGTGCCATGCCAATCCATTCCTTTCCAATAGAATTCCAATTCTGTGTAAATTTCATCTCATCCTGTTTTTGGATGGTTGCTGGCGCATTTTGTTGTTGTTGCTGTTGCTGTTGTGCGCTGTCGCTGTGTTTGATGCGTGTCTGACACATGCCAACACATTAGTCGCGTCGTGGCATGCCCCCAGCCCATGTCCCCCCCCTTCTGCCGTCACCAACCGCCCGGCTGTCTGCCATGGCGAGGCTCCCGCCTCTACGAGCATGTGGCAGTGTTTTTGCTGCTGTTGTTGCAACTAATTTTATTTGCTGCCCAACAAAAAGTCAAAAAGGCAAATTAGGCAACACAGAAATTTACATACGAAATCGAGGCATGGACATGGGGCCGGGTGTTCCAGGTGTTCTAAGGACCAGGACCGGGCCACCAGTGGCAGTTGAAAATTTTGGCCAAATGGCCGAACGGTCGGCATGCGTGCCGCCAGCTCTGACAGGCTAATGAGTAGGAGGGGTGGAGTTGGAGGTGGAGGTGGAGGTGGAGTGGCTTCAATCTATCCAGCCGCAGTAAAGCAAGGTTAGAGACCCTAAGTCTGGGTTAGTCTGGTCAGTCACATTACTCATACGCGGCGTGCTCCCTCCACATGGTCATGCCATGGCCAGAGCATACGTCACGTGTGGGTCGGGTGATAGGAAAAGCCCTCAATCTGGGTTAAGCAAATCAGTTGAATAAGATATTTATTAATACATAATGCTCGTGAGTCGTACAGCCCAGCCAGCTCAGCCGATCTGAGGTCGATTTCGATCGATTCCACCACACATGACACAACAAAATATCTGAATATCCCCTGCGTGTCCAGTAATGCGTTGGCCAAGCTGATGATAGACAGGATCAAGTACACACATACACACACACATACGTATATTGGGGTTGGCTGTAACTAATCGAATGCAAAAAGCGACCCAAAACCCAGCGATCCAATGAATCATTTCGCCTTGCCACGGAATTTTGCTGACAAAAACCAACCATCTAAGAGCGCATTATAAGCGTCTGCTGAATATAAGAGCGACTTTGTGGAAGAGAGCGGGTCAAGTGGCTGAGAGAAACAGAGCAAGGGAGCAGAGCTAACGGTTCTACCGGTTTAAGGTAGTTCAAAGTGGGATACTTAAACCAAGTGGTACATGGGTAGTTGTAGCCGTTAATTTAGAGACTGATTTAGAGTCAGCTGTTGATGCTGATGCAAGGAATATTATTATGTATATAAATATGTACATATATGTAGGTACATATGGCCTGATGGCCTCTTTATTAGTTCGAAATTCCGTTGGTCGATATCGCAGGGTATACAAAATCCCACAAGTGCGTCGCGTTTCTTGCTTGCTCTTTGTCAGCGTCTCTGCTCTCTTTGATTGTTCTCTCTTGTTCAGCTCTGATGCGTTCCTCTCTTAAGGGTGGGTGGATACCTTTGCGGTGCTCGTTCGTGGCTTCGTTTTTGTTGTCGTTTGTTGGCTTGGCTTGGCTTGGCTGACTTTTTGCTCTATTTTATGGTCTTGTTTTGTTTTATTGTGTTTGTTTTGTACTTGTTGGCTGCACGCAATTGTGGGTGGCGCTTAGACATCTCCCGAGACTCGAGACGAATGCCGCTCTCACGAATGTGTGTGTGTTGCTTGCCTCAATTTCATTTTTGTTGGTTTACTTGTTAAAAACACGCACCAGAAAATCACAAAACAAAAAATTCACTTCAACTGGTTACTAGCGCTGGTGGGAGCTGGTGGCTAAAAGTATGTTCAAACTAGCACAGTTACAGTTAGGCTGTACATATACCGTTACAGTTACATATGTACATACAAGATATGTGTGTACGTGCCTGTGCCAGCTTAAAGCATTCGCTCCTCGTCGGCACCTCGCCAAAGCAAAGTCGACCAACCAATTGTCTGGCGCGTGGCAGAGTGAGATGGCAAGTAACTCAACCTTCGCTCTCCTCTCTGTTTGCCGTTTGCCGTTTGCCGTTTACTGCTTTGCTTTTCGTTTCTTTCATTATTTGGGTTTATTCCGTTATGCTACTTAAGCGGACCCAACTGCACAGAGATGTGTTCGAGAGTGGGTGGGGGGGGGGGGAGACAAGTCAGAAAGTTTTAAGAGGAGTTTTTTGTCTAATTTCGTACATTGCTGTTGCTGGTTTCGGTCCACTTTGCGGCACAAAAGCTAATGAATGACAAAAACAAATGCACACAGGGGAGAGTCAGAGAGTCAGAGGAATGTCATGGCATTGTCGGAGAGGATCTTGGACCCATACCCATGCTATTCATGTGCTGATCCATTCATCCTTCCATGCAGCAAGGCAGCTGCCTTCAAAACACTCGACAGGGCCACCCAAGCATCAGAGCCAAGAGACAACTCATCTCATTTCATCCACACGGTAGCTGCAAGCCGAGCCCTAGCTCTACCCACCCTCCCCCCCCCCAGCCAGTATTAGCTCTGAGGCAGAGTTAATTAGCCCCTGAGCTGGGTCAGGCTTCGGCTGCGTCTTGGGGCCAAGCTAATTCAAGTAACTCAAGTCGCTCGCTCATCATAAACTGCGACAAAGCTCCTCTTCCCGGGCCTTTGTTCTGGCCCACCGCAAGACACTAGACACTAGACGCTAGACACTAGACACTAGAAACTAGATGCTCGGTGGCAGCCCTGGAGTCTGCAGAGCGCGGAGCGAGTCGAGAGTGGATCACTTACGCTGGAACATTGTGGAGTTGATTGGAACGCGTGTCGGGCTTCTCGCTGCAGCGGTGGAGCGGGGCGATCTTTAACGCTTGCCTGGATCCGGCTTCTCTAATGGGCCGCTGCGCCATACATAGGTTATAGATTATCGGCACGACCCGGACCGGACCGGATCGGATCGGATCGAATCGGATCGTATCGGAGCGACTCTCCTGTCTAGGGTTTCCATTTCGCAATTCGCCAAGACAAACTCTTGTGCCGACAATGGAACTGTCTTTTGCAATTTAACACTTGGCTGACTTGTCTTGGTCTCCGTTGCAGCATTGCAGCATTGCAGCAACAATGGCGGCGGCAGCACCTACTTGTACTGGAGAGAGAGCTTCTGCCGTGCCGGGGAGAGGTGTGGGTAGGTGTTTATTTATGCCATGGGACGACCGCAAGAGGCTCAAAATGGAACTAGAGCTGCTGCTGCCCGAGATCGGATCATCCCGACAGACAGCGATAGAGAGAGAGAGAGAGGGAGCTGGAGCTGTGCCCACTTTGTGGTTCTGTTTTTTGCAATAATTTTTAATTTATTATTTACACGCACATTTGTAAGGTTTCGTTTCGTTTCGTTTCGCCCCACCAAAACAAGCAAAAAAAAAAAAAGGTGCAATTGTTGTTTCCGTTGCTTCTAATCTCAAATATGCGCATAATTAAGCGATGGTTTTTGGTTTTTGGTTTTTTGTTTTTAGGTTGTATGTGTCTATTATTCTTTTATGGTTTTGCATTATAGCAGTGTTTTTTTTTGTTTGTATTATTTTGTGGTTTGCAAATACTTTTGCATAATTGCCCAAAGTTTTCTCTGTTTACACACTGAAAACCGAGAGAAGTGCATTTATGTGTGGAATACACGGCTGGAATGATGAAAAAGAAACCAATTGACACCGAAACACCAACAAAACTCTGCTTGCAAGGCGTTTAAATAAATACGATAACTTTATTTGTAGTCTTCTCTCCATCTTTGCTTCACACACACACACACACACACACACACACACACACACACACACACACACACACAGATACACAAAAAGTAACAGCAAAAAAAAATGTATACATCGATTTATGGACATGCATTTACATATGTACATATGTATGTACTATGTATTTATGTACTTAAGGCTAGCAAAAAAAAAATGGTTGTGTTTCCGTTTCATGTTTGAACTAGAAGCTAGGGGAATGGGCTCTTCCATTAATGAATTATGTACAGCTTACAGATACATTTACATACATTTTACATTTTACATTTACATTTACATAAATTTATTCCTAGAACTACAAAAAAAAAACAAAAAAAATTGTACAGTTCTGCATCCCAAGACTCCTTTTTGCTTGGACTTCAGTTCAGCTCGATGTGGAGAAAGGCTCGTGGCGGAGGCGGAGGCGGAGGTGGATGCCTCGCCGGCATTGGCACCGCTATCCGGTTGGGTCAATAGGGTCGCCACACCTGAGTGAGATCACCCACATCCTCGACATCCCGCGGTGCCTCAACACCCACACCCACACCCACACCATCGCCCTGTTCCGCCTGCTGCTGCTGCTGGTGGGGAAGCTGATTGTGATGGCTGAGATGGTAGCTTTGGTTGGACGCCTCCGATGTCTGATCCTGCGTTTGCTGAAGCTGCTGCTGCTGCTGCTGCTGCTGCTGGTGTTGCTGTTGCTGTTGCTGGTGGTGCTCCTGGTCGCCGGTGAGACCACCCACCAGGCCACCACCGGCTCCACCCAGTCCGATCTCGATGCTGGAGCGACTGCCGGTGAGGGAGCTGATGGTCAGCTGCTGGTCGCTGGCAGTGCCCAGATACTGCTCCAGCTTCTCGCTGCTGTGCAGATGCAGATGGATCTGGTTCTGGTTGACCGTCGAGTAGAGTTGCGGGTAGAGCACCACGGGCGGGGGCGGTGGCGGCGGCGGTGCCGCAGCATGAGCCCCCGTGCCGCCGTACTGTGCCGATGCAGCCGTGCAGCTGCCGTACTGATAGTTGTTGTAGCCGTTCGACCAATTGTTGTAGCCAGCCCCCGCCCCATAGCCCCCGCCGAGATTCTCCAGATCGGACTTGGCCGCGCCAGCGCTCGCTCCGTAGCCGCCCGCCGTCTGATACGGATCCGCAGCGAATCCGTGGCCGTGCATTTCGGGCAGCACGGCGGGCAGGTGGGCGGCGTAGTTGCCGGCGTCCAGGCTGCTGGCCGTCTCATAGCCACTGCCGTAATGGTTCATGCCCATGCCCATGCCGACGCCCATGCTCATGCCGACACCGACACCGACACCGACGCCCATGCCCATGCCCATGCCGCCCGTGCCGTTGGTCACTGGAGCTGCTGCCGGCGGCGGCGGAGGCGGTGGCAGGGCCATCTGATGCTGCAGGTGATGCGCGTGGGCGTGTGCATGGGCGTGGGCGTGGTGGGCGTGCGGATGGTGGGCATGTGGATGGTGGGCATGGCTGTGGTAGTAGGCAGCCGCAGAGCTCGAGGATCCAGTCCATTCCCCGGCACCCATCAGATCGGTTTCTGCAAAAAGACAAACAGCAAGAGAGAGAGAGAGAGAGCGAAAGAGTGGAGTTAGTTGGAGCGAGAGACAGCCGGTGGCCAATTAACCCTTGAATGTAAATAACCCCCCAACACCCCCCCACCCAATCCAGCCAAATGGTTGGTAGAAATTTTCCAGCTTGTCAGTTGCACGCTTGGGGCGTGGCCGAGGCTTTAATTGAAAACATCATTTCATATGCATGGCAACGACATCGATGGGGACATGCCCCATGTTGCGTGCCATCGCACATGTGTCTGTGTGTGTGTGTGTGTGTCGTTGTCCTTGGCAGGGTCCTCAGGTACACCTGTGCGGGTGGGGGCGCACTGGCACTGCATGCCAATGGGTTAAAGAAAATTGTCAGAGCCGCCAGAAGGCGCTGGGATAGAGCAAATTCCAAGACGCTGGCGACGTTGCCTAACAACAGCGGCACCAAAGCAGCACAGCGGGTGACAGGACAGACCCCTCATTGCTCTTAAATATTTTGATTAATTATGCAGCAAAGTCCAAAAAAGGTAGCGCCAAATATGTCGCTTAATTAATCAAATTCATTAGCAGCGACAAATTGAAGATTAGCTCAAAGCAAAGCTCAGTTCCCCAGGTAGAGAGATGGAAGGGAGAGGATTGGCAAGGAACGAACTTTAACTCCACGCACCACGCACCACGCACCACGCACAAATCCCATACCCGCTCCCATTCCCGTTCCCATTCCCATTCCCTTTACCCCTGTCCCAACTGCGACTGGGCGGTGTGGCCAGCGACTAATGAACGGTAGTGAAACATATCAAAATTGCAAGTTGCATGCAACTTTTTCACCCGGCACTTATCACATTTTAATGTTTCAATTAAGCCACAAATTGCGTTGCAACAACAGCAGCAGCAAGGGGAGAGCGGAGAGCGGTGGAGGATGAGGAGTGACTACCGCAAGCTTAGGCAAATGAGGTTGCAATGAAGCGAAACGCACAGGATGAAAGCCAAGTTAGCGAGAGAGAGGGAAAGCAGGAGGTCAGTGCCGTTCAGACGGTGTAATTTTCTGTTGGCACGTGGAGTTATGTGGCCCAGGGTGGAGGCCAACCAGCCAGTCAGTCAGCCATGGGCGCACCTTGATCCCAGAGCCACCCCATGCATGGCCCTCTTTAATTGCGTATACGCACTGTTTGCCATTGCCGTAGAGAGAGAGAGAGCGAGAGAGCGAGGGATAAGAATTATCTTAGGACAAAGTGTAATCTTGCACTTCCTCCAGCAGATCCCACGGCTGATCCAACCGGATATCTTCGATTTTCACCTGCCTGCCCTGCCGATATCGACACGTAGCCGCTCGGGGAAGCAAGGGTGACTTGGGGGGCTGGGGGGAGGGGGCCTGTTCCTGCAGCGGATGCATTCAACAAAAACCACAACGCTGATAAGTTTGGTCGACCCAAAGTCCTACAGCAAAAGGAGTGAGCAGAGGCGGCACAAGAATCGAACAGTGTCTCCATCTTGGCACAGAGACAGAGACGGAGACAGAGACAGAGATTCAGATGAGGAAGAAACAGAAAAAACAGAGCAGCAGACGGATGAGTGAAGAAGCGAAATGCTGACGAGGATCTAGAGTCTTGAAGTAATTTTAATTAAAGTGCGTCTGCCTGTCTGCCCGTCTGCCTATCCCCTACAAAGTAACAGCAAAAGAACTTAAAAAACAACAGCAAAAAGTGTGTTGCTGCTGCTGCAAAATGGCGGCGTGGCAGAGCCAACAACAGCGATACGAAACGGAAGTGAGTTTGCGGTTTTTCGGTACTCTCGACTCTCGGTACCCACTCTGGGCATTGGTATTGGTTTTGGACTCGCTTCTCAGTCTTTAAAGCAGAGAGCACAGGGGCCATGGGGGCCAGGGGGCCAGGGGGCAGGCAGCTGCGGCCATTGATGGCTTTGTTGGCCACAATTTGCTGTTTTATGGGCCAAAAAGATTTCATTTCAATGTGTGACATTGTTGTTGCTGTTGTTGCTGTGTGTGTGTGTGTGTGTGTGTGCCCCTCTCCCATCTCAGGTGTTGCCTGCATCTTGCAACGTGGCTTCTGCGGCTGCGGCTGCAACAGCTGCGCAACCGCATTTGGATTGATTTGTGGCTTAGAGCACACCGAAAAAAAAAGAGCCAACGAGCCTCAGTTCCAGTTGCAGCCACAGGGCACAGGCAGCCCCCAGCTTACACCTCGTCTTCGCCTTGGCTGAATTTACATATTGCACACGCTCTCAGAATCTCAGGAACTCAGAGTTGAAGCCTCCAAAAAATATTTAATGAATGCAAACACGAAGGCAACAGCAGCAGCAGCAGCACCTGGAGCTGGCACATAATGATGATGGAAGGAAGTACATAAGCAACGAAGAAAGATCCTCTCCAGGCTCTGGCTTTGTCCAACAATTAGAAACAATTTGAAATTCCATTTCATTCCATTCTACCCTTTGTAGCTGTGCCCCCCATTTTCGTTGTTTCATTCGGTTGTTCCATTTCCATTTCCATTTCCGTTCTGCAAAGTTTCTTGGACTTATCTGTGGATCTTATACCTTTCATCAATTATCATTTAACGCTTAACGCTTCCCATTTCCCATTCATTCATTCCATGCCATAATCCTAGCCTGAACTTCTTTGAAATTCGCAATAATTTCCGCTGAATTTTCGGATCTTTCTTGGATCTCCTTGCCCCTTCGCCGACATTCGCTGAACTCGCTGTTATTTTGTGTAAATTAACAGCTAAGCGCCACATTTAAATATTTATGACTTAACAACAACAAAATATTAATAAAAAAAACTGCCAGAGTTTTTTCCCCATTGACGCTGCTTTGATTCCGATTCCGATTCCGATTCCAAATCCAATTCCGACTTCGACTTCGACTTGGATTTCTCGCGCTTCGGGCATTTCCGGACATTTCAACAGCAACAACAAAACAAAGCAAAAACCAAAACAAAACTCACTCCAATCCAATCCAAAAAATATAAAAAGAAAAAATCAACCAAAATCGCATTGCATTTGTTGCTATTGGGTTTTGACTAATTGAAAGACGAAAGACGAAAGACGACGACCAAGACGATGTGTCATTCCGTATTGACAATTTATTTACGTTTATTTGGCCAGAGCATCGTTGACTCGTTGGCTTTTGCCTTCAACCAGTTACACCAACAATGAAGCATCTAAAGCGGGAAGCCAACTAAAGAGGGAAAGCCTGGCCTGGCATACCCTAGCAGCGGCATGGCGAGGCCCAGTGATGATGGCTCTCGGGAAATATAACTAGAAGAGGTTACACAGCTGACTGCTGGCTGAACATCGATGTTTTTCCATTGTAATTCCAAACAGAATTATTCAGTTTATTCAGAAGAGTCAAATACTCTGCACAGTAAAAACTGCAACCCCCAAGTGGCGGCTGGGCAGGCGTTGGCCACAGTTGGCTGGGACTGCCTTGGGGCAGGGTATTCAAAAAGAAACATTTATAAATTAATTAGCATAAGCAAAACGCTTCGCGTCTGGGCTTAACACAGCAGTTTCTGCTTCAGATTCGTCTAGTTTGAACCTGGCCACTGCCGCTGCCACTGACTCATGTCTGAGTCAGAGGCCGGTTCCAGCTCCAGCTCCAGCACCAGCTTCGATTTTTGGTACATTTTTACAGCGACACCGAAATTAATGCAAATTAAATGAAGCCAACGAAATGTGTGCAAATGAAATTTTCCATTTATTTTCAGTCATTCAGAGACTGATGGATTAGCCAAGATTCACTCTCAGTCGCTGTCTTGAGCCAGGCCTCCCCCTAGAGCCTCTTGCCCCCAGAGACAGGCACTTGTTCCTCAATGAAGAGTTGTTTCTTCCCCCTTTATAGCTGTGGTTGAGGTGCAAATTGTGGCATTTTCATCGGGCATCGGGCATTGGAATGCCATTCAATGAGTGCATTTTAGGCACGCAAAAAGTTAATTATATTCAATAATTGTAGGGAAAGTTGAATCAGCATGTGCTGGGCATGGGGATAAATCGGGATAAATATTGTATTAATAATATAGACTTAGCGCTGAACTATTTTTAAGCTGAGATGCGAGAAAATAAATAAATTAGCGACTGGCCACTGCCACTGGCGATGAAGAGTGGAATGGAGCTGGAGGTGGGCTTTGGGGGAAGTATTGGGTGAATGGCAGCTTGATTAACTCAATTAAAACATTTGGGCACCGCCTGGTGCCAGTCAGCCAAAGCTACAGACAGACAGACAGACACAATGCGTGGCCAGATTTCAGCTCAAGTAAAGCTGAGGAAGGGATTTGATGACTTGGAATGAGGATTGGAATGGGGACTGGAATGGTTACTGGACTTATACGAGCATATCGAGCGCTTACCTTGGATGTGTGGCGCATTGGGCTTGTAGATCTGGCAGTCCGAGTTGATTGTACTATTCGGGGATGAGTAATTGCTGCTCAATTGTTGCACCAGACCAGCACCGCTGCCACTGCCACTGCCACTGCCGCTGCCGCTGCCATTGCTGACTCCAGCCACGCCCATACCGCCGATGTTGGTGGCGGTGGAGCCTGATGCTGCTGCTGCCGCTGCCACCGCTGTGGCTGCCGTGGCCGCAGCCGCCACCGCTGTCGTCGCGGCTGCCACTTTGGCCGAGCGCCGGAGCGTCTCCAGCTCGTGCAGCGTCTTTGGGAAGCCGTCGATGTAGGGCCGCTGGCCCAGGCCAAGGGCGCGATAGTGTGGACCGCCGGTGGGACCTGCCGAGTGTAATTAGTTACGCCTCAATTAGTGTTGCGACACACAAGGATAACGAGTTGGAGTTGGAGTTGGGAATTGGCGTGGAAGTGGGAGTGGGAGTGGAGTGGGAAGGATACGCCTTAAGACCTTAACTATTCTGAGAGAACTGCAACTCCATTTTGTTCCTTTGCTGTTGGCCTGGCTTGGCCCTCAACCGAACAAAAAGTCTTCGCAATTAGCTCAAACTCAAGGTGAGCCACTCAAGCTGTAGCTTGTAGTACCTTATATACCTTTATGTATATGTACCCATATACTACTACCCCTTGTGTGCATACGATGAACGATGCAGCGAAGACTTAAAAATGCAATAACAAAATATATGCATATCAAAAAAATGAAGATGAAGCAAAAAATGAATTCATATTGTAAATGTATATGCATTACACGAACTAAAAACTCAATACGCAAAATAACAACAACAACAACAACAACAACAACAACGAAAGCAACAAAAAGGTTTTCTTTGAAAACCGCAAAATTTTCAGAAACCGTAAGAAGCGGCAAAGGCAACTGGCAGTCAGTGCCCCACCCTGCTCTTGAGTCGGCTAAAACCGGCTGCACTTTTCAAACACCTTCCCCCGACTGACTTGACTGCTAAAATGGCTGCCATCGGCTGTCATACGATCCTCGATGATGCGCAGGAGGCGAACGCAGCGAGCATCGAGCCAGGGTGAGAATTGGAATGCGGAGTGTGGAGTGTGGAATGTGGACTGTGGACTGTGGAATGTGGAATGGCGTGCAGGCAAACCTTCTGTTCGAGTGGGTTGGGGGATTAGTGGGACTTAGAGGGATGTTTACCGGCCAATTGAGCAGATCGGCTCGGATCGGCTTAGCTATTCACATTGCTTAGACACTTGTCTAATGCGACTAACGCCTCTGGGCCACATGACACGCAAGCCGGAAAACACATGTTGCCAAACCCAAAACGCTGCGGGGTGGCCATGCCATGGCGTGCCGTTGCGTTGTCCTTTCTTTCCCCTGGCCACATCTTCTTTTCTTTTCTTTTCGATTCTGTGTTGTGAATAGTTGTGGCAAGTGATAATTGCTAATTGCCCAAAACAATGTTACCACTTCCCCACATTCATGTGTGCATATGTACATATGTATACATTTATGTATTTATGTAGATATGTATGTACCTCCTGCTCGCACTTACTTGTCTTGGAGCGCGGCTCCCGTGGTCCATCGACGGTGACTTTGATGGCTTTGGCGTAGGTTGCGACTTGCGGCGGACTCGTTGCAACGGTGATTGTCAGCGTAAAGCTCTTCCCTGCAGCAGCAGCAGCAGCATCATTGGCAACCAGAAAGAAAAGAGAAATATGAATATATGAATGGGGGCTTTGCCTTTTGGTCAAGCATTAAAAGTCGCTTCCTGATTTATGCGACGACGCACTCAATGGGCGGCTGCGGCTGCGGCTGCGGCTGCTACCGAATCAATTTGCAAGACACCAAAATCATCCCAGGAACATTCGCGCGTGTCTCTGTGTGCGTGTGTGTGCCGCTTACCCTTTGGAGTCACTCAGGTAGCTGGCTGCGAATGTTGATTTGTGACCCGGTTTACCCCTCTTACGCGTAGCATTAATCCAAGCAAGTCCAAGCAATTTTCAAATGGTTTTTAATAGTTGTAACAATAGTTGAACTTGCACTTTTGCAGGGCACTCCTTACTTCGGGCATTCCCCAGCTATCAGCCACTGCCACTGCCGCGGCTTGCGGTGCAATTTGTTTGAACTCTTGACATAAATTTAGGTTATCCCGCCTTAATGGCTGCCGCCAAAGTAACTCGCGGCAGCATGAACATAAAATTAAGAACTCTTGCAACCTGTCTTCCGCAGGAGTCAATGTTTCGGGGCAACATTGTGGCTTGGGGCTTGGCCAATGTTTGCACTATTTATGGCCGCGCGACTAGCCACAAAATGTATCGAAAGCATTCAATGAATTCCACTTTTTTGCGTGCTCTTATTTGCACTTTTTGACATTGTCATGAATTGCAAAACAAACAAATAAAAGTCTGTACATCCATTTGTACGTATGTAAATAATTGCACCCATAAAGGCGACATTGTTGTTGCTGTTGCAGACGCAGTTCCCGACCAACCCCATCCCTGTTGACCTGACCGCAGAAACCTCAGTCGCATCCACATTCACATCCAGCTGCCAACTGCTTGCTCCCATTGCACACCTACGCAGAGAGACAGAGCGAAAGGAGGCGCAGCAGAGAGAGAGAGAGAGAGAGAGAGGGGTGGGTTGGGGGTTTTACCATCTGCAAACACACAAGAGAGCTTGAAATTCTCTGCTGATCTTGCACAACTTTCGTACCTCGGCTAATAGTTCCAAACTAAACTCTTTGTCTCTTCCTGCCGCTCTGTGGCTGTAAAAGTAATTGAAGATTTGATCGCTCAATTCTGCTGCTGATGTCTGTCTGTCTGTGGGCGAGTTCATTAACCGAAGTCAAATCCGAAACGAAACGAAACGAAACGAAACCACGAAGTGCTCTCGGTTTTTGGGGACGAGTGGCGATTGCCTGAATGGCCTTAGATGCTACCCAATCACCCCCAACCCCATCTCCACTACCAAATGGCTGGCCATCAGTTAGAAAGCGTTTTGGGTTTGTCTACGAAATGTCTTCATTACGCCGTAAGAATTGGTTGGATAACTGAAACCGAAATGAAATCGGTGCCGTGCGTGTCTGTTCAGCTCAAAGAGAAAGAAAGATCCATCGAGAGGTGAACGCAAATTAATCAAAAAGGCAGCAGCAGCAGCAGCAGAAGAAAGAAATAAACTGTTAAATAGGCCTCAAGCGCGAGCTCCTTTTTGGGGGGTTAATTTTTCAAATGAGAGCAAACTGGAGCAAGAGCTGCCCCAAGTCCCAAGTATGTAAAAGTTCGTTAGGCTTTTGTCTTTGGCATAATGATAAAATATCAGGCTACGAGACGCCACTAAAGACCCCGAAATGAGAGCAATAATAAACATAATGGGCAAGGCAAACCCAACAATGGGCTAGGAATAGGCATAGAGATAGAGATGGAACTGTAACTGAAGTTGGACTTTGCTTGGGGGATTGTTGTGCAAGGCAAGCCGAGCCAAGCCGAGCCGAGCCCCAAATTAGTCATCATCAGAGCTGCAGTCTGTCGGAGAACGGAGAACAATGGTCACCAATGGTCCGATCTCATCCGATCCGATCTGAACCGATCAACGACTCATCTACTTACTCACGCACTCTAAGCAGCAGCAGCAGCACTCTCTCTCTCTCTCTCTCTCTCTCTCTCTCTCTCTCTCTATCTATCTATTAATAATTCTGTATGTAGTGTACGTCTAATTTCATATCTGAATCGCGCTTCACAGCTATGAGCAATCCGGAGTGTCCGATAGACTGACTCTAGCCCCCCAGCTCGGATCTGAATTATCGCAGCACAAAGTGCTGCAAGAAGCCTTTTCAATGGGAACCGAAACAAACAAACAAAAAAGTCTCTGTGGGAACCGAACACCGAGCTTTCGGGCGATAAGCTTTCCACTGATATCAGCCGGAATATGCGAAATGTGTTTATATGCAAACCTTTTGATAGTTGCTGGGAAACTCTGCCCACAAGGAAGTGAAGTGAGTGTGTGGTCAAGATCTGAGATGGATATGAAGAGAAGTGCGCATAGAGCTAGTAGGTTCCCAGCCTGATAGCGTCACAAATATCAAGGAGTAAACATGTGTACGATGAGTACAAAGTAAGTTCCATGTACGCTGACAGAATGCCACTGAATGGGCAGAGAAATTCTCTCAGTTTACTTTAACTCTCTCTCTCTCTCTCTCTCTCTCTCTCTGTTGAAGTATTTAAAATATTCATCCTATTAGCCAGCTAATAACTCCTTCCTCAACTCTTACTCAACCACTAAGTCGTATCAGGGACCGGTACCCTTTTCTCTCCTCTTTCCCTTGCCTTGAAAGCAAATCCTTTGGGCGCGTGTCCTTCATTTGCTGTGTGCTGTGTGCTGTGTGCGTGTCCTTTGTTTATTTAAATCGCATTGCCACCAAAGTCAAGTCCTTTGATATGATTATGAGCAGAATGCGGATGATGATGATGAGCGGCCGATAAGCCCAATCAACCCATCAACCAGTCCAAATCGGTCCAGCACTGTCCAGCTGTACCCATTGCCACATCAACATCAACATCAGATTCAGATTCAGATCTCTAGAAACGGTGGGAGGCGGACATTTACATTTCGATTTTCGGTTTGCTGACGCACAAATTAAAAACATGTCGACGCATGACAAGGCCAGGCCAGCACAGGCCAACAGAGAGGCGATAAGTTGCCACGCCCCACGGCGGACTGGGCTGTCAACCCAGTTATTAGCCAACGCAACCCACGGCAATCGGCAGCATACAGAGGAAAAGTCTAAGCGGTGGCCAATGCCGTGATGATGAGTCGGAGGAGCATGAACTGTAGTTTGTTCCGCTTTCTGCGCACTTCCAGGGTATGCCTGAGTCGGCCTCAGCCTTTTGCCTTTTGCCTTTTGGCGTTTTAATGGTCTCTTTGGTAGCTTTGTTTTTCTCGCTTTGTCATCTAATCAAAAATCGCTGCATGATGTCCGCTTCGCGATTCCACGACTGCACCCGCAGTGGGTGTGGGGGCGTGACCATTAAGCCAAGTGAACTGTTGCTGCTGCCTGTCGCTGACAATTTGGTCAACGTTTATGTTCTTACATCATTAGCTTGTTATTTGCATGCCTCTCAGTGTCGGTTTCAGTTTCAGTTGCAGCTTTTCAGCCTCTGTTCGGTTAGGGTCTAGCTCTCGGGTTGGTTGCTTGTAATTATTTTGTTTGGGCCTTTTTGCGGCACGAGCCGTCAATTTGCAGAGGTCGCAAAGGGGCAAGGACAAGGCAGGAGGAGGCGCGTCCATAAGCTGGGGCTGTTTCTGAGGCAGGGGACAGGGGCAAAGGCAACAGTTGCAGCTAATTAACCAACTGCTGCTGCAAATTCTATGCAACATTCGAGCAGGCTCTAGCCACGCTCGTGCTTCTGCCTCTGCCCCTGCCCAATGCCACATTAATTGTGGGTTCAAATCGATTACCAGGCCAGAACAGGACCAGGACCAGGACCAGGCCTGAGCCTGAGCCTGAGCCTTGCGTGACGTCTCCGATCCAAGTGCATATGGGGATATGGGTTATGGGACGATTACTCGCATTTCAATGGAGTGTTGCATGTTGGCCCGAGGCCAGCGCCAACTTCAGCCTAATGTGACGACTGCTGTACCGATCGGTGCCTCACTGCTGCTGCTGCTCGGATCGATCACAAGTAAGAAACACTTTTGGCATGTCAATCAATGCACTTCCGATTGGGAGTGGGGAATGGGCACCAACGAGCTTCCGCTCTCCGGGCTGGGCAGCTTGGGAGGAACTGTGAACTAACTGAACTGTGGGAAGGAGCAGGCAGGCAAAAAGGTGAATGTCCTCTGCAGCCATTATCGATTGTTCTAAGCTTAAATGATGTTTGGATGTGCCGATTGCTCATGGGGCAGGCATGTCACTCACCTCGTCCGCTGCGTCCCACGAAGCGGAGATCATTGAACTTGGCCACATCGTTCTTCATCTGGGCGGTACAGTTGCGCAGCTCGGCGCAGCAGTTCTCGTCGTTGCCGGCGCGAATGGTTACGTAGGTGCCGTCGCCGACCTCCGCCAGCGCAACGACCTTGAAGGCCAGCGGCAGCGTCTTATTGGAGCGCCAATGAGAGGGCAGGGCGGAGCACAGGAAGTAGGGATTGCTCGTGCGCACTGCAAGCAAAAAAAAAACAGAAAGGATGCCCCATGCAGGAGCAATGTTTCGATTAGCATTTGGTACCCCATTGTTCAGTTCATTAAATCATAATTAGAATGTGCAAAAGCGCTCAATTATTTATAGTTTTTTTTATTTATGACCGCCACCCACCACCACCAGTCCCGACCATCAATCATCCATGGAGTATTGCCAATGCCAATGCCAATGTGGAGGAGTGTCCGCAACCCGCCATCCGGTGGTGCATAATTAATTAGTCCGTCTAGGGATACCACGTCAAGTGGAGGTGATTGGAGAACTGCTGACTGACGGCTCAGTTCGAATGGTAGTGGGATGGAAAGGATTACTGCCAGCCCGGCTGACGTTTTGACATTTGACTTTTGACCTGGTGCCGAAAGTGGGCCAACCAAGCGGCGCCAAACAAATTCATTTGAGACTGCCTAAATTTAAGCACTTTGCAATCCTGATACATAATTATAGCTCATAGTTGCTGGAATGTCCTGTTTTCCTTATGCTTTCTCGATTCTCTGATTGAGAAACTTTCGAACGTTGCAATTCAATATCAAGTTCATTGAGTTGCAACATAAGCAGCCATGAACAGGATCTGCTTGCCGTAGGGATCTGGCTGTCAGAGATATTTATTTATGTATGGGAAAGCTGAGCGCTGCACAGGTCTGAACGGAGGGGGAGAGCTGAACGATGAGCTGAGATTTCATTAGCAGCTTTCATTTCGGGTCATTGATATCTGGCCGCAAGCAAAGTTCAACCAGGCAGCGTGGAGGGTAGAGTGGGGCAGGGCAGGGTAGGGGCTGCTCGAGTAAGGAAAGGCCAAAGACTCGTGCGTTGATATCAATAACAATTATTGATATCAATTTACGCATATTCATCATGTCTTGCCAGCGCCATCATCGTCATCATCACATCATCATCGTAAACAGCAGCAGCGGCAGCAGCAGCAGCGGCAAAAGGGACAACTTTGACATCATCATCCGTTGACATCGACAAGCGATGGAAAGGAATTGAATGGAATGGGATAATGATAATGATAATGCCGACGCTGAGGAAGCCTCAGAAGTGCATGTGCAAGGATGTGGCAAAGAGTCGGCAAAGAATGTGCTCACTGGGATCGGGTTATCCAGCCAGTGGATCATCACCAGTGATCCCCTCAATCTCAGCTTGGACACGAGCTAAACTTCTACCAGAGCGAGGCCATGCCAGAAAGGAAAGAAAGGGGAAATCGGAAACCCCAATAAGTACATACATACATAAGCAACGACCAGCAATAGTTATACTTAGAGTCAGGATACACTCAACACATTCCACAATCCCAGGAGTTCGCCTCATTGAGGCTTATTTAAATATCCTTGGAACCAACTTTAATTAAGGATCTTTCTTTTAGGAGACACTAACAAACGGACTGCTGAACAAATGATCTATAGCTGACTCTGAATTAGTGCACTGTCAATAAATTTAAGATGAATTTCCCCTGCCCACTCACCTAGCTCTCCGGGATGCTCTTGCTGCCGCTTCAGTACCAGCCTCTCCATCCACAGCAGATCCTGATGCACTGCATTGTTGTTGTTGTTGTTGGCCCCAGTGGTGGTGGTTGCGGTGGTGGTGGTGGTGGTGCTACTGCTGTTGCCCCCACCACCACTGTGTCCACTGTGGGCCGTGCCATTGCTGGCGCCACCTGTTGGCGAGCTGCTGCCCACACTGGCACTGCTTGAGGGCAGAACCTCGCACATCACCGAAGCGGCTGCGGCAGCGGCAGCGGCGGCTGTGGACGCTGTGGCGGCCACAGATGATGCCACCGACGGGGCGGCAGGTGCCGTCGCGGCTGTGGCCCCTTTGTAGTCCCCCGGCGTGGTCCAGCCGTTGCCGGTGGGCGAGGTGGAGGAAGTCACCATACTGTGGTGAGACGGATGAGCCGCGTGGTGGGGATGATGCGGGTGGTGGGAATGCTGCAGGTGCTGCAGGTGCGAGTGCGAATGCGAATGCGGATTTTGGGTGTAGTGGTGTGGGTAGGGTGGGTAGTACGAGTGTGGGTGGTGGCTGCCGACGCTGCTGCCGTTGATGCTGCGCGCCAGGCGGCCGGGACCGGCGATGCTAACGGGCGCCACAGTGGCACAGCCCGCGTCGCTGGCGGTGAGATCGCTTTGGGCTGTGGACTCTGCAACTGCTGCTGCACCCGTATGGAGCCGTCGGACGCTGGATCTTCCCCTGGACCTGCTGCTTCTGCTGCTGGACTGTTGCGTTCTCGGGTCGCTGGCCAATAGATGCAAATGCATTCGGCGCGGCCCTCGGATTAATTCACTTTGATCTTTGCTGCTCCCTTTCTTCTCTTTTCTGCCCTGTTTATCAGTCTACAGTGCGGGCTGAAGCCGAAGGGTGCTTATCGACTGGACTGGACGTGGCTGCTAGTGGGAATGTTTTGTTTTGTTCATTCATCCGTAAATCCTTATCTCTGGAACCACAAAAACAAAAACATAGCCGATAGAATCAAAAATTGATTGATTTTGTCACAATTACAACTCGTAACAGCAGAACACAGCTGAACTGAACATAATAGAGTGGGAACGAAACAGAACTGAAGAGGACCGATCGTCCATTTGGCCATATGTTTCCGCCCGCTGCCTACTTTGAGGCGCCGCAAACTCGCGCCATTCCGTTCCGTTCCGATCCGTTGTGACGATCGTTCCGAAAAATTAGTCACAAAAATTAACACTGGAATTAGTTCGCTGTCGAGCATTCCCCGCATAGATGATCTCTGCGCTCCGCTTTGCACTCCACGTTGTTAATATAAACAAACATTGTGCACAATTTACATATGGGTCGAATGTTTAATAAACATGCATCAGAAAATGTTTGTTTGCTTTATGGAAACTCGATAGCTTTTGGCTGGGGCCGGGCCCCCCTTTTGCTGTTATTATTTTTTTCGGGAATTCCATTCACATGAGAAATAACACCAGCAATGAAATCTGAAGTTATGGAATAACTTAAAAATCTTTTTTTAAATGTTTACTGAAGTTTGCCGGGAATATGCTCAGGATTTCGAGGATACTTTTGAATTATTTGTATCGGCTGTAGTATTCCGGTTTATAACACTTTTCAGTTCACTTTCTTCAAAGTTGCAATATTTGGCGCCTTTTTTTTATAAATTTACATCTTTGTTTCTACTCACACACACAGACACAGGCACAGACACAGACACAGAAACAGGAACCCACACGGATATGGGGAAGAGTGGGGTTCCCTCTTCGCACAAAATAGTTGTTTCAAAAAAAAAATGAGATCGATCACACAAATGCGGTTGGATAGATCTGGGCGGGCACACGAGCAGAGCATGTGTGGGTGGGTCGAGCAGGTGCGCTCGCGGGTCGTACTAAATCGTTACTGACACTTCATGTGGCCGCCAGCGCGGACTTAACCCGTGAAACGGAACGAAGCAGTAGTCTGTGGGAGCAGCAGCACCAGCAGCCGCAGCCGCAGCCGCAGCAGAGCCGAGACCCGAGCTCAGAAAATAAAGAAGTGGAAATAAAACACAAATCGCTCGCTCGCTCTCTGTCTCTCTGTCTCTATCGCTCTCTTGCTGGGCCTAAATTCAGCAATTGCCCGTGTTGGCGTTGGCTCTCTTGCGCCTCGTGGTCGTGTTCTCTCTCTTTGGCTTGCGCCGCTCTGTTGGCGCTGCGGAGGGCAGCGTCCAATCGGCTGGCCTTCCGGCTTGCACCGCCTACTTGCTGATTGGCCGCCCGCTGTGTAGGTCAGGGTGGTGGCATGTGGCATGTGGCACTGGCACAGGTACTGCGCCGTCCCATTGGGCGGAGACGGGGCGCACGGCAAGCAGTAAGCCAGTCAATTGGTCCTGGGCCTGGTCCAACAATGCTCTCTCTTACTGCTTCTCTCTTTGCACTCTCTTCGGAGCCCCACGCTGAAAGCCTGTCATCTAAGAGAGCGTTTCGCTGAACGAGCAGGGGTTTTATCCATTCTCGAGAGCAGCACAGCTTATTTTTTTCAGTTTTCCCATGACACAACTACACCCAGAGACCAACTATTTATATCAGTAAATACTTTATCTTTTATCCGAGCGTAAATAATTATTCAAAACTTGTATTATTTCTAGAAAATTAAAACAAACACAAATTGGGTTTACTTTTGAGTTCTCCATAAGTGTTCCTTCCATCTGTTTCAGGATCCACTCGCACTTGGCAGGAGTGATAAGGCGCTATCACTGCGGTCAAGTCGTGTCGAGACGGGGCTTGCGGTCCATGTGAAAATGTGACCGAGCGATCCTATGAACCTTATCTAAAAACCTCACAACAGAGGCATACTGTATTTATTTAATTTGAAATAATTCTAAGCATAACAAACGCGAATAACCTTGTGAGTTATACAGAGTTACTTTACTCTGTGTCTGCAAATACAACAAACTTGAAGCAAAATTGATTTCAATAGCATGTGATCAAAAAGGACTCCTGAGTCATTTGATGTGGTGATTGGTTCGATCCAGAACATGGTAGTCTAAAGAATAGGAGACCAAATGTGGAGCACGGCTGTGAAAGGTCATAAGGTTGAATGAAGAGATATTTCGCTTTTGTGTAAAATTAAATTTACTTATAATAAAGTCATCAGGCGGCGATTGGAGATAAGAGCTTAGATGTAGTTTGACATCATCAGGTGTGGCTTCTGGTATAAGACGAGAGAGAGACAAAGATTGCTTTGCCGAGGACCACTGTACTGGAGTGCATAGCATCACTGGCAACCGAGTCCGAAGTAAGATTGACAGGGGTATGGATTTTTGAGGCAGCTACCAGGCTGGAGGTTCCGACGGCGGATCGACATCCATCTGTGAAGGTTGACCACTAGGAGTAGAAAATGAGTGAGAGTATATAAAAATAAAAGAAAATAAATAAAATCAAAGAAATCGGTGATTAGTTAGCCGATCATGATAATTTTAGCCCCGATTATGTGCGCGCCTTTTTTTTTATTTTCAAATAAGTTAGCATACATGTGTCTCTACATGTTACATACACTTACATACTGAACACAAAGCTCACCTGCTTCCAGAAGGGGTGACTTGAATGAACAATTCAAATGCAAATTTGTAAATTGTAAGGTCATAAGGTATACAATTAAATAAAATAAGTATTTATATTTAGCCAAATTGATTCTTCAATCGGATTAAATTATTGTTTTAGTGCTGAAAGTCTTTGCAAACTATTAATATCAAATAGAACATCAAAATCGAGGAAAATAATTTCAGATTGACGGTATATTTACAGTATATTTTGAAAATGCAAGCGTTAATTTCGGTATATTTCCGAGGGTCTGTCTGTATATCTTATCGATAGTTCCGCGGTCACACTGGACGGTACATCCGCGGTCACACTGGTGAAACATTTGATAAAAAATATGAATTGAACGGTAAATTAGCGACAGGTGTTGTTGTTGTTTTGCTTATGTGCGATGTTGCGTAGCATGTGATCCTTACCGCCGTCCGTGTCCGCGCTCTTGTCCACGACCGCGTCATTTACCGTTGCTGCATCTGTTGTTGTTGTTGTTCGGGTGGGTGGTGTGCGGGCGTCGGCGGAGCTGGTGCTGCCTCTGGCTCTGGCTCTGGTGTTCGTCCACTCATGGAAACAGGAAGAACTAGCTACAGAAAAAAAAAACCAGCAAATTCTATTGATTTTTAACAATGCCATGGCAGTACACACACACACACAAAAAAACCACGCATCGACATCTACACAGGCGCGCAAAGGCATCAATTCGCTGATGTACACACAAACACACACTCCCTACCCTACACACACCCAGATGTGTGTGTGTGTGTGTGTGTGTGTGTGTGTGTGTATTTGCGGTGAAGTAACGTCCGTGCCGTGCCAAACAATCGAAAACAAAGGCGAGACACACACAGCCTGCAACATCCAAGCCCTCCCCCCCAACACCTTCGGCAGGTAGTGGGTGGCTTTGTTGTTGTGTCTGATAGCCAGCCCAGCCTCCTGCGTTTTTCTGCACACTCGAGTTTGTTTTGCCTGCGCGGAACATTTTTGGAGGCCAAGTTTACGTGCGCAATCCACACACACACACACACACTGACAGAGAGCGAGTGTGGAAGGGAGGTGAACACATGGAAGGATACACGTGAAGGCTACGGCTACTGTGTCCCTTGATGACACGATTCGCGGGCCTTGTTATTGGGTTAATTGGCAGCATCAGTCAGCCAGCCAGCCAGCATTGATTTCTCTCTTTCCGTCCCTTACTGGGGCTGTGGCTGCTGCAGTTGCAGTGATTCATCAGTTAGATCATCGAGCCAACTAATTTCCACCTTTGCCACCTCTCCCTTAGGTAGTATCTACTCAGAACGAGGCATGTCAGCAGCAGCAGAAGCAGCAGCAGCAGCGGACGCAGCACTAGAGCAGTAATCCAAGACGGAGAGGAGCATTCACAGACTCAGTTTCAGTCCCAGTTCCAGTTCCAGTACACATCCATACAGCTGAGTTCAAGCAGCAAACCATCCAGCATCCAACGTCCAGCTTATCTACCCCCAGGCAGGAAATGAATTCAAATTCCTGTAGCGACAGCAGCAACGATTCGATGGCCAATCCGCTGCAAATGAACTTTGGACAGCCGCAGATGCAGATGCAGATGCAGTCGCTGCAGCAGGAGCGCTATGTGTGGGAGATGCGAACTCGCAGCCCGAATGTGACGCCTGCCAGCACAGTGCTTAACTCACCGGACCTGAATGCCGAGCTCCCGTATGCGCCGCTGCAGGGCCAGTCGCCGGGACAGTTGTCCATGGGCTATGGGGAAACTGGCGGACAGATGTCATCCTCCTACTACTACCAGCGGCCGCATCTCCATCAGATACGTGTCGGACGAAGTCCGGGCAGCCAGTTCGATGCCCACGAATCATCCCTGCCACAGGTAAGAAAATTCGTTGTGTAACAATCGAATAAGATGTGGGGAAGGAAAAGGAAGTCCTTGCGGGCATTCGTCCATTAATGAATCCCTCCACGAGTTGGCAACCATTCTCATGTATTCTCTTGTAATTCTGTGGCAGGGTCGTGCCAGTCCTGGTTCGCCAACGGATGTGGGCAAGGCCGATGGCCAGTGCCTGAGGGATGGGGAGATTGTTGTCTTCGACGACATTGACACAAACTGGATGAACAAGGCCGCATCGGTGTTGCGCTCAGACAGCCAGGAGGATATACTGAAGGTAACCAAAATGATTGGTCAGCTGCCCATAGCCGAGTACGAGGGATCGCCGCGTCGGTTTGGCAACCAGCCGGCGACAGTGCCAGCGGCAGCAACAAGCAACGCATTGAATAGCGGCTCACGCAAACGACCGCCAGGCTTTCCACAGCGCGTCTCGCCCACCACGAGCGGCAGCGGTGTGGCCGGCAAGGCATCGTCGGGCAATCTGATAGATCTGAATGATCACGAGGAGGACAGCAGGATGGCGGCAGCAGCAAGAGAGAAAACACCAGCATTCGATTATTTATACGAGTTCTCGGAGACGCGCAAGGTGCTGGAGGAGTTCTTCAAGGCCAATCCAGATGATGAGAAACGTTTCGCGGACTACACCACAGAGAGTGGCGATGATGTGCCCAATGCGGTGAGTAGACACACGAATAACGAGAAAAGGATTCCTCCTAAAGAAGCAAGTTTCCTCCTCCTGCATAGCAGCAGCAGCAGCAGGAATATCCGGCAACGACACCCTTGGAGCAAGCATACATTGGCCAGCGGCTGGCTAGGATACCCAAAGAAGAGCTTTATATGGTACATCGTTCGCCCAGCAAGAAGCAGGTGAGACGAAACAGGACTTCTCCAAGGAAAACACTTTGCCAACACATTCTCTTTCCGCAGCAGCAACCCAGCGAGAACAGCGTCTGTGTGCCGATTGTGTACCAGGAGCAGCACAACGATATTGAGCTGTATATCGATTCGAATAGCCGCAGCAGCGGTGATCCGGCGGATACCGAACTGGAGGCGAATCTACGGCGACATTCGCGTAACTTTACCCTCTCGCCGGAGACAACGGACTACGATTCGAACTGCGGCGATCTGGATAGCCTGTCGAATGACATCAACTGCCCCACAGACTATGGCAAGCTGTACACGAGCATGCCCGTGCTGGAGGATGGCCTTAGCAGTGGCCATGCCTCCGATACGGAGAACAATGTGTCTGTTGTTTGTGACAAGCAACAGCAGCAACCCCAACAGCAGCCCGTCCACGAGCACAATGGCAATGCAAATGGCCCGATAAATGGTGAACGACTGGAGAACGAATACAACAACAGTGCCAGTCTGGCGACTGTCACCACGGATGCCTCCCATTCGGCGCTGATAAGTGACTTTGCCTCGCTGCCAATGCCGATGCCACCGCCACTGCCATTGCCACTGCCCTGCACACCGCCGCAAATTGACCTGCCAGACACGAACAGTCACGAACAGTCCATGCAGGCCGAGCAGGCCACAGCAGCCGCCGTAGCTGTGGAAAGCGATTGCTGCCCCATCGAGCAATCCCATTATGGTGCAGTCTATGAAGCAGGCAGTGCCGTCCAACAGTCGGCCACTGCGGCGGTAGAGATCCAGGAGGCAATGAAGGAGATACGCACGGCCCTGCAGCGGGCCAAGACACAGCCGGATAAGCTCAAGTTTTGCGACGAAGTGCTGCCAACCGAGCCGGAGTCCCCCGTGTGGGTGCCGCGCAAATGTGAGGCGGCAGCAATTGGAATAGCAACAGCAGTGCCAGCCCCAGCGGCGCAGGAAGAGGAGCCGGATACCGATCTGGAAACGGATCGATTACTGGGCCAGCAGCGGCACGAGGAGCAGGATTTTTTTTCCGATCTGGTAAATGGCAACTCGATCCATCGTCGTATTCCCATAACTAACTTTCCAAACCTCCCAATTTATGCGCAGTCTCAGGAGCCAGATAGCAATGCCAATGAGGGAACGGAAATAGCCAGCAATGGGCATCTGAATGGCGGCTGCATTGACAACAATAATCCGAAGCCGCAGACCTATTCGACGGCCACCATACGGCAGGGTATCGGCACCTCCCTGACGCCCAATTCGCCGGACATTTGCCAGATTGCGGGCACGGCGGACATAACGATCAGCGGTTCACCGGAGAAGCTGCAGTTCACCAAGAGTCCGACGGGATCCATTAAGTCGCTCAAAGACTCGGCAAATAGCGATAAGAAGGCAAAGTCGCGTAACAAGGAGGGTGAGTGGCGACTCCCTTAGTCGGAACGGAACGAAACGAAACGAAATGACGCCCCCTGCTTTACTTGCTGTTGTTGTGGTTCCATTGATACTGATATCTCCTCTCTCTCTCTCTTTCTCTCAATCTCTCTCTTGAATATCCTATATTTAATATATAATAACATTTCACGCTGCAATCCGCACACCCACTTTCCACCCATTTATTTGTGATGTGTTTATGTGATGTAAGTGTCTCTGTCTACTGCTCTTTCACTCGTTACTCTTTCCCACCGTGTCTACCACCTATCTCTCTCCTTGCCATGTACCTTTTCCTCTCTCTCTATCTCTTTGTTTGTTTTGTGGCTTACGAAGCGTTAAAGCAGCAGCAGGCTAACCTGCCACTGCCTCAAAGTCTCGTGCCACATGCATGCCTCAATGTACTCACTCAATGTACCCTTGGCCACATATCTAATAACCGTTTGTGTCTGTGTTTTAGGTCTATTGGAACCCAAAGTTCTCATCGAGGGGGTGCTCTTCCGAGCCAAGTATCTGGGATCGACGCAGCTCGTGTGCGAGGGTCAGCCCACGAAGTCAACGCGCATGATGCAGGCCGAAGAGGCTGTCTCAAGGATCAAGGTGAGTGATAAAGAGTGAGCCGCCCCCTCCACGCCCCCACACGTATGTATGTACATATGTAGTTCCAGCTCCATCCTAAGTGTAACTTAATGTTAGGCTATCTATTTGCAATAATGTTAAATGTGTGTTGTTGTGTCTAAACTTTCTCTCGTTCGCTTTTCTCGTTCCCTGCTGCGCATTCCCTTTGAATAGGCTTTGGTAAGAGATTGTTTCGATCGTTAATCCCACCACCCACACCCCCAAAAACAAGCACAGGTTTGGGCATATTTATGAAATTTTTGTACATTTTTATACACCATACAGGCACCCGAGGGCGAGAGTCAGCCGAGCACGGAGGTGGATCTGTTCATATCAACCGAGAAGATAATGGTGCTAAACACAGACCTCAAGGAGATCATGATGGATCATGCCCTGCGCACCATTTCTTACATTGCCGACATCGGGGATCTGGTGGTGCTGATGGCCCGTCGCCGGTTCGTGCCCAACAGTTTGGGCGATTCAAATCCTAGCCCCAGTCCAAATCCGCTTGGAGATGTGTCCAATCCGACTGTGTCGGTGTCGGTGTCGGCCAGCGATGCAGCTGACTCCTCGCCACCAAAGGAGCCCTTACAGGCGCTGCACAGCAAGCACAATCGCACACCGAAGATGATCTGCCATGTGTTCGAGAGCGATGAGGCTCAGTTCATAGCCCAGTCGATTGGCCAGGCCTTCCAGGTGGCCTACATGGAGTTCCTCAAGGCCAATGGCATCGAGAACGAGAATCTGGCCAAGGAGATGGACTACCAAGAGGTGCTCAACAGTCAGGAGATCTTTGGCGATGAGCTCGAGATATTCGCCAAGAAGGAGCTCCAGAAGGAGGTTGTCGTACCCAAGGCCAAGGGCGAAATTCTTGGCGTTGTCATCGTCGAATCCGGCTGGGGCTCCATGCTGCCCACGGTCGTGATTGCCAATCTAATGTCCACCGGGGCCGCAGCCCGTTGCGGGCAGCTGAACATTGGCGACCAGCTGATAGCCATTAATGGCATGAGCCTAGTCGGTCTGCCGCTCTCCACCTGCCAGAGCTACATACGCAATGCCAAGAATCAAACTGCCGTCAAGTTTACCGTCGTGCCCTGTCCCCCAGTCGTTGAGGTGAAGATACTGCGGCCCAAGGCCCTCTTCCAGTTGGGTTTCAGTGTCCAGAATGGCGTGGTAAGAGAACAAGAATCCTTCATCCCTTTTCGAACGATTTCTTCTACTAACTGAATGATTCTTTCCATCTGCAGATCTGCAGTCTGCTGCGCGGTGGCATTGCCGAGCGCGGCGGTGTCCGTGTGGGTCATCGCATCATCGAGATTAACAATCAGAGTGTTGTGGCCGTACCCCATGATACCATTGTCAAGCTCCTGTCATCATCTGTGGGCGAGGTAAGCGCAGGCATTCTGTTTCCAGTTTTCTCACTTTTGTCATTGGAAACATTTTTCGATTTTGTTTAGATCCTTATGAAGACCATGCCCACGTCCATGTTTCGTTTGCTCACTGGCCAAGAGACGCCTATCTATATATAAAAAAAATATATGAATCTGCTCACACACGACCTGCCCCCCTGCCCGTCGCACTTCGTTATAGTACACTCCGTGTACTGAACGGACCTGCAAATGCACTCTCCAATTGGAATCACTCGCTAGCAAGGGCAATCTCTGTGTATAATCGATCCTAAAACGAACTCCTAATTGACGAGCGAGCTCAAAATTGATCAACTTTAAGTGGAGCAGCATTAAAGCCGCAATGCATGGCCATTGTTATCGTTATGGATAACAAAAGTTCAACAATCGATTTGAACATAGCAAAAAGCAGCTTTAAATTTGAATGCCTCCGATAAAAACGAAACAATGTAAATGGAAGTAACTTTCGATGTAACTCGATTATTTCGAAACAGTGTCGAAGCCCGAAGGAATGGAAGGAATAATCAGTCTCACCCAATGTTTGCTTCTTGGTTGCTTGGCTTCTCTTTCGTTACAGTTCGCGTTGCTCTTTGCCCTTCTTTGTATATGAAAAAGACTGAATTTTGAGAGAGTGTGTTCGTGAGTGCGTGGATGGATTGGTCTGTGTGGGTGTGGGTGTGGGTGTGGGTGTGCTACTCAGTGTCTGTGTACAGCAGAGTACTAAAATTGTAAAGTACTCAACCTCAGCGTCCTGTCTACTGGGTCTTGTGTCCCAGAACCCAGTAAGCAGTACCCAGAACACACCCCTCCCTCGTGTAGAACAATAGTTTAAGCATTCGATTGAATTTACTTACTTGCAAGCAACTACAATTATTGTATTAACTTCTATGATATGATTTCCATGTAAATGAACCCTAAGGCTTACCGTATTTAATATTATTTTTTAACTACATTTATAATTTTGATGAAGAGGAAACAAAAAAAAACAATTTATGCCAAAAAAGAAATACGCTATAAGGGAATATTTACGCGATAAGCTGAGATTTCGTTGAATTTTTATTGTATAGAGAGAGAGCCGTTATGGATTATTATTGCAATACCGGAGATATCATAATTATATTTATAGCCTAGCATAAGTAACCAAAGCCATGCATGCCTGCAAAACAACCACAAAGCCCGCAAAAATACCACAACAAAATAAACAAAACAAAATTGAAAACAAAAAATGCATTTAAGAGCGTCAAAGTTAAGCGAATGTTTAAGATTCTGTCTGTATCTATCTACTATCTGTTTATGTACACAGCACACTTCTCGATCGATCGAATTAATGCAATACACACGAGATACATACGTACATATGTACGTACATGAAAACATATATGTATGTACATATGTATGTGCGCACGGTTTGCATGGGAGTCTCTGTATCTGTATTTGATATAAACATGAATCGAAAACAATAAGCAAAACAGCAAAAGTAATACGAAGAACAATAATTTCAGCATTGTCTAGTTTTTGTTAAGCGAGAGAGGATACATACATACACATTTATGTATATGTATAAGAAATGGATGGACAGCAGCAAGAAAAGGATAGCGAGAGAGAGAGAGCTTATTTTTGCATATTTAAAAACAAAGAAGATAACGATGAAGAGAGAGATGAACAAAGCAAACAGCAAATTAACAAAAAGCTAATATTGAAATCCACACTTAGGCATACATATGTACATATGTATGTATGTTATTAATCTAAATGGAAATGACTAAAGAATATTCTAAATATTTCAAGTGCAGGTGACAAAAAAAAAAGAAATTACAAAATAAATAATTAAACACAAGTTAATAATATTTATATATATGTATACATACTTCTGATCGCCATTCGGAAGTGCAGGCGCAATATTTTTGCAAATACACAAGCGAACACACAACACACACACACACACAATCCACAAGACATTCAATTTAATGAATACATTTCGAAACCTATGTATTTATGTATGTACTTGGGACACAGCATCACCAAGGAAAGTCTAAAACTCTCTGCTACTGCGCCTCTAACTAACTTCTAAAACCAAACACTAATCGTATACTACTTAATGCAATTTATTTATTAATATTTAACACGTGACAGAATACAAAAAACAAAACAAAAATGGAACAACAAGAAATAAACTACATTTATACACAAAAACAAACTCAATTCTTTAGAAGGTTTCGGGTTGATCGGATACAGTAGCTTTCTGTATGCTTCGCCCTTTAATCTTGATTTCCTCAATGAGCAAGAGTAAGTTCGTAGTTTTTTTGGCATCCCAAAACCCTTTCAAATGTTCCCTTCAAACCAAATACCCAAAACTATCACCAAGCTTAACTCATGCAGCACAAAACCCCAAACCAATGGAGCCAAATGCTTGCACAGGACACTAACCCCACAATATATCGATTTGCCGGTTCATACAAGCCAAGTGGCGCTCTCTGTAGGCTTATGGAGAACTCGTGGCGCCACCTCTGGCAAGATTCGGGACCTGAGAATAGCGTTCCCTCCGCCAGAGGCGCTTTTCTGGTCCGTGTTTCCCCAGACTATTTTCGGAAATATAGAAAAGTCTATCGATGGTTTAGCCGATTGTTGTTTACATCATTTCTTGGTTTGTTAAATCCGATTTTTGGCAAATATTATTGGTTTTGTTTGTTTTTTTGCCAGACACCAAGGTATATGATGTCGTTGGCCACTGCATACTCGGCGCGCCAGCGGATGCAGCGTCTGTTGAGGACAACAATTTGCCACCTTAGCTCCTCAGCGACCGTTGCCTCAGAGCGAACCGATAGCCAGCTGTTGACCGCCTACGAGTATGCGGCCCTTGTATCGCCGGAGCAGCAAAAGCGCTGCATGGAAAAGATGCGCAATCTGCCGGCCTTTCCCCGACCAAAATCCCTGACACCCACTAGGCGCGAAAAGCTATCGGCCTCCGTGCTCATTGCTCTTTGCCAGGAACGGGGCACGTAAGTGGCGGCACAGGCGTGTGTATGTTTACCCGTCCGGATATCGCGACTCCAACCACGATGACCATTCTCTTCCGCCTTTCAGGGACGAGATTTCGCTGCTTTATACGCGCCGCTCCCGACACTTGCGTAGTCACAGCTTTCAGATCTCCTTTCCGGGCGGGAAACGTGACGAAAGCGACGAGAGCTACGTGGACTGTGCCCTGCGCGAGACGGAAGAAGAAATCGGTCTGCCTCGCGATCGCATCCAGGTGTGGGGGGAGGCAAAGCCCTTATATTTGCCCCTAACCTCGGCCATTGTGCCTGTGGTCGGCTTTGTGGCCGACTTTCACATCTCTGAGCTGCGTCTGAACTGGGAAGAGGTTGAGGAAGCATTCAGCATACCGCTCAACTCATTGATGGCACCCAAGGCGGCACGGCACACGCAATTCCGCAGCGGCTACAGCAGCCCTGCCTTCGTGGTCGATCAGTACCGCATCTGGGGAATCACTGGCTACCTGACCCACGTCTTTCTGCACTGTCTGCTGCCCCCCAGCCAGCTGCCCGACTCCCTCAAGACAAATATAAAATTTGTGCGACCCTTCAAAACTCCCCCAAAGCCAAGGCATCGTTCGGACCCATCAATGGCCAGCTAGTTGAGAACTCGTACTCGGGCCAATTCCACTCAATCCGATTCGAGTTGGCCAAAGAGGTCCTGTCCTGTTTGTTGTTATGTACAGACTATTTTTGTTGTAAAATTGAATAAAAACGTTGCTGATGTTTACATTCCGTTCGAAGATATTTGATATTATTCCCACAGAGTCGCAACGATGGGCCTTGCGATTTACTGATTTTCATTGCAAATTAAAACTAAATTCTTTTGAATGGAAGATCAGTGGGAAGGGAAACCCTTGGTGGTTTAGCAGTTTCTTGATTAATTTGCTATTGGGAGTCCAAAGTAAAAGCTCTTAAAAGTTTTCTGCTAATTATTTTGTACGGCAACAATCGCGAAGATTGAATAGGGATCTATCTGGATATTCATTAAATTGTTGTCTACAACGATTGGTGCTTTTGCCGTCGCACTTGAGATTTCGATTCCTATCCGTAACTGGATGGGATGATGACTCGTACGTACCGAGTATATGTGATGTGAGATATTTGATGGCATTCCGAGGTCCAGCCAGCCTCTTTTGCGCATGCACGAATAAATGGGATACACAGTTTCTGGCCACCGTTCAGATATGTACACAGACAGTAGTCAGTTAGTCATACAGTCGCGTATTCGAAGGAGTAGTGATGCTTTCATTAAATAAAAATCAGGCGCAGTTTTTGGTTCTTTATTTTATTTTCTTCATCATTTTTATCTCATCAAAGGCGCAAGCCGAAGAGAGAAATATTAATAAGCTGCTGAATAACCAGGTCGTTGTCAGTCGCCAGATAATGTGCATTCTTGAGAAGAGCGAATGCGACCAATTGGGCCAGCAACTTAAAGGTAGCGCAAATACATCCAAAATTTGTCAACTGCGATGCCAAAGTAAGAATCATAAATCTTATTCAATATATTTCAGCTGCCCTGCCAGAAGTTATAACCAGAAAGTGCAGGAACTGTTCGCCCCAACAGGCTCAAAAGGCGCAAAAGCTGACAACATTTTTACAAACAAGATACCCCGATGTCTGGGCGATGCTTATAAGAAAATACCAAAGTGTCTAAATATACATACTACCACAGGCTATTTATACCCATGAATGAATTCAAAAATAAAATCGTAGTATCGTAAAATTGCCAAATTACTTCCGCATTTTGTTCTGGTCAGTTTTCCGTGACAAAAACATCTCCGTATATATTTGTGGAAGTGTCTGTAAAATGTCTGGCATCGGCTTGGTGCTGGCCATGCTCCACGAGAACCCAAACCCAGTTGTAACGCACAAAAGAAAAAGATTCGACGGGACGGGTAAGTTTGTCTCGCCGCGCCCCGGATATCCGTCACGCCAGACTCTGGTTGGGGAACCAACAAGCACAACATAGCACAACTACTTCCACTAGGCCAGCCAAAACGAAAGGATGCAAACACTATCCACACAAATGCCCAAGACACTATTGTTGAACCAATTGAAGCTTTTCAGCAGAGCATACACATCTGGGTTGATAACGTAGTTGATATTCAACTATTTTATTTATATTGTTTGTTTAATTAGCATACGCTTGACAGCCCTGGAAGAGGCCTACATCATACAAAAATACTTAAATCGCGATTCAAATCAGAAACCATGAAAATCGGTCCAGCCATTCTAGAGTTATAAGTGGTCGATTTAACACGATCCTGTTTTATATATGTATTTAGATATATAGTTTTACTCCGAAATATCAATTGGAATGGATGTGGTAAACGTCGGCGTCTCCAGCTCCTCGTGCTTCTTCATTTTGAGACTCTACACGAAAAAGCGTGGGGCAAATGGAAAGGTGTACAATTAGTAAACATAAATAGTTGATCGAAAACGCCTTTTAGTTGATTAATTCCCCACCTGTTGCAGCTTGTAGTGATTGATAATGTCCTGGTCGGCCGGGCACGATTGTGTGAAGGCATCCAGCTGATACATGTGATACATGTAACGCCACAGCGCTGTCAAGTGTGTCTGTGTGCAAGGAATGATATCATTGGGATTAGGTTCAAGGTTCAAGGATCAATGAAGTATTTATCCACTTACTGGGATCTCAAAGTCCACAAAGTATTTGCCAGCCACACGAATGTGCTGGAGACGTGGCATCAGCTCACAGTCGAAGCAGCACATGGTGTCGCCCGTGAGGAAGCGTGTATTGCGATTGGCCAAATGATCGTTGATCTTCTTGAGGTGCGACAAGAGGGCATTGTTCTTGGCATCGTCCTTCTTCACCAGCATCAGCTTCAACTTCACATACAGATTCTCGATCAGTGTGGCCACCTCCTTGTCCTGCACAAACAGATTATACCCGCCGGGTATATTCTTCATAATGTGACGCTCGATCTTCTCGTTCTCCAGTATGGCCAGGCCATTGTCAATCAGAATGGGCGGATGAGTGGCCTCGAAGTTGGTGCGAAAATCTGGCGGCGGCTTCTGCATATCCACTGTGGTCACCTTCAGGCTGATTGTCTTCAGCTCGGCCAGCAGATACAGATCCATGAAGTACTCCTGACAGAACAGGCAGGCACCCTTGCGGCGTCCATCGATGGTGGAGGCCTGTAAAAAAAATCGCAAAATTAGTCAATGTGGGTCAAATGTGTTTTTCCGTAACTGTTTGCCTAATAGGAAATTTAGCTTGCATAATGACGAGCTCGGTCGCTGACTTCGCGTGCCGCCAATTACCGATAAATAAATCAAATAAAAGTTTTCAACATAATTTCAGTCATGTGACATCATCATCACATCACCACCACCACCACCATCATGATCAGAGCTCTGACGCTGCCAAGAATGAGTAATTGGAGGAGGAGACTCTTTGCCAGCAGGAAGTCGATTTGGGCCCGGTCTCGGACCCAGAGCCTTGCTCTGTTATATTCTGCATCAGTGCATTGCCAAGGCCAGTAGCAAAAGTCAGTCAGCGGCGACAGGCAGCACATGTTCATCAAGTGACTACGATGACATCATCATCGCATCAAATGACAGTGTGTGCGTGCGAGCGAGAGGTTGGTTTACTTGTCGATTTCCACTGCCTTGCCTTTCCCGTTGTTGCCGTTTTTCTGTCGACAGCCGGCTTAACTTCAATGGCAATCAATGTGTGCGTTAGATAAGCATTCAGCATTCTTGTTTGCCTTTTACACAGCAGTCAGTTGATTGGAGAACAAAACCCACAACCGCAACAACATAACGAAAACGTTTTCGTTTTTATTTTCTTTGTTATTATCCAAAAGGCTGTTGTTAGCTTTTGAATCATTTTTAAAATTCCTCGATCAAAGGAAGTACGCTATCTGCAATCATTCTGACGAACATTAATCGATTAAACTCGATAATAGTTGGCGCGTTAACTCCGACTAAAACTTTACACGCCTGAATTCCCAAACAATTAAATTATAATTCCTAATATCTACATATGTCGTTAATTAGCATTTGGCCTGTGTGTTAATGGCTTAATGGGCCGCACAGACCCACAGACACACAGAGAGCAAACCCAACCCACATGGCCCCCAGCAGCATAATCAACCACAACAACAACAGCAACACAATGGCAACCCACAAACACTGTGGGAGCGCAGCAAGCGGTGGTTTTTGTTTTTGTTTTTGTTTTTTTGCTCGTATCAATTTCGCTTTGGAGCTTATTTCTTTCTTTTTATGTTAACAAAGCAGAGTAGCGTAGACTATGTTATTAACTGTGCTTTTCTGGATACGATACACACAACACACACGACCCACACGTACGCATGTACCATTAACCATGCACGCAAACTTCATACATACAGTCTGGTCTCCATCCATTACATTCCCCAATGACCCCGATTACATGCGGGGCATTTATTTGATGTATCTTCTTTTAGCCTCATTTGCCATTTGCTTTGGCTTTGGCTTTTCCTCCATCAGCTAGCAATATGAATTGCAAAAGCGCAAATTGTACAATAAATGTGTGGCAACGCCAAAGGTCAGTCAGTCGAGTCAGTCAGACAATCGGGCAATCTTGCTGCTGCTGCAACTTGACGCTTTCAAAATAGAAATGACGAGAGAGAAGAGACGGCAGCAGAAAAAATAACACCAAAAGCAGTTAGCAAATGTCAAGTGCCATTCACATGCACATCTACATTCACACACTCGTCTACATATATGGCACTTCTGGCTAATAATATCCACACACACACACTCAAGCACACCTCGAGAGGTAGGGTACCTTGCCAATAAAAACTGTAGATCTGTGTACAACATTTTCGTTGGAAATACATAAATTATGGACATATATTTATGTACATCTGACTGCCTCTCCTCACCTTGTTCCAAGCCAATCCCCGGTTCCCGTATTATGTGCTTGTTATTGCAAATAAAGCTAGCATTGATCCTATATCTACGTTTCTCAGGTATTGCATAATATTTACTGTTCTGTAAACAAGTTTGTTCGATCGGATTTTAGGGTTACTTTAATTACTTCTTACTCTGTTTGGCTATTATAAATAAATAAAACTAACATAAATGGAACATTCCAAGTCTGCCTCTGTCTCGCTAGCTCACATTCTCCCATTATATTTATTGACGGCCGGCAGTTATGTCGCTGCTTTGTATGCCTTTTCAATTGTAAATTTGTGGAGCGATAAGATAAAAACCATGGCAAGAAAAGAAAATACAAAAACACAAAACTAAAGTAAAGTCAAATAAAATAAAAAAAGTGTTTGCTGTGTGCCAACAGCAACAACAAATCATAAATAAAAACGAAAATGAAATTAAATAGTTGTTGGCGGGCATCGCGCACCGGGCACCCCTACCCCTCCTGTCTGACTGTCTCTGCCGCCCCGCGTGGCGTTATTTTTGGAACCGGTTCGCCGACAGCTGCAGAACGCAATCATTCCGTTTTCAGATGATGACGATCCTCAATGGGGATGGGAGTGCAAATGGGAGTGAGGGAGGGTCGACTGGGACGGGGGGTACATACATAGTATGTCAGCCTTGAGGAGAGCTTTTCTTCACATGCCACAACGCGATTCTACCGATTTCACCGATTCGTTTTGGGCCACATACAGGCACATACAGCAGATACATTCGTACATGCATATGTTTGTATGCATACTTTGATATCTTATCAAGCACGGGCGGAAGCCTCCGTGATGAAGTAATGGCCAAAATAATACAACAAAAAATATAATCAACACTAAGTGACGAGGGGGGTGGGGTGCATGCATGATATGTTTTTTGGGTGTGCTATAAACGTGAGTTTCGCACTTGCATACATATCTTCCGCCCCACAAATTGGTAATGGGCTAATGGGTCTTTCCGTCACCCTCGCCACTTTTAACACCCGCGCACTTCTCCACTGGCCTTCTTGTTATTTATGAAAACTGGAGCGGTAATCAATTTGTAGAATTCATTCCACCACCGCGACTTAATGGGTTCCACCACAGCAGAAGCAGCAAAATGTGGACTTGCATCAAATTAGCCCACAATTACGGTTAAATTAAATAGCAAATATGCTAACAAACATCTTTGCAGTATAGAAATACCTTACTGCAAGGGTAAAACAATAACAGAAATTTGTCAATGAAATCCACACGCCATCCACAGCAAAAAAAAAGTAACAGACAGTTGTCAATGGGTGGCGGGGGAGCGGAACCTATGAAGGTGGAATGAGGAGAAGCAGAATCTGTGTGGGTGGAAGTAGAGTAGAAGCAGAAGCAGAAGCTAAGGCTAAGACGGAGTATGAGGAGGAGACGATGTGATTCACGATAAACATTTGCGTGTTTTCTGCACACTCGAGAAAACATGCATATGCATTGCATACATGCATATGGATTCATGTGTACATTGACTAACAGCACGTGGAGGCGTGAAGAAGACAACAAATCAGTTGGTTCAACTGTCATCTCAGCATGCACAAACAAAAACACTGAATTGGGTACCGCATACAGTTGTGGTCAACGTTCTAGTGCAGTTCTGGGAGGTTTTAGTACGTTTATTCATCAATTTGAACTTTGCTTTGGTAGATATTAAGATTGTGAAGATTTTGCATTGACCTCAGCTGTATGGACTGCAACAGCTACAGCTTCAGTTTCTCTCTCTTCGCTTGGAGTAGCAACAAAGAAGCGCATTTTCCTCAACTTGGACAATTGTTATCGTTTGTAAAGGGCGCCCTCAACAAAAAGGCCTTAAATTAGTTTAAGTGGATCGCGAAAACATACTCTTACATGCATCTGTACTTACATACATATATACTGCATAAGAAGGGATCGTTTCAAATCGGAATCGTTTAAGGAAGGAAAATATGTTTGTCCCCCCACCCATCTTTGCAATGTTTCTTTTGTTTTGATTCGATGCCAATTTGGGGCATCTTTTCAGATCTCGCGTGGGCGATGACTCCGAGACTCCAATTCCGAACTCTGCACGAGGAGGCTTTGGCTCTGGCTTTGTCGCGAAGTGGCGGGGAGGGCAGGGGCAGGGAGGCGAAAAAGTGCACACGAGAAAAACCTGTTTAGCGTTCAATGATTGTTTTGTTAGCTGCTTTTCCTCACCCCGTCCCGCGCTTTGTCTCTCTGTGGAAACAACAAAACCATTTGTGTTTGTTTGTTGCCTGCACGCGCGGAACAGAGAGGCATGCCACACCATCACATCACCCCAACTACAGCAGCTCCGAGTGCTGCTTCCAGTGCTTACTTTCCTTCCCGCTCTTAAATTGAACTTTCACTTTTCATTTTTTTTTTGCTTTTCGCTGTAAATGGAAATGGCTTTCCTATGTGCGAATGCGCTTTTCGTGTTGGTTATGTCAAAGATGCTTCTCGGCTGCTGGCTGGAAAAGTGCTGAGCTGAGCATTCCAGTCTACAGGCAACAGGTGCGCGCGCGCCTCGCATCCACTTTCTCTGGCAACAGGAAAAGGGAGTGGGGCTATTGCTCATTGGATTGGGACAGGGACTGTGACTGTGAGTGGAAATAGGGCTGGGTTTTGGACCTCATGGAGCCGAATTAGTCATGCACTGTAAGACTTTTCGAGAGGTGCGGCCCTGTGGCGTGGGATGGACTGATGGATGGTTGTTTTAGGTTGCTTTTAGATTGGCGGAGGAGGTGTCAGAGAGGGCCGACCAATAGAATCAACAATCCAAAGTGTGTTCCGAAAATAATCACAAATTACTTTGGCAAATAAAGCGGACACATGGCTCCCCCAGTGATGCGCCAGGCAAAAGGTATGACGAATGCCCCCAACAAGTTTAGAAATCACTCAAAGATAAATAAAAGAAGCCAAGAACTGTGTTTGGGACTTGTGTCAGCATTTTGTTGAGCAATTGCCGCAAATGGGAAGCATGATTAAGAGTTTTGGAAGCAGGAGATAAGAATAGAACCGCACAGAAATACGTTACGATCCACAGTTGCAGCCTTCCACACTCTTACACACGCATACACAAATCAACAGGCCAGCAGGCCATGGTGTATGTGTGTGTGTGTGTGTGTGTGCTCTCGCTGATGGTAGGGAGGGAAGGAAACCGGTTTTGGCGATGCTTAGAAACCACAAAAACAGCACACACAAAAGGGGGGCGTGCAAGAGAGGGCTGATGATAAAAGGGGAGAAGCTCTGGGCTCTGGCTATGACTCTGGGCGCTGCTTGCTGACTCTGGCAAAAGACAAATAAAACCCAAAAGCAGAAATGAAATGGACATAATGAATATACAATTCTGTTTCTTGTGACACACACACGCACAAACACTCAACACATAGAAGATGAAGAAACAGAAGAGGCAGACACAGAAGTGGCCAGAAACGGCAGTTTCAAGGTGTATTTATTTAAAGTGACGCATTGCTAAAGAACACTCTTACAATAGTTTTGCCCCATTCTGCATCGAATTGTATCCACAACGTGCCAGAAGGATTGCGAGACCTATTTTCATATATGACAAACAAAATAAACATACTTGGGAGAGCGGAGAGAGACTTCATCACCTCATTCAAATACACCTTGGTACACCGTTCTTTTTGTCTTTGTTTGCTTTTGCATTTGCTCTGCCGACGCCTGACAGCGCTGCATTTTCACTTTGTGGCATGGAATTTTTTTTGCAAATTTAAATGAAAACCCAGTTAATACATGCATACCCATGCTTGTATTTATGAATGTATGCAAATATGACCAAAATAACACCTACCTTGATGATCAGCTCTATCTCGGGAACATCGAATTTGCTGCTGCCGTTTGTCGCCTCCTGCTGCGGCTGCGTCTCAACGTCGGCGCTGGACATGGTTCGCTTCTTATTCTTCTCTTCGCTTACAGCGTTCTGTGGAAAGGTTTATCCGCGTGACGGGGTGCGTACGTGCGTGTGTGTGTTTGGCTTTTCGCTTTTGTTGTGCTAATTTTTGTATTTGCTAATACTCGATAAATGTACACACAATCACTGAATGGGGAAACAGACACACTCACTGCAACAAAATATCTATGATTGCTGTCAATTTCTCGCACTTGTGTGCATAAGCGCAGTCAAAGTCAAAAAAATAAAATAAACAGTATAACCTAGGGTTGTCAAATATATATTAAAATATCAATATATCGATGTTTTTCAACTAAAAATATATTTATATCGTAATTTTTCCCAAAATATCAATATACTTTTATGTTTTTGCGATATTTTTTTATATTTTAAGTTCTGTAACTAACCACAAGATCTATATATATAAGGTATATTGTATTTGTGCACACAAGTGGATGTAGGAAATGTTTATTTTCTCAGAGTGTTCTAGAAAAATGGGAAAGTGCAATTTCAGCAGTAGTGGTGGTTGTTGTGAGAAAGTGGAATAAGGATTAAAGATGCTAAAAACATATATATGTAAGGTATCTGTTTTCTTTATGGGAGTTATTTATTTCCTATGCGCATGGAATTGAATTTTTGCAAGTATATACAAGTAAAATAATATCATATATATCGATGTTTTTGCAGTGATATGATTTTGATATTTTTTCCAAGCAAAATGTATCACCGATAAGATATTTTTTAAATATTTGACAACCCTGGGGTGACCGCGGACGTACCGTCCAGTGTGACCGCGGAAATATCGATGAAACATACCGACAGAAACTCGGAAATATACCGAAATATACCTTTGCATTTTCATTTTTTGTGTTTCTTGATATTACTAGCTAGTTAGCTAAAACAATAATTTTATTAGATTTATCCATTATCCACAAGATTGTCGGGTTTTGTAAATATCCTGAAAAGAATTAACACTGGAACAATAATTTAATCCGCTTGAAGAATAAATAATCCTTTTTGTTGGATTGTATAAATTATGACGTGATGATATTAGCAGACTAGCCAAATGTTTAACAGAATGTTGGAAGGATTCAATGTCTATTTAAGATTAAAGATAAATCTAATTAAAGAAATAGAAAAATGAAGAGGAGCGTAAGAGCAGCGCTCGCTCTCTAGGAGTGTGCATTTATTTCAAAATAACAATCACACTCTAAGAAATAACATAACAGAAGCACATTTGAATTCTAACGCAAATTTCCATGTTAACTTAACAGGTGTCACTTGCTGGTATTTTCTTACAGCTTGACTCACGCACAGATGCAAAATAAAGAACAACCCAGTCGGACCGACTGTATCCTTACCTGATAGAACCGATTCCGCAAAAGAAGCGTTCTTTTATGCATCTTCTCCAGCAAGAAAGAGTAAATGTAACCCAAATCGCTTCCCGACCGTTCGGGTTTTATCAGAAGGCCAACATACCTCTTCTTTCATACTTTAGGAAGGCAGAAATTCACGCATCGGAAACGTTTCAGGTGAACGCATAGAAGAAAAATAGGTAATTTGCAAAACAAAACGCGGCTGTTTCTCATTCTCTTTTGTTCCGCCAACATAGCCTTTGTTATCTAATTTAATAAACGCAATGAATTTGAATATTTATATTTTTGTGTACATGCATATGTTCTTTTGCGGTCTTTGATAACGCTCTTTTATGCATTCCACGGATGTGCTATGGAATGATTTCATTGAACAGTTGCGGAACGGTTCATAATAGGTTCCTATGCCACGATATTATATGCATGCTCCATATTCTGTAATGATTCTTTCGGAAACTACACTGGAAGGGAAACCAGAGGTTTTTACGAAGTTGAAATTACAACAACCAACCAACATGCCTTCCAATATAACCGTTCCTACCTGGAACAAAAAGGATTCCCGCGTGTTTCACCCCCTGTAAATTTGTAGCGAAAACTTCACGCATAGTGTAATCATGTTAATTGGAAAAGAGAGCGATACAAATATACTGTTTGGAAGCAACTAAGTCCGACTGGAGAGCCCTGTTTTAAATGATATCTTCGAGTAATTCAACTTTCGCACGGTTGCATTTTAGTCTGGATTTTTCAGTATTTTTTTCATTTTGGTACTTGTTATCAGTATGTACGTATATATGTATGTAAGCTATTAACATTCCTATCGATAGGCATTCCCACACAAATTTCAGGCAGCTATTCCCATTGCCGGCGGACGCCACCTTTTTGGAATTTCTGTTTTGTTCGAATTTGAAGAGAGTAAAGAGTAAGAACATGGATCTAGGGGACCTACTGCGGCAGGCCCAGCGCCTCACAAATGACACCAAAATGGACGAGGAAATGCCGCCCTTCGATCGCACCATTTCACAAGTATTGGCGGTCACACAGGAACTTCACTCCCGTGTGACTCTCACAGGCACACACGATCTGCAAGCGTATGTTCGGCACACCACATGAATAGTAATCAATGTAATATCAAATGTTCCTTTACTTTATCAACCCCCAGGCACATGCTGCTGGGCTCCAAGGGCGTGGATATGCCAAAGCTGACGCACAAACTAGAATCGCTGAGCTCGCGCAAAACCTTTCAGCCGCTGGACCCCGTCTCGGACACCGATGTGCGCGACTTTCTGAGGAACGAGCGCGAGAATGCCATACTGTCTGTGATCGATGAGACCAATCGCTCGGTAAGAAATCATTAATTGGCGACTCGTTTCGTTCGGTTTTTCGTGCTGCAATGCCTGGAATTACATTTTGCAGATTTTTGAGTCGGTGAAGAGGCAAAAGTGGCGCCGCATCTACGCCGAGTGGGGTGAGGAGAAGGAGTCTCTGCTGAATGCCCTCGTTGGGCCCAAACAGGATGAATTTCCAGATGTTCAGCGCCAGTCTGTGTCCACAACTCTGCCCGAGAATCCCACTCCACGTTCCCTGCTCAATCGCACCGAGCAGCTGTATGCCGAGGAGGTAGCCGCATACAATCATTTAAAAATCCAGCAAGGCCATCACCGCAACCTGCTGGCAGCGTGCGCCTGTCTGGCAAAAGAATGTCTCGACAATCCGCTGGTCGCCGAAATGTGGAGCGTGCTGGAGTTCATGACAGACAATGCGCCAGCCACACGCACCGTAGATCCCATCAAGTCGCGCCAGTCCCTGACCCAGCAGGCACGCACCTATCTGGAGCGTCGTTACAGGCAGTACATGAAAACGGTCATCAACGAGAATCGTATACTGGCCAAGCTCGGCGGCATACCCAGCGTCTATAACATGGTCAACTCTTTTGTGGGCATCAATTTCGTGCAGCCAGCCACTCTGGTCGGCCTAGAGGATGTCGATAACGACCGTCCGCTTTGGGCGCTCGTCTACTACAGCCTGCGTTGCGGCGATCTGAGTGCGGCCAGTAAATATTTGCAGGAATCTGGCGTCTGCAGTGATCTATTCCGTTTGCTTGCCATGATGAAGGACGGCACCAAGGGCGAGCAGTATGCCCGACTCGAGGGTGTCCTCAAGCTGGAGTACAACCGTAAAATTCGCAGCTGCAGCGATCCATACAAGAAGGCGGTAGGTGCCATTCGCCTTCCATTGCATGCCTTTCACACGCTTAACATATTCTTTATCCCTTTCATTCTTGCGACAGGTTTATGCCTATGTGTTGGCATGCGATCCACAGAATTCCCATCCGGAACTAATGCGCAGCATCGACGATTTCCTGTGGATGCAACTGTCCATATTGCGGGAGGACAACGAGCGTGAGTACAACATCGAACAGCTCACCTACAGCGGCCTGCAGAGCCTCATTCTGGAAAAGTACGGAGAGAACTACTTCAATGCACGCGAAAAGGCGCCCCTCTACTTCAGTGTGCTCATCCTGACGGGCCAGTTTGAGTCGGCCATTGAGTTCCTGGCCCGCACAGAGGCGAATCTCCCGCACGCCGTGCACATGGCCATTGCCCTGAATGAGATACACATGCTGAGCACACCGAGCTCCATGCATCAGCCGCTGTTAAGCGTCAATCCCGAGGATCCGACGCCCATGAAGCGCCTCAATTTGGTGCGCATGCTGGTGACTTATGCCAAGCGCTTTGATCTGACCAACACCAAGGAGGCGCTTCACTACTACTTCCTGTTGCGCCACTTCAAGGACGACAACGGCAGCAGCCTGATGCTCAGCTGTGTCAGCGATTTGCTTGTCGAGAACTGTGACCAGAAAATTATTGAGCTGATCTTTGGCAGCGAAACGGATAAATCCGCACAGAGGTAAGCGCCGCACACGAATCCCTTAACGATCAGTTTGCAAGTTGATTTGCTTCTCTTTCCCTTTCAGCGGCATCTTTGCTCAGTTCCAGACGATAGACATTGACAAGTATATGCTGGCGGGCATGGTGGGGGATAAGCTGGCGCATCGCAGCAATTTCGAGGCAGCCATTAAGCTGTACTTTATCGGTGGCCAGCTGGATAAGGTGATGCGTTTGGTGTGCACGCTGCTGTCGCAGGTGGCCCATCAGCCGCCGAAGGAGTCGAGCCTACGGAATCGCTTGTGCTCGATTATCGACCGACTGGACGAGCAGCGTTCCGTGATGCGTGTGGATGTGGAGCCGCATGTCCTGGCCACGTACACAATGCTGACGCAGGTGCTCATCTTCTTCGATCACTACCACAACAAGGACACGCAGCTGGCCACCGAGGTGCTGGCCAAATATCGCATAACGCCCAACAACTGCTCCGAGGTGGACGAGTGTGTGGCAAATCTGAAGCGGCTCGGTCCGGAGGTGAACAAAGTGCTGCCCGACATAATGCTGGCCGACATGGATCTTGTCTACCAGGAGTATTTGCGGCTGAAAGGCGGAAGTGCCCCCAGCAGATCCTCCTTTGGCAGCCGCTACAGCACCCAAACAGACGACTGGAAGGACGTACACAAGGAGGGCTCCCTCCGCCACTTGCGCACCAAGGCCAAAGCACTCACAAATATGGCGGCCACGGTGCCCTTCCGCATGCCCACGGCCACCAACAAGCGTCTCGTCGAGCTGGAGATTCTCATGCATTAAAATTAAACGGAAAATGAAAATGAATACACGCCAAGAAAGATCCTTTCGTATATAAATGCATTTGTTGCTGTTTGTCTTCTCATTTTGTTTAAGATAATATTTTGATATTGGAATAATTTTGTTGTTCGCTCTCTCAGTCAGTGGTGTAGTGGGAGAAGGAGGAGGCAGGCAGACGGGCAGGCAGGTGCAGTCTTTAGCCCATATACTGATAGGAGGCACACACTGGCTCCTGGTGGCGTGTGTGCGGTGATGATTGCAGGGCCAGACGCTGCAGGTGACAGCCGCGGCATAGCAAGCGCCCGTCCAATGGATAGCAACGCTTATCCGGCTCATCTGTCAGCTGCATGCCGCACTCCTCGCATATGTAGCAATCCACATGGAAGTCCTTGTCCATGGACACAACACGCACGGTCTCGTCGGTGCCCTCAACGGGTGTAATGCCTGATGGAGACCAGTGAACAGAGAACAGTAAGAGAACGAGCTGGGAAGCTGGGAGCTGAGAGTCGCAGTGTTACCTTTGCCACAGCTGGCGCATTTTGGCGCGAACATGCGATGATAGTCATTGACGCAGTAGATCTTATGATCCACATCCACGGTGAATGGCACACCGTCCAGGCACTCGTTGCATACGCAGCAGCGGAAGCAGCCCGGATGATACGACTTGCCCATGGCTTGCAAGATCTGCAAAGAGCGAGAGAGGATAGATGTGAGTGGGGCAGGAAGAGAGTTGGAGGAGTGTGTGTTGGCATATACAAACCATTTCCATTATCAAATGCCCACAAATGGCGCACTTTTCCGCCGTTTGCTGGAAGCCCGAATACTGAGAGAAAGGGAGACAGAAAGGTTAAGTGGAGTTAGCAGACGCACAAACGGGGGGTAGTGGGGGGAGTCCTACCATGTAATCCTCCTCGCAGTAGACACGTCCATGCACATTATAGAAGGCCTTGCCACGCAACGCTCGGCCGCAGGAGCAGCAAATGAAGCAATTCGTGTGATAAAGATTACCCATGGCCTGACACGCCTGTCCGGCACCCTTCACCTTCTCCCCGCAAGTGTGACAAATGCCTGAAATGGATAGACACGTTCAAATGTTATATCCAAATACTCGAGTCTCTTTTGTACTAAACTTACCAAAGTACTCGCCATGTTCCTCACTTTGCTCTATTTCCTCCTCCAGCTGTCGTGTGAGCTCCTCGATTTTACGCTGCGCCTCTGTCGGACCAGCCGGACGCGGCGGTGTCACGCTATACGGCAGCAGATTCTTGGTTAGACCTGGTTGTTGGATATAAATTCAAGGATTAGTTTTTAGTTTCTTCTTCACACTTTCTCTTTCTCGCTCTCTGTCTGTCTCGTGTCAAGCGATCGACTCCTCACTCCTTCCTACCTTTTCGGGGTCGCAATGCGGCATTGACCGCTGCGAGTGGCAAGCATTTAGTAATGGGTTAATGGGGGGATTGGGTGGAGCAGAATGCAGTCAATATTAGTCTTTGTTGGAATGGCATCCATTCTGTGTGGTTAGCGGCTAGGGGAGAGGGGTCATACCTGTGCTGCCCTGTGAGGGCGTGGGCGATGTGGCCACTGCCAAGGGTGCTGACATCGCTATGGGTGTGGCACGCAGCGATGCTATTGCTGTGGACGACGCTGATGCTGCTGCTGCTACTCCTGCTGCTGTTGGTGTCTCCTGGACTGCTCGCTGTGGCATTGCGGAAGCTGTTGCTGGCTGTGCTGCCCTGCCGGTATGCCTGCAGCTGCTGCTGCATGCAGCCAGCGTATTGCGATGCAGATTGGCCGTCATGCAGACATAGTCCGAGCTGTTGATGTCCTCAATGTAGTTGGGATTCACCGATACATTGATGCCACCGTGGCCTCCAGCCGATTGCTGCTTGATGGGTGTGTGCTGCTGCAGCTTGGACACGGACATTGGCAGGGGCGACGTCGACGAGGATGAGGGCGGTGGCACGGGACTCAGATGACTGGGCAGCGACAGATTCCTGTACCGTTGGGTCGGCGAGCCCACCGGGCCGGCGGCATGCTGTGAGTTGTTTGTGCTGATGCTGCGCTGGTGCATGGGCGACGAGAGCAGCGCATTGAGATCCAGGCCAGTGGATGATGAGGCAGCGGCCACATTGCCAGGCATTTCCTGGTACATGGTGGCCGTGGCCGGCGATGCCTGCGGCTGGGCACGCTGCCCCGAATGCGGTATGATGTTCTCGTATATGGGCGCCACCATTTCCTCCAGAGGCTCGCGGGCAGCTAGCGTCACCGCCACCGTCTCGGGCACGGGCGTATGGGCAAAGCGTCCGCCGCCAATCGGTTGCATTAGCAGATAATCGTTCAGCATGGCGCTCTGCCGGCTGCCCGGGCTCTGCGGCTGGGCCCGCTTGTGATTCGAGTCAAACTGGCCGTAGAACTCGAGATTCTCGTACACGGGCGAGTGCTTCTGCGGTGCGATGCGCTGGCCCAGCACCTGTGCGGTGGGCGCATAGATCTGTGGACTGCCGCCTCCATTGATGGTCAGCTGCTCGACGGACTTGGGCGTGGCGTATTTGGAGGCGGCAATGATGTTGTCGCGCTCGTACAGCTTGTAGTCGTGTGCCTGCTGCTGCTGTTGGTGGTGGTGATGATGCATCAGCTGCTGACCATCGTGGATGAAATTCTCGATGGCCCCCGGCGAGCGTTGGTAGCCACGCATGCCGCCGCCGCCCCCACCCCCACCGCCACCAGACCCGATATGTAGACGCTGCATGAGCGTCTCGTAGTCGGACTCCGTGGAGGCGGCGCTGGTGGCATTTCGTTGCGTTCTCTGGGTGGTCATTATGTTCCCCCTTCCTCCTTCTCACTCCCTCGCTTTGCACTGACGCTGCTCTCTCTCTCTTACTCACACTCTGCAGGCGGAGGGTGGGGGAGTTGACGACGTCGCCCCAAATGGAAGCTAACGGCTATTGCCGGTCAATTTCCACTTTGCGCACTGCTCGGGGCTGAATGTCAATCAGAAATTTGATTTTTCATTGACTTGGTCTTCAATTTTCAGCATTTTCTTTGTCGGATTTGTTGGGGAAACAGTGTGACCCAGTGTGACCGCGGAATTATCGATAACATATACCGACATACCCTCGGAATTATACCGAAATATACGGTCATACAGAAACATACCTACGAATTTGAAAAATATACCGCAAATATGCCGTCAATCTTAAATTATTTTCCTCGATTTCGATGTTCTATTTGATATTACAAGCTTGCAAAGACTTTTGCCACTGAAACAATAACTTAATCCGATTGAAGAATCAGTTTGGCCAATTATAAATACTTATTTTATGACCTTACATCTTACAAATTTGCATTTGAATTATTCATTCAAGTCACCCCTTCTGGAAGCAGGGCAGTTGTGTGTTTAGTATGTAAGTGTATGTAACATGTAGAGACACATGTATGCTAACTGATATTATAATAATAAACAAAAAAAAAGTTGCGCACATAATCGGGGCTAGACTCCGGCTTATATATTGTTGTTACTCCTTTCTATTGCTAAGGAACACCGGATATTGATGAAAAAAATCATCATGACCGTCTAACCAATCACCGGTTTCTTTGATTTTATGTATTTTCTTTTATTTTTAGAAGCCACACCTGATGATGTCAAACTACATCGCCGCCTGATGACTTTATTATAATTAAATTTAATTTTACACAAAAGCGAAATATCTCTTCATTCAACCTTATGACCTTTCACAGCCGTGTTCCACATTTTGTCTCCTATTTTTTAGACTACCATGTTCTGGATCGAACCAATCACCATATCAAATGACTCAGGATTCCTTTTTGATCACAAGCTACCTTGAGAGAGCTGCCACATAGTTCGAATATAGGCGCAAATATGAACTTCCTAATTTTTGCCAATTCGAATTGTTTTGATATCCTTTCATAGGGGACAATCGTTGAGAACCGTTCCTTATGGTACTACCGCAATTTCTAAGTAATAAGAAAACAATATTATCGATCAATGCTCATGTAGTTTGAATTGATTAGCTATAAATATATTAGCCAGTATGGGTATATTTTGTATAGTTTGAAATTTTGGTCTGCCGCGCTTACAATTTGGTTAGTACAGAATTGAAATATATTGTTATTAATGTTATGAAATATATTTGTTAAATATATTCTATGTAGATCTGTATGTGTGGTATATAGGAGCAGGCTGTTGTGGTTGAGTGCACACGACCTACGAATGCTCATGGACGGATCCGCAGGTCTGGTTCACTTTGAATATATTCGAGAGCTCATCCAGCAGGGTCTCGTAGCGATAGGCGACACGTATTTCGGGCACATTGGTGCGGGTTATATCGTTGCCCATAATGCCATCCTCGTAGTAGTGCGGTCCCAGCCATTGTTGCTTGGTCTGAAAGTTAAAAGAGTTTTCGGATTGAATTGAGAGAGATCCCTTAGAGCGCAGCACTCACATTATGGGTAAATCCGCTCATCATGACACTGTTTCTGGCCAGCTCGCACATGTCACAGGAGCTGAGCTTCCACACCTGAGCCGCAATGCTGTACTCCTCCATGAGGGGTTCCTAATGGTTGAGAAAAGGTTTAGAGGCGATTCGATGCGGCATTGTCACCTGTCACCCACCTTGGTGAAGTGAAACTGCAAGGGATCGTCTGTCGAGAGTGAGATGATCAGGCCGCGGGCCAAGTATTCCGGCAACGGATTCCGATGGTAATTGAGGAACAGCGAATTGTTCGACAGCGGCGACATGGCTATCCCAATCTGTGTCAGATAGTAGAGATACTGCAGGACAGGGACCTTGCGCAGCAGCAGGCCGTGGGAGATGTTCTCGGCCATGAGAAAGCCGCACACCAAATGCTGAACAGGTCCAGCCTCACCGCAATGGGGCCGCAGCACAAACGTGTTCATGCCGCGTGTTCTGAAAGATACAGAAAATTTAACATTTAACATTTAACAATCGAATGAACTCCCTGGACTCTCTCTCCCTCGGTCTTTCTACTCACTGCCTAAACTTATTCAGCACCGTCATGTTGGCATACATATAGTAGATATAGTAGGCATAGGGAGGATTCTCCTCGTAGGTCCATTCCTCGGGCCGGGGCACATCGTTGTCGAAGAGTGGATTCTCGGGCTTGGACTCGTCGTCGACGGAGTCAAAGCCAATCACATACTGAAGGAAGCGATGCAAGTCGGGATGCTCGCTGGGCTTATTTGTGGCCTGGAAGAGGGGCAGGAATATGTTGTTCAATATCTCCTGGAATGACTTCATCATTTTGTTCGACTTGAAGATGTCAAACAGTCGTGGTATCTGGATCAGCCAGCGTATGTTCGAGCTGTAAACATCATTGTCGATGGCCCACTTGGCCAGCTTGTTCCACTCATCCGGCGACTTGCCATAGATCGAGAGACGTAGCTCGGCATTTTGATACTTGGACTCTTCCAGATCGAATGCCACTTCCTAAGCGGAAAAAGGAACAATTAATAAATAATAAATATGCATGGCAAGCACCAATATATGCATTTACCTTTATAATTTGTGCAAAGTATTTGCCATTCAGGAAGTTATCAGTTTTCAGGAACACCTCCCTCAGGCGTGACTCGCCAATGGGATTGTACTTTGAATTGAACTTGTCGAAGCGATGGAACGTATTGCGATCGGCATGGACGTCCAGCATATCGACAGTTAGATCGTATGTGGTCAGATTCATTGATTGGAAGACCTGGGCGAGCGTCATGGGCTGGCCATTGGTGCAGGTGACCACCTCATTGGCACTGTTCTTCAGCGTCTTCTTGATGAACCGCAGCAGATGCTTCTGGTTCATGCAGGAGGCGGCATGTATGTGGGTATCCACCTTCCTCGTATTGTAAAAGTCCCGATGGGGCACCGCCTTCTGGGCGGCAAGCTCGCGCAGTTCGTTCAGCAGCACATGCATCTGGTACTTGGATGACAAGTAGCAAAGTCGGCGATAGCAAAATGATTTCCTATCAAGCGAAACGAACATTCAATGGATATAATAATCAATTATGGCAATAATCAGTAAGCAGTGGCCGTGGCAGTACTCACAGTGGCCCATCGGCAATCATATTGCACATGACCTGCATATCGTTGACGAACTGGCTCATGTCCGGATACAGAAACTTGAGCTCCTTCGTCTGCTCCTGAAAACGTAGACAAGGTTCAAGGTTTAGGAACAGTTGCAAACGGAAGTTGTTTGCTTACCTCGTCCTCATAGACATGAAAGACGCCATTGAGAGGCTTGATCACGTAGGTCTCGTCCGGCGGGAACTCCACGTTCCACGGATTCGATACCTTGGGATGGGATGCCTTCACATGAAGATCTGATTGAGTGTTGTGTGTGTGTGGTTTTCCCATTTGAAAATAGAGTTTCAATTAGTTGCAGAGACGTTCATTCATTGGGCATTGGCAGGCGGTATATTAGTTAAGACTACGATCTACAGACACACACTAACGAATACGTGCGGATTCTGTATGATGTGTAAGTATATTTGTAGTATCTAGTATCTAGGAGACTACGAAAGTGATCAACGTTGAGCGGTGGTGTATTTGGTGGTCTTTCCTTTTTGTACAAGGCTTTCGATGCGTCGGCGCAGAGTCAATAAACTGAGAGTGGAGCGAGCGAGCGAGCGAGAATACAGAGCAACGTGTGAGAGTGTGTGGGTGTGTGCAAAAGAAAGCTTTGCTATTACTCTGTGTCGCAGAAGATTATTAAAATAATGTGAAAGCCTTTGTTCCACCCACGTAGACACATCAGTATTGAGTGTCAACAAAATCTGGTGGCTGGCGGTAAGCGTAGCAAAGAGCAAATCATCATTTGATGGGAGGGATTGCGGCCATGTGTGTGAAGTGTGTGTGGGATGTACTTGGCTGACTTAAAGCTCACTGCTGCGAGGCAAGGTGTCTTTGCTTTGGGCTGTGGCTGTAGCTGGAGCACAGGTAACAGTTAGGTTTGCTGTTTGGCATTACGAAAGCGAGAACAAAGTAACAAAGCGAGTAGGAGCAAAGCAACTAAAGAGAAACATAAAGAGTAACGGTAAAGGGTAACGGGTAACGTTTGTTATGTGAACGAGTGGAAACGCATATGCGGGAAGGGTGTGGGGTAGGGTGGCGGTGCGCACGCATTACCTGGTCTGCTCGTTACACTCATTTTGCGTATGATGTCTATAAGAAATAATGAAAAATATATAGAGAGAGAAATAAATAGTCGATACGAAAGAAATGAAAAGAAATCAACGCTAAAGAGGCATCCAAAACATGTACGAATATGCGCTAGGGCGGGGGCTAGGGGGAAATAAACTTTCTAACTGAAGTGGAGGACAAAACACACGCAAGACAGGGGAGCAGCGGCTGAGGCTGAAGTTGAGGTTGACACTAATGCTAGCAGGCGATAAGGAAATGGCAGCAAGGGAGCAGCTGAGCAGCAGCCCCATCGTTTACTATACAGTACAGTCGAAACAAAACATACAACATCATGAGCTTGTATTATACAGGAACTGGCAGACTGATTGATTGATTGGTTGCTTGATGGATTGTGGGTGCATCACAACACTGAAATAATGCGAGTAGCTAGTACAACGAGTATTTTCTTATGCTCGATAGATATTTATACAATATGTAAACACTTTCTGCGCTGGTGCCTCTCTCTGTACAAAGGTGAAAGACGGAAGACCTGGAACCTCCTTCTGGTGGAGATAATTGAGAGCTCTCGACTTACCCGACACCGCCTTCACGGGCACATTATCGATGCGATCCTTGAGGCGCACCGTCTTGAGGAAGCGTGCCGTTGTCGAGGGGAAGGACTGATCGGACATGGTCATGTAGTGGCTGCGCAGTCGCAGTGCCTCGATCAGCAGTGTGGAGGCCCGCTCCAGATCCTCCAGCGGCACACCGCTGGTATCCTCCCCCGAAATGGACACACGCTGAAAATTAATGTCCGCATCGTTCTTGATCGAGTCCGCGTTGGAGTCGTTGCCCTCGTTGCTGCTTATCGATCCACCCTGTATGACCTGCACCGGAGGCACCACCGGCGGACGTGATCCACCTTGCCTGCAAAGAGATATTCAAATATGTTTGTTTTTATCATTTAAGATTATTATTTTTTCCCCGTTCCGCTGACCATTTCTCATCTTCGGGCTGGTACTCGTAGCAGCGACCAAAGCTGTAGCTATCATCCGCGAACGACATCCTGCAACCTGTGGAGACCAACGAACAATGGCAGACAGACGGTCGGAGGATTTCGCTGCCGGTTCCCTACTCAGATATGATCGATTGACCAATTGATTTGTGAAGAGAGCTCTCTTGGCGCTTTGCACGCACTCTAACCTATCCTGTTCCTATTCCCCTTCTAAAATTCCACGCCAATTGCGTGCGCCTCAATGGAGGTCAGAATAAAAATTAATTCAGTCGATTGTCCTGCGATTATGATAGCGCCAAATGTTTCATTTTCTTCCTGTCACCTTTAAGTTTCAAGATTCATTTCGAGGGGAAACTTTCTTTAGTTTCTTTGGGAACATCATTCCCCCCGCCTGCGCCGCTGTGGCCTGGTTCTCTTGGCGTGCGCAACTTTGGCAGGATTCGCTTTTAACAAAATACTTCAAGTGCCACCAGTTCCAGTTCCCGTGCCAGTGCAAGTTGGTAAGTTTTTCCTTGTTGCCTCCTTTTAGCTTTGGTGTTTCTGTGCAATAATTTTTGGCGCCTGGCGTGCCACACGAACAACAACGATAAGTTTTTAGTGTTTTCGTTGGAGTAAGTGAAGTGGAGTGCCAGGGCAGGGCATGGCAGGAAGAAGGCTTGCTGACTGACTGACTGACTGACTGACTGGGGGTAATGCTATCAGGTCTAACGAGTGCTCAATGTCAGCCGTAGGTCGTCCGTCGCAGGTTGGACAATTTCTTGGGCGAGTTAGCCGCGCGTTACGCGCTTCTCTCTCTTGATTGGATTCGAGCGTAGACGCGTTCTGTCCAAGTCATATGGATGCACAAGTTGTACTGAAAGTGACGGCATCCAAAAACTGAAACCCAAATTGGTAGCAGCCCAGGCCCCCGTCTGCCCTGTTCGTTGGCTCGTTGGCTGTCTGACTGTCTGGCTGTCCGGTGGTGATGGTTGGTGGTGGTTCGTTATGGCATAAGCCGTGCCGATGGTGGCTACGGCTACCCTGAGGTCGTGGCCGTTGGCCGTTGGTTGTCGCTGTCGCTGTCGCTGCCTAATGCACTTCTATTCAAATCAAAACGTGTTCAGCGTCGTCTACGCTTTGGGCACCTGCGAGCCCCGTCTCCGTCTCCGTCCCCATTTCCATTTCCATTCCCAGACACAGTCTGGGATTAGCCACACGCCCATCCGACCCCGCCACCGCCACCACTCACAAAACACTGGTGCACCTGATAATTGCAACGCGTGCACATCGATGTTGCTGCGGCTTCATTACGACGCTATTGATGGTGCAAAAGGAATTTTCCGAGCTGCGAGAATACCGTCACACTTAGCAGACCTGATCCCCAGCTAAAGGGAAACGAAACTGGCCGACCGAGTGGCAAAAAACATTCCATCTATAAATAGGATTGATAAGGTCTAATCACGAGATCAATGCCTAATCTCAGAGAACGTGGACTCAAGAGATGTACAACGAGCGCGAATCCATGAGCCAGCAATCATAAACTTGTAGATCAGAGCAGACAGTCAGAAACAATTCTCAATTTGAAACAACATAAATTGCCTGTGCATGACGCTTTTGGGGTTTGTTGTTCGCCCTGTGAGAGCTTTCTCTCTCTAAACGTTACTGGATACTCACTTCTCATTGAGCTGACGTTGCACCTGCAGCTTCTTCTCGATCTGTTCAATGGGAAACTGTGGCACTTCATATGGAGCCGAGATCTCGTTGGTCAGTTCAACGTCAGCAGCATCGACAACCACGGCCTTTTCTTCCACTGGCGAGTCGGTCAGATCACCTGCAAGGGGAGAGGGCAGACAACAAAATTAAATGGATTATCCGATGGATGAGACATATGACTAGTGTTAACTGTGGCACCTACAAAGAGGCGTTGTGCAGGTGGGCGTGTCTGTGTCCATGACAGTCCCGTAACCCATGACATTGCCCCCAAAGAGACGAACATCCACCCGCAGGCGATGGGCACTGTCCATGCGATTGAAGTTCATTCAAAGTGCGATTGAAAACGTTTAGGAGCTTGTAACTTGAGCGAGAGTTGTCGCCTCAATGAGCAGCAAAGATTTCAGATTTCCAGCGGGAGACTCGAACAACATCATCATCGATCGACAGCGGTCAGGCAGGCATCAACCCTGCCCCGTCGCTCCCCACCCCTCGTTGCGATGCACAATTACGAATTGGCAAACAAAACAAGAAATTTCTTCAAACTTCGTGTGACGAAGCTTTTAATACCCTCACAGATTCGAAGAAGACATCGTCAATAAGCTATGTACATATGTACATATCTACATATTTTAATGAACTTTAAGGTAACTGCATGGAAAGTGCGTCTTATTATTAAAAAATACATTGAAAATATCTGGTCTAAGTTATGGCACGCATAAGTAAGGGTATCATATGACTAGAGTTCCAAAACCATGAAAAGTGCGAAGAGCAAAAGCAGGTAAAAGCAGAACGGACAGTGACAAGTGACAGCGACAGCGACAGCGACCGTGGAGATGGTAAAGAAAAGAAACAAAGCTAAGAAATACAAAGAATTTCAGAAACAGTTCATCCATACGTAAATAGAGGGACACTCAAAAGCGATATCTAAGAAAGAAATTATGTATAAGCCGTAAAAAAATGTATAATACATATATTTAATTTGACGCAAAGCAAAGCTCGGTGCGATTCAAGCGATTAAGTGGAAGCCAATACACTACCCTAAGCATATACGAATATACAAGTATGTACATATTTATGTAGGTTAATGGATGCGAAGTCAACCCGCACAGCGCTGCGCAACGGCGCACAAGACAGCGAAAAGCGACGACCGGACCGGATAGGAGATTAAGTGAAGAGAAATGATGAGTGAAGAGAGAGACTAAACGACAATCTGTTTTGCGGTACACTGATCGGTGTGGTTTACCTTTGAGTTAAGGTGAAGGCCGCCGTGGAACAGAGAGGGAAAGTAGGACGGTTTTTGTTTACTTTTTCCTGTGTAGCACAGTGTTCAGTGAGCAAGTTAAGTGTGAACTGCATAGAGAGAGGGCGCCAGAGCTTTTTTGTTTCTCTCTGGTGCAGCACAGTGTTACCGTATAACTGCGTGCAAGAGTGAGCAGGTGCCGTTTAGCTTTCTGTCTTTCTTTCTGCCTGCACAGACAGAGACAGAGAGAGTGCTAAATTCAAAAGAGCGTAATGAAAGAGATATGCGAAGGAGAAGAGTAATAGAGGGGAGGTGGGTGGCCGACTACAGAGTGAGATACGAAATGTGGAAATTTCACTTACAGCCACAATAATGAGTCGGTCGACCACCGTGGGCCGTGCCAATGGCCGTCGGCTGCTTGTTGGCGCCCGTGCTCAACTGCCGATGCAGATGCGGCTGGGCGGATGTCTCCTGGGGATGGATTAAAAGCGAGTCATCGAAGCCATCGGTGTCCTGACTGGTGCTCGCCGAAGAGGAGGACGATGTGCTAAGTACTCCACGGTACGACATCTTGAGCAGCGCTGACTGCGGATCGGCGCGCGATGCACGCACCCACAGCTGTTGGCTGCAGGCTAAACCGCACCAGCAATTCGCACACTAACACCAATGTAAGATTCTCCGGTCCCGTGCAAAGTTTAAAAAGGCTGCTGCGCACTTTCCACCAAGGAATGCACCGATTCCTTTAGCTTTTTTGATTAGCGAAAACTTGAATTGTAATTTTCCGTTTTGAATTTTGGTTGCTTTCCCAGCTCGTAATTTGTGTTTGACAGGTGTCTCAGCAGTGCCCCGTCCTTGGAATTTTACAAACTGATTTGCACTTTCGCTGGGGACACGTTGACGACGTCTGCACCTTGTTAGTCGCCGTTGGCATCTGCCAAGTGGGAGGAGACAGTAGCGCAATAGCGCGAGACAACTTAGATCGAAATTCTATTCGAAGCAATTCTCACAGATCTTCTATGAACGCGCCGTCGCTTGCTTCCACTGTAACTTTCTGGCCTTTGTCTGACTCTGCCTTGGGCCACTTGTTTGTACCGCTCTCTGGCACATACATTCATTCATACATATGTACATTGATCTTTTCATCCAAAGTTTATACACTGGGTAAAAAGTTAGTTCTTCGAGAAAAGATAGCGAGAGTGAGTGGAGAGAGCTTTTACGCTCACCACCTACACGGAAACGAAAAGCTCTCTCCATCGCTTATTTAAGCTAATTATAAATAATTTTTTGGACATACTTGTACATTTATGTGCATAAGTACATACTTGTAGATTCCTATCAATGATTTTCAAGAAAAAGATAGGAAACTTCCACAATCTAAATATACTATCGATTGATATTCAAGGTCGCTGATGAGTATCTCCCATATATAAAGATGGGTTTTCTGTCTCTTCTATGTGTAAACATATACAAAATATACATACATATACATGTCACTTCGATTGCTAGTTCTGGTTATTTTCCTTTGCTCTAGGCAGGGGCTCGCCCTGTTCGTTGTTGGCAGCACTTAGCAACGTTTAGGGACAATAACCAGCTAAATGGTCTAGATGGGAGGGCCAGGGTTTAGCGTTCCGCTGCTAACAGCTTGGATATGTATGTATTTTGGATGATAGCTTCATAAGTAAATCGGTTTATTCAACTCGACAATGCTGGGGGTGAGCAGGGATTACAACTGCAAGTCATCGCAGCCTATGAGCAGTTCGTTTGCCTTACTTGTCGGCGAGTGTGCGATATGCAAACAGTCTGCTCACACACACAGTGTAAATAATATTTGTACATATGCATATGCGAAGCATTATAGATATAGCTATATCTGTCCGCTTATCTCGTATACGTTTTAATTTATTATTCGATTGTGTGCTTATATGTTTTTGGCAGCGTTCTCTGTGTTTTGTTTTGTTTTATTTTTGTTTCATTCTGTTTTGTTTATTGAACGAATTGCGAACTTATTAATTGCTGCGTCGCGGGCTCCACTGCTCCTCCTCCTCTACCACTTTGTGTGCCCTCTGGGCACTTTGCCCGTTTTCCGATTTACAATTGATTTTCATATAAAACTGTCAGAACTCTTGCCGCCAGCTTGGGGGCTTGCATAACTCTCTAGCCTCGCCCTCAAAAACAAAGACGACGAGAACCTCGGCATTTGTTTCCTTTCGTCTCGACTCCGCGGAATATACTGATTTTTCAGAGTCGGTTTTATCCACCGCAAAATGAATTATTGTACATATAATATAATAATAATAACAAGAGAGTAGTTTCCACATGAATAACTGCTGCAGTGAGGAGAGCGGCAGAGACAACAATAAAGAGATCCGCCCGTTGGCAAAGAGAAAAGTCAAAGAAGAGAGCGGGCAGAATAAAACCAACAAATAAATAAGTCAGAGGCCCTCTGTTAGGGACGGGGTGAATCGGGCCAATGTGTGGGAACTTTTGTGTCTCACTCTTTGTTTGTTTCGAATTGGAAAACACTGACCTATGCCTACGACAGACAGAAGCCAGCTGCTTCTAATGAGCATTTCGAGCCCCGCCCCCCCTAGCCCCATACCTCCCCTTCCGATACCACGGGGGCACACATTGCTCATGCATATTGGACACATGTCAGACGACAGGGCGACTGATGGGACCTCACTAGTACTTGTACCATAATACTCGTACAATAAGCTCGAAGAAGATACTAGAAATGGTAGATTAAGCGTACAATAGATAGAGCAGAACATCTTTCGCCGACAGTTCCCACGGAATAGCGAGCACCAATTATGAATAATACTTGAATTTGGATGTTCTTCATTGTGCAGCTATTTATAGGCCATTGATAAGAATGTCAAAGGAGTATTCAAGAGGGCTGATAACAGAGACGACACAACACAGCAGAGATAGGAATATAAATATTCCGCACTCAGGTTTATACCCAATAAAGAGTTTGGATTCGTTATTATTTTTAGTGGCTTGATGGATATTATAATTATATGTAGATTGCTCTATCGTGTACATATATTTATGATGCGAGTATGCCATTGATTTTTCAATGAATCAAAAATGTTCTGTGTCCTCCATCTTCTCTTGTAATTATGTATATTCGAGAAAAATCCTGTAAAAACAGTTACATTGACGGGCATGGCTCTATATATCTGCCTAGATTCTAGACTCTAGAATGACATTTTTAAAAGGTGGAAAGTTGGGGAAGTTCTCTGAAAGTAGTGTCAACAGCAGAGGAAGTTGTTTTCGGAGGTCTACAGGCAAGGAGAGCTTTTTCTTTGATTTTGAGGCCACGTGTCTTTCAAGCATCCATAAATTCAGTTGAGCAAACAATACATTTGTTGTTCCATGCATTAGATAAGATTACCTGAAAGCATGGCGTCGGTACCGGACTGCACAATTAATATAAAGTTGTTTGGGTGTTTTGGGTTTCAAATTCGGGTTGCCCGTGAGCTGGGAGCCGGTCTGCCAACGCTGACTAAATGCAAACAGCGTTTAATTGGCCAAAAAGGTGTCGTCACACACACACTACATACAGCCCTTTGCATGAAAATCCCTCATGACTTGGATGCATGTACATACTTACAATATGTACATACATACATTTGTATGTGCATACATCCAATTTTCTAAATGGCTTGCTTCTGTTTACAGGGTGGGGAGTGTTTGCCTTATTTGTGCTGTCCGTGTTGGCTTTTTCCCCATTGACTTGTTTGCTAAATTAACAATTAATATGCCTAAAACGCAAGAAACCCAATACAGAAAAAACACCAAAATAATAAAGCGGAAAGCGGAGAAGGTTTCGACTGCAATTGTCGTAAAATGTTGGTCATATACAAATTGGCTATGTCATCATCCAATGCAATTTTTTTTTCTACCAAATATGTAGTTTCTATTATCTACTAATTCGATATGTGAATATTGGCTTTTGTTTTGTTGTACGTAACCTTTCTTTAGAAATAAAGTAAAACCATAAACATACGGCACCGCATACCGCATACAGTGAAAAATTGAGAGATAATATATGGGGGAAATGCCATCATCATCATCATTATCATGTGGAGATCAAACAGGGATTGGCGTACGAGTATAATACCCTAGGATAATTTATGCATAGTTACTGACACGCCGCTCCAAACAGATTACAGTAATTGCACACACCCATACCAACATAAACCCCCCCCCCACAGTGCACAACAAACACATGAACACAGAAAAACGGACACACACACACACAGACACTTATGCGATTACTTGGCAAAATCGGTATGTGTTGGCCTCTCTTCATACCACTGCTCTCGGTCTCGGGCAGGTCAGCATTGAAATATTTTGTTCTGCCGCTGCGGCGACAATGACCAGTAAATTATGGTTCGCACAGACACACAGTGCAGCGCAAAATTCAATGCACACAAAGAGTGAAAGAAACACAGACACATGGATACCTAGTCACACACACCACACACCGCACACCGCACACCACACACTCTCATCAACACTTACCACCTTTGCGCTTCTCGATGCGTCTGAGCAGACCGTGGCCCATGTCCATGTCCATTTCAACATCTGTGTCAAAGCCAAAGGTGCGATATCCCTTGGCGCTCAAAGCATCCGCATAGCTCCTCTGCATGCTGGATGCTACTCCTCTCTTGACCTTTCTCCTTTGACTATTCCTCTGCCTATGTCACGCCTCCTCTGGTTTGTTGGTTCTCTTTTGAAATTTGAAATTTATGCGTACACTCGGTTTGGTGGGGGGCGGGTGCGAGGGGAACTGCTTGCTCTGCTGGCTCGTGTTCTGCTCGTTGAAGGAACGGAACCTTCGGGATGGCGACAGGCGAGCGGCAAGTCAAGGTGTGCAAATGTTGTCACACTGAATACTCAGATTGTTAATAGGCTGTCTTAAATGCTCTCACACTTTATTTCACAGGTATAAATACACGTTCAAAAAATACATGAGTAAAAGTCAAAATAATACTGCTATTTCGTGTTGTGCGGAAATGCGGAAATGCTCTTTTGGCTTTACGAGCTGATTTTTTTTTTGCGACTGAACCGCCTTTTGATGGGGATGTTGACTATCGAGTCCAACTATCGAGACTATCGACTGTCCAAAGCTTTTTTTCTCAATCTCCGGCAGTTGTTTTGGTGGGCAATATCGATGTTTTTGTGCGATTCTTTCAACTCAAAAAAATATTTGAATTCATGTAAAAAACGAAAAGAAAGAAAAGCTTTGGAAGCTCCCGTGTTCGATTCAACGAAAATCAAGTAGAAATGCCAGCAAACAGAAACAGCGTAGCAGACAGTATTGTACATATTCACACGCGTTGATGCTGCGACATTTTTTGAACTGTAACATCGGGTTAGCGCCCATGTTTTTGGTTCGAAAATCGGTCGGTTTCGATGTTCTTGTGCGATACTTTTACTGAAAGTCAGCCATAGAAAGAGCTTTGCAAAGAGCTTTTACCTTTCGGTCGCTCAAGCTTTTAGGCGCGGAAAGCTTTAATTTCAAATTGAAGGCCCATCTCCAGCATTGCTGAATATTCATGTGTGGATTTTGCAATATGTTTCGTTGCGGGACATCAAAAATGTATTAAAAGTTATTACAAGAATAAAATAACGTTTTGGTTTTGTAATTTATTTTATTTGTTTGTGGCTTCTTTTTATAATGTAATGCATAAAAATGGTGGTGTTCTTTCATTTTAAAAAATAAACCAATAAACACTTCATTTTATTAGTTTGATACAAATAAATGGTCTTTTACACGACAAATACATACAGTGGTTCTTCACATTTTGTTATTTTCTTCACTGTTTCTTGCAAAAAAAATGTTTCTCGTGGTTCTCGTGCTTTGTTGTTTCTCTTCTTTCGTAAATGTCTTGTCTTGTATAAGGAAACGCAAAAACTCTGCGAACAAGTTTGATTTTGTTTGTTTGTCTTGCTTGTTTTTGTTCTTAGTTTTCATTTTGGTTTCATCATTGGAACGGCTTTATTGAACTTTTGTTGTTGTTGTTGCTTTTGGTTTTGCATATAATTTAATTTTGTTTGTTTGATTTGTTGTTTCTAATTGCATTCTTGCATTAAAAAACATTAATTCTTTGGCAGGCATTGCATTTCGTAGTTTTGTAAAAGTTTTCTTTTCCCATTCATTCTCGTTCTCAACGCAAGATTCGAAACCGAAAAACGTAAAGATTCGAAATATTTGAGATGTACATAGAAACAAATAATTCGTTTAATTTTGCTTAGTTTCATTTCATGTATCATTTTTCTGTTTTGATTTTGTTTATCAAATACACATCAATACTTTGGTAGTTTAAAAATTGTGGTTTCCGTGTTTTTTCGTATTTTTTTTTTGTTTTAATTTTCTGTTGTGCTAAATTACATTTTAAAAATATGCTTAATATTTGTTGTTGTTTTGTTTTTTATGTTTTTTTTTCTGTTTTAATTTTTGGTTTTAAGTCAAAGACACGAAAGTGAAAGAGGTTTTTGTTTTTGGTTTACGTCTGTTTTACTTAACTTATTCATATTTTGTTTTATCTTTTTTGTTTTGTTGTTGTTAAGTTAATGGTGTTACTTGTTGTTTAGTGTAATGTGTTAATTTTGTTGTTTCCTTTTTTTTTGTTTTAGTTTTCCATTTTGCATGCTCTTAATTTTAAAACACCGAGAGTTTGCTCAAAATTGTTAATGGTTTGCTTTGCTTTTTTTTCTTATCTTTCCGAGTGAAATTTTAAATATCGAAATATATATATGTATGTATATATAGATTTTTGTGTTTTTTCGCTAATTTTTTTGTGGTTTAATTTTTAGTTTTTTGCTTACCATCGTTTATTGTAAGTTTTTCTTTACGTTTCTGTTTTTTATTCATTTTCATTTTGGTTTAAAAACACCGAAAGCTTAAAATTTAGAGATTTTCCTAAAGTGTAAATTTTTTACAATTTTTCTCATCGTTCTCTGGCCTGCTGTTCTCTGCTTTTGTGGTTGTTTTTTCGTCTGTAGTGGTGATGGTTTTGGTGTGTGTTTTGTGTCTCCGCGTTGCTATTTCAGCGAACTCAACGAAGGAAGGTTAAACCGAACCGAATCGAACCGAAGCGATGAAGTAGAAAAACCAAAAGCAAAACTCATATTCCACATTCTTGCCAATCTTTCACTTTGTCTATCGCTATCGCTTTCCCTTTCCCTTTCTGTTTCAATGTTCAATTCATATCCATTTCCGTTGCAGTAAACAATAATAAAATGGTGAAAATGGTGAATAGAAATCTTGTAGCTTATAAAGCATAATGCTAAGCTCCTTCCGCTTCCGCTTCCGCCTCCGTGTCCTTTTCCGCATCTCATATCCCTCCTCTCTGCACTCTTCTGTCTGCTCCCTCCCACGCTCCGTTCAATAAATAGGTTAAGGAAAAAACTGTATCACATTTTCAATTACGTCTTTGTTCGTAGCACCGTCATAAACATACTCTTATCCATCCCCTTCCCATTCCCTTATAGCCTCACTATCCTCACTCTCCTCACTCTCATCCCCGCCCTGTCTATATACAGACTTCTGCACCCGCCCCTGGCCCTCACTTACCTACCATACAGTTGGAGAAAAAAATTGCGCTTCGGATTTTATCACAAAAATAATTACAACTCTCTGCGAATGCACCTCATTCCTCCATTTCTCCATCCTCAATTCTCATCCTCATTCCTTCGTTCCCCGGACGTAACTCTCCAGCTTCTGGCTTAAACTAACATTGCTTCAAAGTCCCATGTTTTTCGTTTATATCTAAACCACGCAATGCGTTCCAAATTGGTTCCATTAATTCCGATCCCTTCACACGAACTCTAACTCTCTACCAATGCCCATCCCTCTCTCAATCCCTCGCCCTAATGTGTTAATCGACAAAAATCCAAAAAAGATGAAAACAAATAACCAATTCGTGGTCACCAATTGGGGAAATCACACCATCCTTCAAGCTTTTCAGCATTGTGTCTCTCTTTTTTTTATACAGTTCTGTTCGAAAATTTCTTTTGACTTGCTTTATGATTTTATGGTGATGTCGGATGCTGCTCTGCTGCTGCTGCTGCTGCTGCTGCTGATGATGATGTCAAAAAATCAGTCTCTATTGCATTTTGTTCTATTTTATGTGGGCTTGCTCTATTTCTGGTTTTCAGTAAAAGTGTTAAATATTTGTTTAAGATTTGTTTCCATTTTGATTTTACGTTTTTCTTCGGGTCTTTTGTCTTTTGTCTTTTTTTGGTTTTGTTTTCTTGGTTTTTTTGTTTGTTTTTGGTTTTTGTTTTTGTTTTGTAGTACACCTTAGAAAAATATCACATTCTTACTTCGTTCGTTCGAGAGACATTTTAATGTGTTTTTTTTTCTTTTTTCGCTATTTTGTTTTGTATGTTTTTTAAAGTTTTATTTACACATTAGGTTTCATTTCATTTCGCACGAGTAAAATATATAAAATTTAAAAAATATTTGATTGAGGTCATTTCAGAATTATTGCTAAGTATTCTTTCTCCTCCCAATATTCCACTTTAATCCTCCATTTTCCATTACCATCATCTTTCTGCGTGTCTGCTTTGCTCTCTAGTTTTTGCTTTATGCCTTTAACCACTTGAATTTGTTCTAAAAGTGTGTTTTGTTTTTTTTCGCTTAGTTTCCTTAGGTTTCGTATATTTTGTAGACACCAAATTTTGTATTTTATGTATAAAAAAAAAAACAATGTTTGAAACATTCTTCTTCTCTTGCCCTTTCTTGCATCGATCTCAATCGAATGACTCGCTTCCTTTCTTAGACTTATGTAAACTTCTATCAATATTTGAAGAGACACGACAGCTAAAGTTTAGAGCTTAGGTGAGAGAGACTTTTGAGAGAGTAAGAGACGTAAATACAATTACATTTATTAAATTTTACTTTTAGTTACTTTTGCTTTGCTTTAGTTTAATTTCGTTTTGGTTTTGTTTTGATTTTTGTTTGGGGTTTCTTAATTGGTTTTTGCTCACAACATCAACAATGAAATATTTTACTTTATAGATTTATGTTTTTTTTAGTTTCGTTTTGTTTTGTTTTGAGGGACTTTTGTTTGGTATTCTGTAAAAATCTCAAAAAGACGCCTAACACCGAAAAATATATTGCATGTACTACATTTTATGTTAATTATGCTTACTTTTTGGGTTTCGCTCTTCTCCACTTCCATCCGGCTTCAATATAAATATTTTTGTTACATATAATGCTATTTTCGAGATGGTTTCCATTGAATGTATTTACATACATGAGTTAGTTTCTGTTAACAATTTATTTTTTGAGTTTTAGACAAGTTAAAATTTCCACTCTGGGCTTTCCCCATTTATCCTTTCATACTTTTCCGATTAATATAATGGAGTTGTCGAAACAAAATTACACTGAAAACAGAACTGGTTGACTTAAAATCATTTTTACTACAATATAGAACATCATTATATTGTTTATGTCTTTTGGTTAGTTTTTGTTTTGTTTTGTTTTTGCATGTGAAACCTCGAAATTGTCTTAATTTCATGAAATCGTAGTTTTTATTTATCGTTTAATTTGTATTATTTCATTAAAATGTCCATGTATTTGCATAATGATTAAGTGGCACCCCTGACAGTATGATAAATAATCGAGAATGCTATCATTTCGATTCGATTCGAAAATAGTCGAACGATAATCGAAACAGCCATAGAAGCAATCGAAAGAAAAGGTACATAAGTTCCAGGTAAGATCTTTGAGGAAGTTTTTTTTCTTTGAGAAGCGGAAATTTGATCGGAATGGGACAATAATTTAAATCGTGGACTCTCACTTGGATATAGGGTGCCTCTTCTTTGCGAGTGTGTGTGTGTGTGTGTGTGTGTGAATTGGTGTGTGGGAGAGGGGAATACCGTTGGTTGAAATATATACTATATACGTACGAGTATATATAGATTTGGTTGGGTTGCTGGAGTTGTTTCCGTGTATTAGTTAAATGAACAACATTTATATTTTCTGTTTTTTTGTGGGTTTTTGTTTTGTTTCAAAATATGCACGTCATGTATGTATATATAATATGATGTATGTATATATAATGTATATATATCTATTTATATAAGTAATAGACACCGAAAACCACATGTACATTTATGTATCTGTATATAGATATATTCTGGTATATATCGTATAATATTTGGATTCTCTTATGCTCTTATCTGACATTCAACTGACATTCGCGCTTAGCCTGCGTCTCCTAGTCGCTGTCGCAGTTGCTGTCGCTTTTGCAGTGGCCGTCGCTGCAGGGCTCCTAACTCTATTTATATATAAATAAATATCATTATTTAAAAATGCATTAATTGTTAATGCCAAAAGTTTTTCGTTGTTGGATTTTGTAATTTAATTTGCTGTTACACGTATTTTTCCTGCACGTTGTCAATGCCCTTAAAAAAAACCCTCGCTTGCACTTTGCTCGCATCCCACATCATATACATAGTCTGCATGTATATATGTGCGTATTTATGTGTGTATATATATATATGGTAAATTTGTAATATATGTATATGTATGTATATACGAAATAAGAGTCTTGAATCCCTCCAATTTTTGGCTTAAAATCAATTGTTCTGCTCCTCCTATCCTATCCTCAGCCTCAGCACATTCACAAAAAAATTCAAGTATTTCTATTCAATTTTTGTTATCCTTAAGTTTTTTTTTTTGTTTATTTTGTCCGATGGTTATTCTGCCACTTATGGGTTTCGTTTTTTGTTTTGTTTTGTTTTGTTTTTTTTTTTTTGTTTAATTTTAATTTTTATCAACATTTACTTGCACACACACCTATGAAAAAATTACTATAAGTTTAGATTTAAATTTTTGTTTTTTTCTTTAATTTTGTTAATATTGCTTTCCTTCTTCTGGTGTTCCTAAAGTATTTTTCTTTTATCGAAATCGAATTTTCAAGTTTCATTTTTATTTTTGGTTTTAGTATTTTTGTTTTGCATTTCGCTTATTTCCCTTACGATAATTTCCTAAAATTCTTTTAAGGCGCATTATTCAACTACAAAATGAAGAGTTAAAGGACTTTGGATTTTGGGTTAAATTAAGTAAGAAATCGACGGATGAGATTGGATGTGTTTGAATTTATGAGACGGATGCGATCGATAAACGAAAAAGTTCAACAAAAAAGGTTCATTGCAAAAAAACTTTATTAATAAATACTATCAAATAATAAATCCAAAAAAATTGATAATAATATTTTTCATACATGTAATGATAATAATAGAGTATAATAATTATAATTTATTAATCCATTCACATACTTAGCTCACAGCTGCTTGTTGTAGTTGTGGTTAAAAAAAAATCTTTATTCAAAGCTTACAAAAATGGAAAAACTAATAAAAACGAAATATACAGAGAGACGTTTATCTCCCATAAAGATTGCGGCATTTGTGATGTTTACAAGAGAATACAAAAAAAAAGAACGCATTAAATTTAGCGTGTAATGTTTAAATACGTATTTAAGTTGAAAAAAAGGAGGAATAACCTAAAAATGTGTTTACAAAATGTTGCATTTTTGTTGGTTGTTTTTTTTTGTGTGTGTTACAAAAGGCAGTGTTGTTGTTTGTTGGTTTGATGCATTTGTTTTTGCTTGTTGGCTAAAACTAATAAAAATATATATCGAATAGTACGAAAACCCAAAGAAAACTAAAGCTGAATCTTCAGGTCCACGTTTGACACAGACCCAAATAAAAATATTCATTGAAAATTTCACAAAATAATAAGATATTAGAATCCTAAGAGAACACTACAATATATATAATAGATAATAATAATTAAAACTATAACTATAACATTTGCTAGAGGCCCTGATCTTTGATGCTTTACATACTGACACACAATCGTCTCCACATCACAAAATGTGGTATGAGATGAGAATGTTCTCGTCTGTCTTTTCGCTCAAAATGTATTGTACACAGAAATAGTAGTTGTAAAATAGAGTTAGGCAGAGTTCAGAGTTCAAAACGGTGCAGTAAATCGGTTAAACTATCACAAAATATATATACACATGGATAAATTCACTACAATTGAACACTTGAGTGAGTTGGGCAGAACTGTGTGTTGTATGCTAAAGCAATTTGAAAAGTCAAGAGAAAGTATCCCAAGAGGATAATGAATACGCTGGCTACTCACTCGTCTACTCGTACAATTATATCCATAAATATTCAGTAGGCAGCTCCTCAAAAATGTATAAATTAGATTTAGTTAACATTTCGCTTTCAGCTTCTATGTATTCATACGTTTTGACAACTTCTGTCTAGACTCATTTCGTTTCGGCGATATACATTGTTATGTATGTATGGATGTGTGTGGGTAAAGGTGTGTCAGGTGTGTGTGTGTGTGTGTGTGTGTGTGTGTGTGTGTGTGTGTGTGTGTGTGTGTGTGTGTGTGGAGGGAGGGGGCGTTGTGTGGGCTGTTTATCGGTGTAATTAGTTGCGGTTTGTTTTTGTTTTTCTTGTTTGTTTCTTTAATATTTATTTAAATTATGAGGTACTTGAAACTTTTTGGCACAGTGAAAGTTTTCATTTACTTTACTTCTACCACTTTACTTTGATTTGCTCTCATATTTTGTTAATGTTTTTGTTTTTGTTTTTGTTTTCCTCCAGCATTCGCATTCTCATTCTCATCTATTTTTTTGGTACGGCAAACATTTTTCCTCTTAATTTGTTAGACATTTAGTTGATACACAAAAAAAAAAATTGCTGGAAATTGCTTGCTAACATATGCATCTTTTGCATACACTAGTTATTACCTATTTAAGGGTTTCTGGTTTATTCTTGTTTTTATTTTTTCATTTACAATTTAATTCGATGTTCTTGGTTCAAAGTTCTTCTTAGGTTTCCATTGTCTCGTGTGGGCTTTATGTGTGTGTCTGTGGGTGTTTCTTTTTTGTATCTTTGCTTTACTTCGTCGATTCGAAAAAAAGAAACAAATTATAATCAATTAAGCGAATATCTTGGGTGTCGTATTGGGGTTTTTGGGTATGGGTGCTGGGTGCTGGGTGCTGGGGGTTGGTGTTGCTTTTTTGTTTTATTGTTTCATTGCACATTTCGTTACTGTCCGTTTGTCTATTGTTTGCCATGTCTGTATAATCTATGTATTTGTTATCTATTTCTATGTATGTTTTTTATGCCTGTTCAGCTTGTTGGGTTTCTTTATCCTCTTCCTTTACTTCAGTTAAAACTTCAATGTTGTTTTGTTGTAATCACAGTTAGTTTTGTGTTGTTGTAGTTGTAGTTTCTATTGTTAATTGTTGCTATGTTTTTTTTGTTTTTCGTTTTAGTTTTTATAGTTTTTTGATTTGCTTTGCGTTGCGTTGCGTTGCGTTGCCGTTGCCACTGCCATTGCCATTGCCTCTGCTTTGTATATTGTATTTTGTATATTGTAAATTAAACTATTGACGGTGGTTGCACATGCACAGATGTATTGGTTTTTAAGTAAATCCTATTTGTATCTCCTAGCATTATAATATATTATAGCTCTAGCTCACAGCTAGAACATACGAATCGGTTCTGAAACTAAAAAACAGTTGCACAGTTTTAGTTTTTAGTGTTTAGCTTTAGGTTTCTGTCTCCCGTTTCCTGCCTCTGTTTTGGGGGGTTTTCACATATTTTGTTTTGATTCTTAGTTCCTGTGTGGTTCGCCTCTCTTGTCACTAATATTAACTAAAATTCAACTTGGTTTATTGTTTTCTATGGTAGGTAACAGTGTTTGCTCTCAGTTATTGCATTTTCATTTGCATTTCTCCTGCAGGTCAGTAAGGGACCTTGGCATTGCCTCATACTTTAGTTATTAGTTTCTGTTTCGCTTTTGTTTGTTTGTACAAATTGTTGCTAGTTTAGCTTCTCTTTTAAATCAATGTGTAAAATTATATATATTTTATCTATTGTGTATAGTATAAAACGGCAGATTTGTGGTACATATTCATTTCTATTCGTCCTCGTCATATATTCATATATATTGTATGGGTGTCTTTGGTGTTTGGTTTTGCATTCTGTTCTTCATGTTTCAATTACTATTTTGTGGGTATTGAGTTTCTGTCTCAAATGCAGAATGTCTCATCTGCACTTGATCTATCTATCGTTCGATAGCAACGAAAAACCTCAGACAAATTACAATTACAATATTATGGTGGGTAATCCTTACACACACACATGTAAGTATTTTTTATGCACTATAGAGAGATAGATTAGTTCAATATCATACAATATTTAGTGTCAATTATAATTGCCAAAATTGTATTTGCTTTCTTTTGTTTGTCTTGCTTTCCACCAATAAAAAAAAAAAAAAAATCTCCATACATAATTACTGTTAGAAAAAAAAAAAAATTCTTTTCCCTCTAATCGCCAAAGTAGAGAGAGAGTTTTGCTAATAATATAATTTATACATAAGTTTCTAAATGTTTACGCTCTTCCTGTAGTCTCTCTGTGTGTGTGTGTGTGTGTGTGTCGTGACTTCTACTGCTGGTTCCTTATCTGCGTAGGAGCCGCCTCCTACGCGCCTCATCTCAGCGCGGCGCATTGTGAATGTGGGTGGTGAGATGCTTCGATAGATAGTCCGCCCGGGCGAAGCACTTGCCGCACGACTCGCAGTGGTAGGGCCGCTCGCCCGTGTGTATGCGCAGGTGGCGCGTCAAATCCGACTTGCCACCAAATGCGCGGCCACAGAAAAGGCACACAAACGGGCGCTCGCCGGTGTGCTTGCGGACATGCAGCTTGAGGTTCTCCTTGGAGCGCACACACTTGCCGCAGAAGGGGCAAGCGAAGCGTGAGGTGGCCGGCCTACAGATACCAGCATTTCAGTTAGTGATCTACGGACTCGAAATGTCTCAAAGCTTACCGCTTGTCACGCTGTCGCTCGGCGGCATCGACGCGCAAAAAGTTCAGTATCGAAGCCTCCTGCGGATTGAGGCCCAAGAACTGCTCGTTCGGTATTCGCTCGGCGTTGATCAGCGATGTCAGTGAGCTGAGTGAACTGATGCCGCTGCCGGCGGATCCGGCAACATTTCCACTGGCCACGCCCACAGAATTTGAGCTGGAATTGGCCGCCTGAGCGGCGGCATTAGCCGCAGCAACGGCGGCAGCGGCCGCCGATGACGACGAGGAACCGGCAGCTGCAGCGGCCGCAGCATTGGCCGCCATTGGCAGTGAGACATGGTGACCCAGATGAGGTGGCAGCTGGCCCTGCTGCGACTGTTGCTGCTGCTGCTGCTGCTGCTGCTGCTGCTGGTGATGGTGGTGATGTTGGTGGTGGTGATGGTGGTGTGGGTAGGAGGGATCCGTTTCCAAGTGGTGCAGTCGCGACTGAAAGAGAGTTGAAAGGGGAAAGGTGATGCAAGGTCAGGTGGGGGCTGTCCAAGCTGTGATGATTCAGCGGACTTACCCGCTTGTTTGTACTATGAATGCCATCAGAGCTGCTGATGTTCGGCTCCGTGGCACTGGTGGAGGCCGAGGCCGAGGAGTTGTTGTCCTGATAGAGCATCGTGATACCCGCCGAGTCGATGGTGTTGTCCTGTTCATGCTCTTCGCTGCCGCCGCCGCCGCCGCCCCCGCCCAAGCCACTGCCAGCTTCTGGATGGGTCTCGTCTGAGCCCTCGCGCTTTACATTCACCCGCAGATCCTCGCCCTCATCCGCCAGCATCGGCTCCTGGGAGCTGGTCACCACATCCTGGTCCATTTGCGTGGACACGACGGGACCGCCCGATGCCGATGCCGATGCCGATGCGGGAGTCGATACCGACACAGAGAGGGAGCCACCGAGGCGGCCGACCACTCCGATGGTCTTCTTGCCGTGCAGTCGCTCGAGGGCGTGATTGAGGCGGTGCTTCTTGAAGCTCTTCAGGTAGCGGAACTGCATGCCGCAGACGTCGCAGGTGAAGAGCTTGTCGGCGGGCAGGCGGGCCCGGTGATTCTGCTCCTTGTGCTTGGCGTAGGCGCTGCGGTAGCGGTACGACTGGCCGCACTGCTCGCAGATGAAGGGCTTCTCCTCGCCGGGCCCCACGTGGGGGTGCTGCAGGGCGGCGTGCTGCTCGAGCAGCCACACATTGGGGAAGTGGGCGTTGCACACGACGCAGCGGGTCTCCTCCTCGATGGGCTCCGAGCCGCTAAACAGCGAGGAGCACGTATCCGAGGGGCTCTTCAGCATTTGGCTGAGCTGCTGATGCTGCGCCAGCAGCGAGGAGCTGGGCGGCGGCGTCGATGAGGTAGACGAGGAGGAGCTCTTCTCCTTGCAGCTGCTCGACGTGTCCGTGCAGCTGACCGGTGTGCCGGCACCCGACAGCAGCAGCTGTGTATACTGCCGCAGGCCGGTGGCATCGACAATGACTCCACCGCCGCCAGTGGCTGGGCCCACGCCGGGGGTGCTGCTGCTGCTGTTGCTGCTGATGCGTCGCCGCTGCAGCAGCTGCTCCAGCGACTCCTTGTAGAGCTGGGCGCTCCGCTCGCTGGGCAGCTCCACGATGGTCACCTCGTCGCTGTCCGCCGAGCTGCGCTTGCAGCTGTCATCGCCACCGCTGCCCGACTCAAGGGAGATGCAGGCCATGGAGCTGGTGGAGCTGGTGGCCATCTGCTGTGGCGACGGCGACGACTTGGCCGCCTTCGATTGCTGCTGCTGGTAGAAGGCTGTCGGTGTTGGGTAACGCATGTTGAAGGCTGCCGCCACTCCAGTGGAGGTGGAGCTGGAGCTGGAGCTGGAGCCTGGAGCTACTGGCGCTCCAGCAGATCCTCCATGAGGTTGTTGCTGTTGTTGTTGTTTGTACTGTACATCGCTGGAACGGTTCGTTGTGGTCTGCTTGGCATACGATGGGCTCGTTGTCGTCGTCGTTGCCGTGGACGTGGCCGTCGTGGGTGACTGGCCGACCACCGGCTGATAGTCCTTGTTCAGCAGATCGCTTAAAGTAGTAAAACGGTGGGTGAAATCCTTGGGTGCTGCCAGCAAACCCCGAGTCCTGCACACACATAAATCATTAGCTAGAAACTCGGAAACCTGTTCCCACGGGGCAATATGTATGTATACTCACCTCAGTGCCTCTTCGGCCAGCCAGGTCTGGTGGTGGAGCAGGCTAAGTATTCTGGACGGATCGATGTCGAAGAGGCTCAGGCCCAGCGGCGTGAAGGGGAAGGCGAATGGCGTGGGGCAGCGACTGGAGGCCATGGCGCTCATCGGAGAGGTGAAGTTGCGCAGCAGCTGTTTGGATTCAGAAAAGGGAAGGGTTTTGGTACACAGATCATTAGTGTTGGTCAACGCTTGGCTAAAACAAAACAGTGTTGGGCAGGCTCTTCCTACCGCCTCGTTCTGTTCGTGGCCAGGGAGTGGGGTTCTTTTATTTCTTATTTGTTTTGATTTATTTTTTTGGGGGTTGGCTTGGGGACCGCTGTTTTTGGGCAGGCTTTTGGTCTAGCTAATAAATTGTAAGTGCATTTATTCTTTGTTGCTTCTAAACTGCTTATGGGGTATATTCCTCTAGCTGAATGCTTTATGAGTGTGTGTAAAGGTGTAGTTGTGTGTGTGTGTCTGTGTCTGTGTGTCTGGGAAGAGGGTCTATATCTTTTGTAGGGGCTACAGACACTTGTTGAAAAACACACATGCAAGGCTCTCTACACAACTAGAAGCAAAGCAAGCACACACTTAGGCACATCTATAAATAGATACATAGAGAGAAAAAAAAGCAACTATATATCTGGCAGATCTGGCAAATGAACATACGTAAAGAACGGAAATGAAAGGGGGAAGAGGTTGGGGTAAAAGTAAAGGGAGATGGGAAAGAAAGAAAGAAAACAGTGGGGGAAAAACAAGAAGCGTTAGGAGTAGTAGAAAGGCATACTTACGTGTCTGAAGTTGGGCTGACTGGGCACCAACTTTTGCTTGAGTACAGTTGGGCACAAAAGTTGTCTTAGAACAAAAAGAGGGTGGGTTTGGGGAGGGTTCACAAAATAGTCTAGAACACTTCTAGACTACTCTCAAAGACAGTACGTTTCACAACCATAAAGCAGAAAGACTTAACTGTGGCACTCGACATATCCAGCAAAATGTCTTAAGTTTCCGATACGCACTGTATATTTTGGTGTATGTACAGCGCGTTTCGAATCAATGAGATAGCTTTAGGGCAAACCAGACACATCACACATACCCGTTGGGGCTCATGGGGATAGTACGGTAGCCGTTATTCCATGGCTTTGGCCATGTCTTGTTTTGTTTGCAATTAAAACTCAAATGTTGGATAAAATATTTTTCAATATTTCTATTTATATAGAATTTTATTTCATCTTCTTTTTCATGTTTTTGTTTTGTTTTTTTTTTCCCCCCTTTTTCAGCTTCTTCAGCTACATCGTCTTTTTTCTTTCATTCTTTACTCTTTGTTTGTATTTGTATTTGTTCCGTGTGTGTGTGTGTGTGTGTGTGTGTGTGAGTGTGTGAGAGGGTCTCGTATGTTGTGTGTGTGTGTGTGGGTGTGTGGGTACAAATTTCGTTTTCATTCTCCCTCATTGCTTACTTCCGATCTCGACTACTAGAAATGTTTTGTTTATTTTTTAGTTTCTTTTTAGGCATAGACTATATAGCTAGCTATATATGACTGATCCTGCACTTGATCCTGCTGATCCTATATAGAGTTTTTAGTTATATATTTTTCTTTTCTTTTCTTTTCTTTTGTTTTTCCTTTCATGTTTGTCTTCTTCCCTTTATGTTGCTTGCTGTCTTGATTCCCTCTCGTTAGCCTTACTTTTCTTCATTAATTTTTCCTTTCCTGTTATTCGGGGGGGATTTTGTAGGAGGGTTAGGGAATTCAAAGGGGATGTGGGATCATCTCTGCTCGGTAGGCGGACTGCACTGACTTTGGTGTGTGTTTTCTGGGGGAATCAGTTGAGAATCTTTCTGTCTTTCCATTCTTTTCCTTGTGTGTGTTTTATTTCTCTTTGTTTGTTTGTTATAAACTATGATATGCCTTGCTTGCTTAAATAATTTTTCATCTTAATTCTTCTTGTTGCTTCACTCATTTTATATTTTGCTTTTTCTTTTGTAATAGTTTTTATATAAATTTTTTGTGTGGTTTTTTGTTTTTGCCTAAAATATGTTTGCTCGAGTCTGTGGTTTGTTCGACTGTGGGTGTTGTGTGTTTGTGTGTGTTGTGTGTGTGTGTGTGTGTGTGTGTGTAAGTAATTGAATTCTAAAATATTCATCTTGATTGATTCTATATGTGGGTTTCTTTATCTCTTTCTTGTGTTTTCTTTTCTTTACTTGGTGCCTGATAAGCTGCTCTCCTTAGTTCTTGTATAAGTATTTTAAGTGGTTCGTTATTCAGCATTGGGACAACTCCAAAAACGAGTTGAATCGAAACGAAACGAAACGAATCGAGTTGAGTTCGAGTTTGAGTTTGAGTTTGAGAGCTCTCTCTTAAGTAATTTATTATTTTGCTCAGTGCTTTTGGTTTTTCTTAAATCTTTTTTAAATTCTCATTCCAACTACGAAAAAAATATATATAGAGTTAGCATAATATTTTTAACCTTCCGTTTTTCACTTTTTGTTGTTGTTGTTTTGTTTTAATAATATTTCCCATACATTGTATATCTGTTGAATTCCCGTCAAGCTCTCTTGCATTATAGAGTAGTGCGTGAGTGTGTGTGTGTGTGTATGTGTGTGTGGTTTGCGAACCAGTTCCAGTTCCAGCATGACTGTAAGTGTGTGTTGTGGAATGTACATGAGAATGAATGAATGAATGAATGAACGAAATGATCATCAAATATATTTATTTATATATTTTGTTTATTTGTCTTTTTTGTTGGTTTCTTTCATTGTTTTGTTTAGGTATTTCTTTTATTAGCCACAAAATATCAAAATCTTATTTCGACTGTAGTCGATAATAATCATAATAATAATAAAAAAAATAAATGAAAACTAAAGTTTATCGATTGGAACTTAAATTGCCGTTTATAGTATTTTATATATTTCTATTTAATCTTGAATTAATTTAAATAATTAATTGTATTAATATACTTCGCACTCTCTCGCTCGCTCAATAAATAATAGTGGAAATCGTTCAACTTAGTCTACGAATGAATGAAAAATGTATAATTGAAGCCTGAATCTGAAGCTGAACTGAAACGAAAACGGAAACCAAATACGAGTATGCGCAATTCCGAGGATAAAACTAAAAACTAACGATAACTTGTCGTTCGATGTCTGCCCTATACTCGTGTTTGATCTATTTTCAAGATTTAGATTTAGTTAGTTAGTTGCTCTTGCTGCTGCTGCTCTTAGTGAAGGCTCTCTTTGCGGAATGCCTTAAATTAATTATTGTATAACTTTCTTTCTTCTCTTTTTTTTTGTGTGATTTTTGTGTTTTTTTTTTGTTGTTTTGCTTTGTTTTGTTTTGTGTTGTGTTTACAGTTAGTTAAATATAAATTATTTATGTATTCTTGTATGTCTATATTGTAGGAACATATTGACGTAATCATAACGTATTGCAGCTATTTGTTCTTCTTCTTGTTCTGGTTCTGGTTCGTGATCTTGATCTGGTTCTTCTGCTTTTTCTTTACCACCACTCATCGGTTTCGGATTTATGGTCTCTCATATTGTTATACGTATCTATATATTGTTTTTCTTTTCTCTAAACCGCCTCTTTTTAGGCAGAAAACAGCTCTTAATCTTTTCTGGGTCTCATCAAATATCTTGGAATGCTTTCAATGTTCAATCTATGTATCTATGTTTTCCTAGAGCTGCTTTCTATTGGTTTTATATTGATTTAGGTTTCAAAACTTAAATAAAATAGTTAAAAAAATAAGTGTCTACAAACAAACAAATAATAATTGTTATACAAAATATTTATGTTAAATTATGTATGTGAATGAGCCTCAATAGGGAACTTAAAAAATTTTCTCAACCGTCGTTTACTAAAACTATTATTTTGCTATTCATTTGCTCTCATTTGTCAGCTGTTTCGTGTATGTGTGTGTGTGTGTGTGTGTGGGTGTGGTTGGATTATATATTTTATATATAATTAATTCGCGAATGCCCCCTTGCATTTATTGAATTTGCAATTCAAAGTCAGTTTAAACAAAAACAGCTACTGCTTTCGGAAAGTCTTTGTTTTGCTTGTGTGGGGTCTGGTCTGGTCTGTCGCTGTGTAAAGTATTTATTGTTTTCAAAATGATTTTGGAGGAAGGCTAAAAATGTCTATCTTAATTTTTTGCGCTTAATTCGAAACGTTTGCTTTTTTCTGCTGCTCTTTGCGTTTTGGGGTTCTTCTTTGAAATGCATTAAATATGCTTTAGCTTTTAATTGTGAAAATTCTTTTATATTTTTTCTGTTTTCTTTTTTCTTTCGCTAAAAACTAATTGTATTTCTTTTTATTACTGTGATACATTTTTCCGTGTGTCTGTGTGTGTGTATGTTTGTCTCTATGAGTGGGTTTTTGTTTCATTTTAGAGGGCTCTCCCTTCTACCCTTCTGTCTTTCCGCTTTCTCTTCTTTCTCTCTATTCGACTTTTTTTGGGATATGCAAAACTACATTGTTGTTGTTTCTACTTTGTTTGTTGTTTGATTTGGTTGTTTGTGTGTGTGTGTGTGTGTGTGTAGTATTACTATCTGCCTAAAACTGTTTCTTCTGCAGTTGTCTGCTAGTATTTTGTCCTGTCTTTAATTCGCCAGAACTTAATTACTTTACATGCCATAAGTATGTATTAATGTGAGTGAGAGTCTGTGTGTATAACATATACTAATGTATATATATATATAATAGTTGTGTATGTATATTTAGTTATATATATATATATGTATATATAGATCTCAATGCCTCCCATTGCTCTCGCTAAAAAAATAACTATCAAAAAAACTGCAATTTCCGTTTTTTTCTCCTCTCTCATTGCCTTTTCTTTTTCCTTCTTTTTTTTTAGTTTTTCCTCTCTGCGTTTTTATAAAATATTACTTTAGTATGTATAATGTATAGTTGTATTGTATATATATAATTTTTTTTAGTTTTTCTTGCTGTTTATTTTATTTTTATTTTGGTTTTCTTTTTTAAGGGGAGTAGGCACTACAGTGTTGTTTTTTTTTAATCTTTTTTTCTTTTACTTTTCTTACGTTTCATGGTTTTTTTTTTGTTTTAGGTTTTTTCCTTTTGTTGCTAGCATTTTACCAAAAAAATTGTTCATCTGCTGCCTGTTTCGAAACAGATACATACATAATATATTCGACAGATATATATATAAAATAAGCCTCGAAAGCTAGTTTTTCTTTCAGTTTCCCTTTGGTATAAACAATTTTTTCTTTCTTTCTTCTGCTTTCTGCTTTGTCCTTCCCTTTTTTTCTCTGTATATGTATGAGTTTCCGTGTGTCTGTGTGTGTGTATTGAGCTTATACCAAACAATTGTTTATAACTTTTGAAGCTTTTTTAGTTTAGGTTACCAAATGTCCTGCTATCTGTTAACTATACCTATATTATATATATATACCCATACATGTCGTATGTAAGTGCGTCATATATCATATTCTTTAACTTGATTTTAGCGTATCAAAAAGGGTGTGTGTGTGTGTGTGTCGCTGGCTGTGTGTTTGCTTTTGAAAATGTACATTACAGTGTTTACATTGGACCGGGGGACTTTGGGGGGAATGGTATCTTTCTTCCTTAAAAATTGGTTCTATTTTTGTGTCAGTTATTGCTTAAGGTGCTGCTTCCAGGTGTTACTAAACAATGCCCTTTTTGGAGTAACAGCGGCTTTAGTTTCGATTTGGAAAGAGTTCAAAATGTTCTCGGGTTCGTCTCTCATTCATTCCATTATTATTTTTTTACTTTTCCCTCAATTCAATATATACACAATATATGCACTTGTTTGGTTTGGTTTATTCGCATTTCCATCATTTTTCCAGTATTTTTCAAGTCGAAAAAAAAATATACCTAGTATATGCAGATCCTATAGATTAGATAGAGCATTCGGAGTGTGAGTAAAAGTGGATGCGGAGGTGCGTGTGTTTGTGCTCAAAGAGTGGAGTTTAGTACGGTTATCTACAAATCTAGTACTAGATCGGAACTAGGTCGCTTCTGTTTAGCTCCACGCACATCCTCGCACTTGCACTCACGCCTCAAAGACACTCTCTTTTGTGTGTTGTTTGTGGTCTGCGGTGTGGTGCTGTGTCTGTCTTTTATAAGATTCATTCCTTTCAGTTCGTTTATTATTGTAACGTATTGGATTTTATGTACAGGTTGTCCTCGAATTGTAAGCTTGGCACTCAAACATTCAGTTTATTGTGGTTATGGTTCTCGTTATTATTATTTCATTATTAACTCGAGTTTGCAATAGTGTTTTCGTGGTTTGTATTATTAGTATTATCATTCTTATTGCTGATTCAATACGCCGATGAAACCAATTGCTAGTTTATGTTCAGTTTATTGCGTTTCACTCTGCTGTGTGTGGAGGATCGATTGCGGATCGTCGTCTCGTCTCGTCTCGTCTCGTATGTCTCGCTTGTTTCGCTTACAAGTTTCGCTTAACAAACAGAAAAAGGCATATTCAAAGTAAGGATTTGTCAAACAGAAACACATGTGGTACTCGTACATAAATATATACTGTGTATATTTATGCATATATGCTTTTAGCATACACAAAACGGAACAAACAAACAATTTGTATATACTTTGCGACTATCATTCATTGACTAAAACTCAAGCTGTGTTCTGGTCTTTTTGCTTTCTGCGTAACTTTCATTATTGTTTTTCTTTAATTTTTTTTTTATTATTTCATTTATTTGTAATGTTTTTCGTTATCTGTAACACTGTAAAAACAGGGGCAAACATCTATGAGCTGTAATTGATGTGGTATGTGGGTGTGTAAATATCAATTGTTCCTTGTCATTTGTGAACTTTACTTTAATCGGTTTTTATAGTTTTATAATTGTTGCTATCAGGGGTACTGTGGGGTACTTATGTATGCACGATCTATCATGGTCTTACTTTATTTGTATTGTAGGTGATTATGTAAAAAATGAATTCATTCACGTAGAAGAAGGCAATTCGTCAACAGGGTACGTTTGTGGCTGTGTGTTTATGTTCAATCAATCAATAATATTTCATTTATCTGTTTTACTACGCTTTGTAGTTATGTATATATGCTGCAATTCTGCTGTTGGGCAAGTGGCAAGTGGTTTTCCTTGGAACTAGTTCTTTGAACTTGGTTCTGTAATTCTTCTGTAGCTCTGTAGTTATCTATTTATGTATTTACATTCTGTGTGTGTGTAACAATTCTATATTCTGTGCTTATTGGTTCGGTTCCTGGAACTAGGTTCAGTTCATTGTTGATTGTTTAAAACATTGATTTAGGTTGTGGAGTGGCTTGGTTCGGTTCGGTTCGGTTCGGTTTAGTTTGGTTTGCTTTTGGTTCGTGACTCTAGTGCACGAACTAGTTTCCGTTTCAGTTCACTGTTTGCTTTGGTTTATTGTCATTTGAGGAGAAGTTCTATTGGTAAATGCGTCTGCTGTAGGGGTCTGGAACTAGTTCCAACTAGTTCTTGCCAATCATCACATCAGAAATTGTAGCATATTTTGTTTCAGTGTAAATTTGACTTATTTCATTTATTTATTTATCATTTTTCTAGGATTGTAGTAATGTTTAAAACAAAAACAAAAAGGCATTTATGGGTAGAAGGAAGGACCTTGTGTAAAGCTTGGTTTGGGATAGGTTTGGGAGCTATTTCACTTGATAAATAACATGAACAAAATAGGTAAGTAAATGGGGGGAGATTATTTGTATTTAATTGTTTTGTTCGCTTAAGCTTTCAAATATATTCATTTATATTTCATCTATTGTTTGATTGTGTATAAATAATCATCTTTATGGTTTCCGCTTTATGAAAAGCTGTATAGCCTTAGCATTCTTTCTTTCTTCTTATTGCTCTCTCTCTCTCTTTGTAGACGTTGTTGCTGTTGTTGTTTATTGTGTAGTTGATTAGAGTTGATATTAAAAAAATACGCTTCAATTTAAAAAATATAAATCGCTTATAAACATTATATGTATCGTATGTATCGTACGTAATGTAATGCGCTTATAAAGCCTTTCCTCAGCAGCCATTTTGTTGCCTGTTGTTTTGTCTTTTGTCTTTTATCATTTATCGTTTGTCCTTTGTTTCATATTTCAGAATCTATTTGTATAGAACATTTTCAACATTTTTTTGTAAATTAGATTCGTGTTTATTTAAACATTGGTACTATTGTTGTCTGCTGTAATTGCTGTATATGTATACTATTTGGTTGTATATAGATTTATTGAGGGATATATGCATATATAAATATTGTTTGCCGTTCTGCTGTTTTTCTGTTTTTCTGTTTTTCTGCTTTCTGTTTTCTGTTCATTCATTTCATTAGTTATTAGTTGTATTGGAAGAATCTGTGTGTTTACCCTGAGCACTTTGTTCTGCTAGAATTGAATAGAATTATATGTAGAATTCAAAATGGTAAATCAAATCAAAAACTTGGGTTGGGGTTGTCTATGCCGAAAATTAAAAGCCGAAACGAAGTTCTCGAAATTCTTTGTTTTTGACTCTTGCCGAAACTTGCAATTTTTTAGTATTATTTGTTCTTGTAGTAGTGGTACTTTTTGGTAGCCGTTTTTGAGTTGGAATTTGGATGTTTGGAATTTTGGTTTAGTTTTAATTTATTTTCATTAACGTTTTCGTTTTCATCTGGTAGTGATTCCATTTTATGTTTTCATTGGTTTATAAAGTGGTTTTGTTGTGCCAAAGCTTTCGTCTGAGTTTTGTCAATCAATTTGTTTTTGTTTTGGTTTTAGAATCGTGGGAAACGAACTAAAAGTGTTTGTTTTGTATTACAGTAGGTTGAGTATGAGTAAAATTGCTAGTACAATATATATATATATATATAGATATATATATATATGGAGGTGTATATATATGTATAGTATGTATTGTATGTATGTATATAGATTTATATAAATTCGACTTGTATGCAATTCTAGCGTAAATTGTTTATTCTCTTATAATTCCGAATTACTCCTGCTCCTGTCCTGTTCCATCCTATTTCTTCACCCATTATTGCTGTACAAGTTGAAGCTTCGATCTAGGTCTATTTCCTATTTAGAGGGGCGTTGTGGTGGTGATGAGGGGACTGTGTCTGTGTCTGAGTGTATGTGTGTGTGTGTGTGTTCATATATAAATATCCTTACTTTTGACTCTCCAAAATGTACTGTATAATATAATTTTTTCGTTTTGTTTTTGTTTTTGGTAATTTTTCCGTAAGTTTTTCTTGTTGTGGTGTTTTTTGTTTTTAGGTTTTTGTTGTATATATAATTTTAAATTCCTGTTTCCTTTAAAATGCATTTTTGCAGTTACGCCTAATGATATTTTGTTTCCTCTTTAATTATGTAGTTCCTATGTGTTTCCGTTTCCTGTGTCCTGTGCTGAACTCAAGGGAGAACCTAAACCCAAAGCAGAAATCGTACAACTGAAGCTGAATATCTACATAGAGAGATACCCATATATAATCGCATATGCATGCCTTTCATATCTGAGTGTTAAGTGTATTTAAATACACATGTTTTTTTTCACAGTTTGTGGATTTGAATTTGTTCTTAATTTTGTTTCTTCTTTTTTAATTTGAGTCTAAAGAATAATCGAATTTAGAAAATCAAAGAACGAAGCTAAATCAATTTTGGAGTCTCTCGTTTCTATTTAGGCCTAAAAGTTTTGTTACTCGTAAAATTTCCACTAAAAATTTGTATTAGCAATGATTTGATCCAAAAGTTCTTTTCTCTCTTTTTCTACACGAAACACGAAAAAACACTGGCAACAATCCCTACAAAACCAAAAAGAAATCGATCAAAAAGTAAAAGAATAAGAAAGAAATTATATAGCGTACAAACTCATTAATAAAAAAAGTATCTATATAAAAAAAAAAACAACAAACTGTGTGACTGTCTCTGTTTTGTTTTTTATGGGGTCCATTGGCAATTTTGTAGTTTGTATATTTTTCTATATGTTTACTATGTTTTATGTTAGCATCATTATTTTATTATGTTTTCGTTTTTGTTTTGCTGTTTGTCAAGGAACTTGTTAGAAATTTTTATTCTTGTTGCTGCTGCTGTTTGCTGAATGGCTTGTTGAAAATTAAAAATTAAACAAAAACTGAAACAAAAACTAACGTTTATGTTTATGGGGGAACCAAACTAAGGAACTTTTGATCACAACTTAGGCGCTAGCAAAATCAATTATCTTATCGACTAAACTTAGGACTAAAACCATACAAAATTAACACCATACAATAAATGAGGGCAAATGAAAATGTCTACACAATGAATTTTCCAATGATATATGAGAATTGTTGGATGGGTAATAATCGGATGAGCAAAATGAAGGTTGTTGAATGTAGAAAAAAAGGCCAAAAAGTATTTGCTGTTTTTTTTTATTTTTGTATTTGTTTTTGTTTTTCCACTTAAACTGTTTTTTTTTTTACTTTTTATGCTGTTGCTTTCTGCTGTGGTCACATTATTTGACTTGAATTTAATTTGGATTTGGATAAATGTGCTGGGGTTTCGGTAGTTCTTTCTCATATAGCCCACAAGAAGTTCATTGTGTTCTCTCTTGGGTTTCAAAATCATTTAACAGCGCAGCAGTGTGCTGTGTGAGTGTTGGTTTTTTTGTTTGTCAGATAATAATAATACATGGTACATTATAGAACAGAAAGAAGTTTCAAAAACTTATCAAATGAAAAAAAAAAAATATTGTAATAGAAATTTGTTGCCACGTTTTTTGTTTTGTTTTTTTTTTGTTTTTAGTTAAATTGTTTTGTTTTGTTGCTAAAGCTAAATAAATTTCATATAAGTTGGTATAATAATAATAACATTTTCGCTTAAACATTTAAATTAAATATATAAAACATATATACTCAGATATACATGTATCTATATATGTGTGTGTGTTTATATATAGAAAAAAAAATTGTTTATAAGAGACACAGAGCGTAAGACATTGTTTTTGTGGTTTTTCATTTGTGTTGAGAGTGTGTTTGTTGGGGGCATATTCAGTGCATTAATTTATGTATACAACAATACAAAAATTGACAAAAAAAAGTAAATGTGTGCTGGGCTTGAAGTTCCCCTTTATTTCCCTATGTCTATCCATCGATGCCCCATGCAAACCCTTTCCAACCTTTCTTGATTCCTCATCTTCTGGAATGTTTCGTTTTCATTTTTCACATTTCTTCCCTCATTTGCTGCCCCTGCGCGGTCTTGGATGTGCGAAGACTTTATGGTCTGGCTGTGCCAAAAATAAAAATTAACCTTCTTTAATTCGTTTATTTTTGTTTTTTGTCAGTTTATCCCTTGTTCTATGGAAATGCAATTAAAATTATTGAGAAAGCTTTTGGTTTTTGCTTTTTTACTTATTTTTTAGGTATTATCGTTTAGTTTATCATTATTAATTGTTTATAATTTTGTTTCTAAAAGGCCGAAAATCACAATTTTGTTTTGCTCTCATTTTTTGTTTTTGTTTTATTTGTTCCTAAATGTTAAATTTTGTTTTCTCTACTCTCGTTTATGATTATGGTTCGATTATTTTATAGTATAGTAATTGTTAATGCAGATATTCTGTGTTGGTTTTTTGTTTTACATCACAATAATTGAATTGATGCCTGTTGCTTCTACTCCTCCCTACTTCTCCAGAGTCCCCTGTCCCCTGTGACCGCCCTGTCTCCCTCCCTGTCTCGTCTAATACTGCATGAGAAAATTAAGCCAACAACAAAAGTGAAAAATGGCAACGCGCTAATTTCCATCATAATTTTTTGTCTTTGCACCTCCTTGCTTTTCCAAAATGCAAAGCAAGTATATTTGGTTTTTTTGTTTGTTTAGTGGTTAAATATTTTGTTTATGCTTTAATTATTCACTATTCTTGTAACGCTATCACAGCCAAATTGTTTAATCCAAAAGTGTTTGTGTTTGTTTCTCCTCTTTTTTTGTTCTTTGTTTGCCAAAAAGTTTTTGTTTCTCGTTCTCGTTCTCTTTCATTTTTGTTTTGTTTTTTCTTGTCTTCCTTTTTTGGTTTAAAATTTAGAATTTTGAATTTTGTCTAGCGTGCTTTCTCTTTGTTTTCTTGTTGCTTCATTTTCTTAATATTTATTACAATTTACTTGTTGTTAGATGTTATCATTTGTATTTTACTGTTCCCAATCCGTTGCCAAAAATCGAATGGAAAAATCCCCGCACGAACCGCTGCTGCAAGGAGCTTTTATTTCATTCATTTTATTTCATATCATATCATATCTTGTCTCTGTTTAGCCCAAACCACAAACGTTTTTACAAACATGATTTTGCATTTTTTTGTTATAGATAATGTTTTTGTTTTCATTCGTTTGTTTTATTTTTTCTTGTTATAATTTTGAGATCGATTTGCATTTTGTTGTTGGTGCTTTGTTTGCTTTGTTGTTGCCGGGCTAATCACATGAGTGGAAAGGCTGGAAAGGGTTTGTCTGAACTATCGATGGACTTTCCTGTAGCATCGAGACTGGAGGAGCTTCGTTCCCCATTAAGCCAAAGAAGGGAATTCCCGGCCAAATTCATGGGTTAAATTATAATAACGCAAAATCTACGTCTTTTCATTATGAAGCCAAAAAAAAAGAGATGCAGGATTATATATTGTTTTGTTGTTTTCAAAGCAAAGTAAACTTGGTGCGCAACAGAAAGAATATTGCACAATAATTTTTCTGCTGATGAGTGGAAGGGTGGAGGGGATCGTGTTTGTGTGCGTCAAGAATTTGCTTTAATTGTTTGTTCGGTGATTTTTATGTGCATGTAAATTTTCAAGAGGTTCTTTCTAACCCTTAAATATTGAGCCTAAATATTGTAGCAATCATTTGCTTCTGCATGCATCCTCTACTATACAGCTACCCTTAGATGGTATTTCTAGTGTGTGTTTCTTGTCCCTCTACTACTCATATACACATATATGTATATATATATATATACATATATATAATTTGTTTTTTATGTATATAAATATCGTTAAGATCACAGATATTCTATGTAATTCTGCTGCTGCTTTCTGCTTTTCCTAGAAAATTGTTTTCTTTTCTTAATTTCTTTTCTTTTGGTTTCTCAAATTTTGTCTGAATTCAAAAAATGTCTCCCCATTGTTGTCCGCACCTGGGGAGGCTGCATCTGGTTTATATGTATATATAAATATTGTATATAGATATATGTATATGTTACTGTATAATAAGTTCTGTATGTGTATATATATACGCGTGTGTGAGGGCTCTTCAACAGGGGCTGGGCTTTTCACTAGGGCCTAAGCGGAGCATTAGCACAGCTGGTTTTTTTTTTCACTAATTCGCTATCGAAATGTGTCTGTTCTGGGTCTATATCCTCTATGTATATAGCAGCTGTGTCGCCTGCCTGTCCGATCAGAACCTGATCTGGCTAGTAGTAGGTCTGCCTGGGTGTGTGTGTGGATATGTATGTTTTACTACGTTCACTCGTTGCTCAATGCCAAATCGGAGACGCACAAATGAATGCTACAGGTGCTGTATTGGTGATTGGTTATTGGTGTTTGCTGGTGTGTGTTTGTGTTCAATGGGATATTTATGTGTCGGGGTCACCAGTTCACTTTGCTTTTACTCTGGGCTAAGGGAGGGTTCTCGCGTCTGTTTGGATGTGTGTGTGTGTGTGTGTGTGAGTGTGTGTGTGTGGGGGGGGGGGGTTTACTTTGTTTTAAGCTACTTTAACTCGTTATTATCATCGTCATCGCCATCATGCACACTCATGATGATCCCTACTACATATGTATATCCTCCTCGGCTGCGGCGGCGGCACTCTGCTGCTGCTGCGCTACTTAAAAAGTTACATCACGTGTTCACTGTTCTTTTCATTATGTTTAGGTTTATCGTTATCGTTAATCGCTATCGCTAGCATTACTAAATCATATATTCAATTAGATCAATTTTTTGTATTATGTATAGTTAGCCATTTTTTACGTTTTTCCTTTTTTTGTAAATTTATTTTCAATTTTTTTTTGCGCTTTTTCTTTCTTGCCTATATGTCTTACGTTCTCTTATATATACTTTTGAAAAATATATATAGTTGTATATATATCATATATGTATGTATATATAATATTTGTTTTATTAGATTCCTGCTACAACTGTTTCGCGCTGCAATTCAACTCTCCCCTCATTAGTTTTAATGGTTTTTCCGTTCAAGTTAATTGTATAGAAAAAACTGTTCTGTGTTGCTCGCTCTCTTGCTATCCAAAATGGTCGGGACTTTCCCTGCGGATACCCTGGATACCCTCTTGCGGTCGCACTTAATTTAGGTTCTCTTACATTCTCCTCACTCATCATGCAATCAATCAAACATCAATCATCAATCATCAATCCTTCGGCTGATGATCATTCACGCACATACACACTAGTATGTTCACATTGGATTCGACAAAAAAAAAAAACAAGTTCGCTTCTTGGTATAAACTTCAACAATTCGACAATATGCTGCTATATAATTATTGTGTATAATGTATATACTATACTATATATATGTTCATATAGATGTATGTTTTTGTGTATGATTATAGCCTGCCTGCTCTATTGTGTGTGTGTGTGTTTGTGTGTGTTTGTTGGTGTGTCTGTGTGGCTGTCTCTTTCCTATTTGCTAGAGTTTCTCTTTGCTCAGAAGAACGAACGATGGTTCTAGTCCTCCTGACTTCACTTCTTCTGTTGCTGTTCTTTGCCTCGTTTACATAATTAATAAAATATATATGTACATATGTATATACATACATAGATTTAACGGTATATACATATATTGGTGTATTGGTGTGTGGGTGTGTTGTTGAATTTCTTCCTCATTATCATCATCATCATCTTATTATCATCAAGCCTCTCGCTTGATCCTCGCTTAAGTAAGTCAAAGTTCTTGTTGTTTGCCTTCATCTTTCTTATAGAAAGTTTACAACTCATTTCTTTATGTTCTGTTCACATCAATTGTTGTTGTTGTGGTTGTTGTTGTGGTTGTTGCTGTAGTTGAAATTGCTGGTGTTGCTGTTGTTGTTGTTGTTGTTGTTGTTATTGTTATTATTATAATAGTAATAGTAGTAATAATAATAATTTAATAACAAACTAAAATCGTTTCACTATTGCGGCAACTCATCCTTTGTATCGACCGGGCTGGGTGACAAAAACTTTCGCACATATTTGGGATAATGAGTTTTCTCGTGCGCCTTGAGTATCGTTGACCGCGAGAAGGTTTTCCCGCACATATTACATCTGAACGGTCGTTCGCCTGCAAATTGATTTCCATTTTTTGTGTGGTTGTTTTCGTTTCATCAATGAAAATCAAGGAAATATATATGTGTTTTATAGTGGTATTGGTATCAGTTTCAGTAGATATATTTATCAGTTAAGTCTGGGTCGCAAAATGAAAGCATCATGAGGGGTGTGGCGACGATGGTTGAGAGTAAAAATGGTCGAGCAAAGAACTTGAAATACACTTAGAGGAATTCATTCAGTTCACTTAATGCCTTGCATTTGGTTGTAATATCGAACATGAAACATTTTGTAGAGCTTTGGGGTTTTAGCTTTGTTTTGCTCTGAAACTTTAGAGCAAACGAATTTCTCGTAACTATAAAAAGGGATAGAAGTAGCAGAAGCCATAAAGGAGCTCTCTTCACTGCAAATGTCAATAACTTAATGAAAGATTGATTGAGCCTTGAAAGTGATATACAGAAACATCATTGGGGCATCAATACGAGCTCCTTCATCGATGGACAGCATTTCAATGGCGAATGAGGAGGGGACATGATCAGTGTGCAATGGGCAATGGGTAAGCAATAATTATTTAATCATATTTTTGAATTGAGATCAAGACTTACCGGTGTGGACGCGACAATGATCTTTCATGTGGTGGCGCAGCTTAAACGCTTTGCCACAAAACTCACATTTAAATGGTCGATCACCTGTATGTACCGACAAATGCGTGATCAGTGATGTAACATCGGGAAAACTTTTAGCACAGAACTTACACATGACAACACTATTCGGATCACTTGACGCGCCTAGCAACGAGGCGGCGGACGAGCCGGCTGACTGCGCCGCTGCCGACGCTGCGGCCGACGTGGAGGGCGACGATGAGCCACCGCCGCCGCCGCTGCCGGCACCACCCGCACCACCCGCACCACCGCCAGATCCACCGCTGTTGCTCAGTAGGAGGCCGGCCGGCCCCCCTCCGTTGCCAGATGACGATGAGGCGGCGCCCGCAACCTGCGCCAGTGTCAGCCGCCCGCTCGACCCACTGCCTCCCGGCGCATCCAAGCAGCTGCCGGTCAGGCTCGGGAAGGTGCAGCCGGCCAGCGATAGGGCCGCCTCCATGTCGATGCCAAAGGCGGCCGTGAGGGCGGCCACCTGCTCCTGGGGATCACTGCTGCCGCCTGCGCTTGCGGCCATCGCCGCGTTCATCTGGAAGGCGAACGAGGGCGGCAGGCCGGGCATGTTGAGGTCGCTCAGCAGGTGGGAGTGCAGCATGTTCGGCTCGCGGTACTCGAGTGTCTTCAGCGAGTGCGACAACAGGTGGCGCGTGAGTTTAGACTGATTGGGGAAGGCGGCGCCGCAGTAGATGCACTGGTACATGGGCATGGGCGGCGGGGGCGGGGTGTGCGTCGGATGGTGGTGCTCGTGTGCGGCAGCTGCTGCTGCTGCGGCGGCGGCGGCTGCGGCTGCGACAGAGCTGCTGCTGCTGCCGATGCCGCTGCCGCCACTGCCGCTGGCCAGGCCCGCGCCAATGCCAACAGCGTGGTGTTGTTGGGGCGATTCGGACGTTTCCTGGAACAGACACCAAACAAAAATCCAACATCAACTTCTTTACTCTTTACTACGTTTAGCGTTTTAGTTCGCTATCTTTTTGTTTTGGTATTTTTTTTCGTATTTGGTATTTTTCAGTTTCAGTTTTTGCTTGCAATCGATCGATTCGTTTGGTATCTCTATTGTTATCATTATCATTATCGCTTCTCTTCTGGACAATTTTTGCTTTTCTTCGGTTTCTTTGTCTTTGGCAAAACTATTTTCTATTATTTTTAGTAATTAATTGTTTTTGGTATTTTGATAAAAATTGATTATAAAAACAAAACAAAAAACAATGATAAAATAATTGGTTTATACGTTTACTTTGGAGTGAGAGAGAGAGAGAGAGAGTTAGAAAGAGAGAGAGAGAGAGAGATATATATAGGATGTTCCAAAAACTAAGACAACGAAAATTATATGTTTAAAAAGAGGGATCATCAAAGTTGAAAGGAATCGTAATTAAAAAGTATTTTTCTGGCGGTTTCTTGCGAGACCAAACAAAGTGGATACATATACAATATTCAAACAAGAGTATATATGCAAAGAAATTGTTATTCTTCTTCTTCTTCTCCATCTATTATCTTCTTCTCGCTTTCGCAAAAACCTCTCTTTACAATTGGGAACAAAATATTCATCGCTTGAACTCTATTATTTAGTATATGAGAGAAAACAGAAAGGCGGTAGGAAAATAATACAAAAAAAAAATATTAAAAAAAAAAACAGAGTACTAATTTAATAATTGTCAAGAATAAAAAGAAACGAAAAAAATTAATAAACAATGGGCAAGAACTAAAACAGAAGTCAATGAATCATTTTATCAGAGAAGAAGAATGGAAATCTATCTGGCAAAGCCGTGAAACGCTCTCTTCCAGCTGCTCTGCGCCTCTCCCTTATACTCGTCGGTGTCGGGTGAGTTCTGGCCCAGGATCCGCTGGAGGATCAGGATGTTATGTGGCCTGAACCCACTCCGACTCCGACTACGAGTTTTAAAAAAAAAATGTCTCAAACCGTTGGATGGATGCCAAAAAACAAGAGGGGGTTTCAGCATTTGACTTTCGTTGTGTATTTCATTTGTTGTTTTTCATTTTCATTTATTGCTTTACAAGAATCTCGTTAACATTGTTTCAGTTCTTTTTTTCTTTGGTATTTATATGGTTTTTGTTTGTTTACTGGTATTTGCTTTTCTTTTTGGGTTTTCAAGAAGTTGAATTTCGATTTTTGTTTGGGCGTTGTTCGAAAAACGTCACATAATCGTACGTTAAATATCGTTTAAAGCTTTTTCTTTGATTTTCTTTTTCATATTTGTATTACATATTTCTTTTTGTTTGTTGTTTGTTTGTTCTTTTTTAATATATTTTTTGGTTTAGTGTAATCTTATTATTAAAAATGTTTTGGTTTTGTTTTTAACTTAAATTTGACGCTTTGACCAAAGGTTTTGATCAATTTGGAACGCGGTCCGCTTGCTCGGTTCGGTTCGGTTCGGTTTTAAAGTTAGAATTTGGATGAAAGGTTTATCAATTTTTTCGTACTTCAACTGGATTATCAAATCAAAAACAAAAACTTTGGGTTCGGTTGTAATTTTCTCTTGGCAACAAAAAGTTTTCGAAAATCGGAGAGCAACAAAGTTGAACAAAACTGTACAGGAATGTATGAAAAAATAGCTTTTCGCCACTCACACGCCTTGAATACTTCTTCTTCCTTTTTTCTAATCTTTTTCTTTGCCAAATTTTGGAAAATGAAAAAATAACCAAAAAGCATAACGAACGAACAATTTTGTTGATTTGCCAATTAGCGCACGAAAAAAAACAACCAGACAATTAAAATAATAATAGATCTGTACATAAATGTTTATAAATGCTTAACCAAAAATGGTAAAATTTTGAATAAAAAACAAAACGAAAAAAAAACATACAAAATTTTGCGTTCCTTAGAGAAAAAAAACTCAGTAATTGTACTGTGTGTTGTACAGGGACCAAATTATGTTTTTTGCTTTAAAAAATTTGTGCAGCTCCAAAAAACAAAACAAAAAAAACAACAACAAAAACGGACTTTTGGCGTAGCTAACAATTTTCAAGAAGTTTTTCCACTTTTGCCCGCAGACGCCGCGCTCTTTTTTCGCACAAAGGATCATAACTCAAATGGTTGGATGTCGAAAACAAAAAAAGAAAAACAAATATAAAAAAGAAAACGCACTAACGAAATGGTTATACAAGTCATTCAAATTCAGCACAGCCATGTTCAAAAAACGCAGATCAACTTCTTGACAATGTCAATAATATCAACAAAAAATAGTTGTTAAATAAATCAATCAACACTTGTTTTCTTCACCTCCTTTTTTAGCTTTCTTTCTTTGAATATATTCTCTTTCTTTTAACTGTTTAGTGTTTGGCACATCCAGAAACAAAACAGTGCAACAAAAGGCAAGTAAGAGCAGAACAAGATGAAAACAAAACAAAACAAAACCAAAATAAACATGAGGAAAAGTAAAGAGGAAAAACCGAAAACTTAACGGAATTTATTAACGGATCATCAGTTGGGATCCAGTTTAGCTTTATAGCTAAGAAGTCTGCACATGGGCGCGGGCAAAGCCTTTGAGCTGCTCTTAGCTGAGCCTTGCTGTGCTTTGGTTGGGTTTGTTTTGGTCTGGCAATGCCGTCTCAGCAGATGGCTGATCTGTTGGCAATGCGGCACGTGAGTTTCTGTGGGTTTCTATGGAGCTATGTATTTGGTAATGTATGGTTTTGTCTTTTTGGAGAGTGGTGGGGGTCTAAGGTTAAGGGTGGGATAGAGAGTGATCAAGTATCCTAAAGTATCTTAAACCTAGGTGGTACAGAGGCAAAGTAAAGGGCTGGGGATCGACGAATGTAAGTACACACTAGCCTATACGTAACGCACATAAATATGTATTTGTATATACCTAGAGAAAAGACAGAGCGTCAGACACAAAATAGTATATGCCGTATACAGTACACAGTATCAGTATCAGTATCAGTATCACCATCATCATCAGGAGTCACAACATTTAGTTCAAAAGCATATTTTGAGGTGGAGGAAAACCAAACATAATCTAACAACAGAACAAACACACACTTAGACACACATAATATATCATATTTGAATGATAGTTCTCATCTCGACTTGAATAATTTTGATAGGTTTTTTGTTTTGTTTTTCTTAACATGGTTAGAGCACAACAACGATAAATGATATGGAATGGAACAGAGGCATATATTATGTATGCATACGAGTATGTTTTATATAGTAAACCAAAAAGAACACACAGATAGAGAGAGAGACAGAGAGAGATAGAGACACAGACAGAGCGAGTTACATTATTTAATAGAAAGAGTTAGACAAACAGAGAGTTAAAGATAGAGAGTCAAAAATAATCGAAGAACAACAAAAAACACAACTTAACAAAAGTACACAACGTTCTTGAACAACACCGATAATAAAGTAGAGAAAAATATAGCGATAGACAGAAAGATTGATAAAGTACGGCAGTTAACAAAAGTGAAACACCAAAAAATAAAAAAACAAACAAATTATGAATGAATTATTTTGGAATGCGACATACACAGAAATTAAAACATGGAATTCATTTTGTGGATTCGAACACCGCATAAGAGACATTTATGTCTGTATGAAATGCATTTTCAAATGATAGAAGTTGCTTCATTGAAGTCATACAGACTGCGACAGCGAGAAGATTTATTCTTTCTTTTATTTAATGGTTAATTGTTAGAAATGCACTTGCAATTTCTAATTGAACATTCTGCTCTTTAACGGTTAACAATTAAATGAAGCAATGCTTGAAACATTTTATAAATTACTGTAATCCAGTTGGACTCTAAATGTATTGTACAGAAATGATTTTGGCTTGGAGTTCAAGTATATTGAAACCGATTAGTGAGTGATTGATTGTAGCAGCTAGATATAGCAAGGAAGACACATAAATCCATGGATAAATAAATGCTAGAACATGTCAAACACACTCTTTTCTATGTAATCCTGCATTCCTTAGCTGTTTAAAATAAGACAATAGACAATTTAGAAAAGAAAACACATTTGACTAAGTAAAAATCAGTAAAAATCACACGCACGTAGTAGTAATAAAATCCAAAGAGAATAATGTATCAAAAACAAAATCAACAAAAAGACACATTTATCAACGGTAAACAATAATTGTTTATATAGAGAAAAATGAAAGACATTTAGTTTATGGAAAAATAGAACACACACATTTACCATATACATAAACGAACAACGAACGAACGATTTTATGGTAAAAGCGTTCCACATTTAGATAATACATATATATCGTTTGGAAAAAAATAGTATTATTATTATTATTGTATGGTGTAATGTAACTGGGTTTTCTTTCTGTGTGTGTGTGTGTGTGTGTGTTTGAGTGAAGTGTTTATGTGTATGTGTGTATGTGTATCAATGATGTTAATTCGATTTAGTTTTCTATTGGTTTGTTGTCTTCTTTTTATTTAGCTTTTGCTATATGTAGCTTTTTGTTTGTTTTTTTTTTGCATTTCTTGTTTGTAATATTTGTTTTTTTTTTTTATAGAGTATTTTTTGTTTTTATATTAGCTTAAAAAACACCAAAAGCGCTTCAGTACGATTCATTTTGTATTTTGTTTTTATATTTTGATGCATTTTTCGTATATATCTATATATATACATCTTTTGAGGTATATATAAGTTTTGGTTATCAATTGCACAACGTTCAGATCTGGACCCCTCTCTTGTTTTCATTTGATGGAGAATTTTCTTTGCTTGTTTTTCTTTCCTTCTTTCTTTTATTTTTGTTGAAGTTTTTAGCTGTTTCCGTTTGCGTATCGTATTGGATTAATAGTATTAAAAGCACAACACACAGTTTGACACATTTAATAATATTTATATGGATAGAGACAGATAGAGATCGAGTAAGAGAGTGAGAGCGAGATAGACAGAGACACAATAGAGCGACACAGAGAGATAGAGAGAGAGAGAGAGCGGTAAAGTAGAGGCAAAGTTTAAGACAAAGACAACATTTAGTTAGCAAAATATTACATTTACATTTCGAGCTTTCGTTCGAGCTCAATAAACAACATAAGGAAAATAGAATTTTCTTTGTGGCTATTTAAATGCAATTAAAAGTGGAAAGTTTCTTGTTTTCTTGGTTTTTTTTAATGGGAATTATGGGGTATTAATAAATATAGTAGGGGATTTTTTTTTCCAAATTTTTGTGCAGCAAATTTTGTTCTCATTTACAATTTTCATTTGTCCGATTTGGGTTTGGGTTTTTTTTCGTTTCGTTATTTTTTCATATGTTAAGCGCAAAATAAAATAGAAAATTGTTACATTTTCTTTATTTTGTTTGATCTTCGGTTTCGGGTTTTCTGCGGTTTTTTGCTTGGCCAAAATGATTGTCAGGTGTCTGGGTGTCTTCGATTTCTTTATTGATTATAGATACTGAAACATGCCTTAGATGGAAAATGTATTTTAAATCTAGTTCTACCAAATGATATGATGATAGGGTGTGTGTGCATGGAAGAGTGTGTGTGTGTGTGTGTGTGTGTGTGTGTGTGGGAGTGTCAAACATGCTTCCTAAATATAATTTTAAGCTTCTAAAGAAAAATAAATAAAGGTATAGCAAAGAAATAAATTCCAAAAAGGGTTAAAATATATTTAACTAAAGACTAAAGCCACGGAAAATCATAATGGATGTCGCTTGAATTGCTGCCTTCACATTCAATCCCAGATTTGGCCAAAATTCCTACATTTCTTTCATTGCAACATCCTTTATGTCCTTTAAACTGCGATAAGTAGCCTAATGCACCAGTAACTTACATCCACAACGGAACCCACTGACTGTCGACTGGATGTTGCGTGATTTCTGCCGCTTTTGACAGGAAAAACCAAAGCAGCCAGCAACATGAACGAACTTTCCATTAGGAAAATTGCAGTTTTGGCCTCTCGGCTGGCTGGCAAATGCGGCAGCAGATATTATTGAATAACCCCAAACAAGGTCCAGGCAACAGCCAAGCAAATACAAATCTGGGTCAACACCAAACAAAAAAATATCCACACAAAAAAAGACCCAAAAAAAAAAAAAAAAAGGGAAGAGATATGCCACAAAAATGTGCACAAGGGGCAGCGGGGGCAGAGGCTGCTGACATTGCCTTGCGGCAGGAGTGGGTACATTTCAAGACGCATCCTCGTGTGGCAGGCCACCGACTCGACTCGACTAGAATCGACTCAACTCAACTCGACTCATGTCGATGAACCGATTCTGGCGACGGGTTCAACGAGCCTACGCCTAATGGAATGATTATCTGGCTTTCCCTCAGTCCACGCCAGACGCACTCCAGCTCGGCAGCTCGGCAGCTCTGCAGCTCTCTGGCTCCTGCCATATTGCATTTAATGTCCTGGCCGATGTCTGCGTCATAGCCATAGCCGTAGCCATCGCAGTCTCGTGTCTCCGTCTCCGTCTCCGTCTGCGACGTCGTCTTGTGCCCTGACTTCGTCGTCGTCGTCACCATCCTCTCTCTCATCGACGCTGTCGTCGTCGCAATAATAATCAAATATCGATCGATGTGCGTCTGGTTTTGGTTTTGGGTTTGGTTTGGCTTTCGTTTTGGTTTTGGTTTGGGTTTGGGTTCGGGTTCGGTGTTTTGGTTTGGGGCTTTTCTACGAAAAATTTTCGACGGTCGTCGGCCTTTTGCTTGTACACTTTTTTGTAATGCCGGTTTTTGCCAGCTTAAAGCTTCCCTTTTCCCTTTCCCTTTCCCTTTCCCGGCACTTGGCCCCATACTAGACCTGGGCTCAATCCTCTGCGACCCCACCCGCTACACTCCTACACAGCCTGGACCAAGCACCTCCTCTACCTCTACCTGCACCTCCACCTCCACCTCCTTCTTCCTCTACTCGTAGTGCTCGGCTGCTCTGCATCATTTTAATAAAAGCAAATTTTTAATGAAAACTCTCTTGGGTTTTGCCTTGCCTTTTTATGTTGCACGAGTCTCTATATATTTATATATATATATTTTATATATATATTTTTTGTTTGTTTGTTGGCTTTTCACTTTGCATGGCTCGGGTGGGTGCGTTTTTTTTATTTTATATTTATTTTTTTTTGAAGGTCCCTTTCATTGCAATCAAAAAATAGACGCAATAGATGACGCACATAACGCATCTGGCAAATATTGCGGAAGCTCATAGAAGTCCTCCACACAGGGAGAGAGGTGGCAGCGGAAGCGACTATTTCAAATATTTCTCTCTGCTTCGCTTGGTTTTTTTTCTCGTAATTTTTCTGCACAAATTATTGTGTATTGTTATTCGTATAATTCCTTTTTTCTTTTGCGAGCTCTTTGCGACCCATGAGCAGAAGAAAGGATTGGGCGGTCCCGCACGTACATATGCATTCAAATATATTTGGTATATGCATATCTATATTTTTTGCGGACTTGTACAGCATTTTGATACCCTAACCTTGCCTCTGGGGTGGTGCACTCTGGATTTAGTAAGTCTATCGGCTATCTGCAGGATGGCTCTTTTGCCAGGGTATTATTATCTCCATTATCCGTTGCTCTGCAAATACTCGCACATTTATTTGTACTGCCAGCATTTGATGTCCTTTTTGTTTTCGCTGTTTTTCGAGACAGACGCGCGCGAGGTGACGGCAATCTCTGCTCTTTTCGCTGATTTTTTTAATAAAAAAATATATATGTATATTTGCTGGCACTCAAAACAAACAATCGAAGTAGTCGTCGTTGAACAATCAGAGTGGGTAGAGTGGGTAGAAGTCATTGCCAGTGAGAGACATCAGAGCATTGAAATTGTCTGAGCCAATGAGGATCACTCATCCTTGGGAGAGATTTAAAGTTGGTTTGGATTTGGGTTTGGCTTTGGGTTTCGGCTGATAAAGTGGAAGCGACAGTGCGGATATCGGATAACTAACAAAATCATCTAAGATTCGTCTACGTTCTTGTTGAGCTGAGGATTATGTTTGAAAACTCTTTTGCCCTTTTACCCCAATGCCAGTTTTGAAGCCTGTTCATTTAAAGGCAAACCCCGCACAGGGTTCCCAACTCAACTAAATTGTTCAGTGCCGCCTGGCTATTAGCAGTTTTGTAGCTTCATTCTCTGCTCTTTTGTTGTTTTTTGTTTGTTTTTGGCCAAACAAAAAAAAAATAATTCAAAAATAAAAACCAAACGAAGGTCGGGGCATGCGGATGTGCGAAAGAGGGGAGCTGGAAACCCACCGAAAAGCACTTGAAAAACTTTGCAATCAACGCAACGCGCGCGGCATCGAGTCCTGATTACAATGCCCTGGCAGAGGCACAGGCAGAGGCCCAAGCTGATGCAGAGGCAGAGGCAGAGGCAGAGGCAGAGCAACGGTTGAGCAACGTTGATGCTGGCTGCAGCATAAAATGTGCAATGTGCGTGAGGGAAAGAGACAAGCAGACGAATGTGCGCCAGTGGAAAGCTCACTCATACAATGCAATATATTTTCGCTTTGGCATTTGTTGCGTTTTGGAACCCCTTCCCCACTACTCACTCCTCCTCGCACCCTTATTTTTTTCGAGTTTATTTGTTTGGATTTCCGCTTGGCGTTGGCTAAAAAACAAAAATCTTTATTTTTTGTGTGCGGTTTTTGTTGTTGTGCGCACTGCATGATTGACAGTTGCCAGAGCATTGATGTGAGGAGCGGCGAGGGCCGAGGTCTGAGGGCTTAGAGAACTGTTGGGGGAGTCTCGTCCCTCCTGCTGTGTTCTACCTAAATGCATTCAGTCAAAAGTTGTGCGAGTGAGCGTGAGCCACCAAATAAAAATATTAAAAAAATATGCATATGAACGCGTTTCTATATGCCTCCCCACCTCCCCACCTCCCCACCTCCCCACCTCCCTTCCTCCCTACCTCCCATGTGGCATTTTTATACGAAAACGTGTATATACACGTATATATATATATATATTACGCATACGCAATGTAGACAGCAAACAAATGCTGACAAGGGCAGCAGGACCGAGGAGATGGTAGCACAGAGATGGAGCCCTCAGCCTGTGAAGATGCGGGGGTACTGGCTGTGGAGCTGCGGAGACGGGACTCATAAAATGCAAGCACAGCAGCAGCAGAGGCACGACATTTGAGGGCCAGCCTAAAGGTATGCTATGAAAAAATTTCACAAGAGCAGCGGGCAAGAGGAAAGCAAAAGCAGAAGAAGCCCCCAAAACAAGGGGGAAAAGCCCTCACACACCCACACACACACACACACACACACACACACAAAATGAAGGAAAAAACGCATTTGTTTCAAAATTAAATACTCATGTGTATGTGAATGTGTGTGTGTGTGTGTGTGTGTGGGAGCGAGAGAAAAGAAAGCAACAAGAAAAAGAAAGCAAAAGTTGTTGGTTTTGTGCGTCGATTTTTGTTTTCATTTTTTCTCGACTCTGCCACTGCCGCTGCTGCTGCTGCTGCTGCTGCTGCCTCGTTATAATCATTTCCACACTGCAGACTGCTGGCTGCCTGCTTGGCCAGAAAGGAAGTTAGAGACAGAGCCAGTAGGGACATTTGCCAGGGAGAGAGAGACAGAGGGCAGGCAAACACACTCTCACACAAAAAAAAAGAAAGTGTAAAAGCAAAAGTATTTATTATGCGGCAATGGCTTGGAGAGGCCTAGAAGAGGCTCCCAGAATACATCAGAGTCAGAGTCAACGAATTGCATTCCCCACTCACACACACCACACACAAGTGTCTCTGTATGTGTGTGTGTGTGTGTGTGTGTTTTCTGATGAGCAGCACAGCGCGTCAACATCCGACTGCATACTCGAGGCGGCTGCCACTTTTTTGTTTGTTTGTTTGTTTGTTGCCTGTTGTACTGCCTGCTTTTGGGTTTTATTTTTTTTTGTTTTTAGATAAATTTTTATTTGAATTTATGCATGTGCGTCGCGGCTTGGTCTCGCTCTCGTTGTGTGTCTCGTAAGGGAGCGACCGCATGGGGCAAGGATAAGACAGAGAGAGAGAGAGAGAGAGTTGGGATAGTGTGCGTTGAAATGCAAATTGCAGAATAAATTATCTTGTTTTCGTTACGATAAATATTAAAGCTGGCACGTGGATAATTAACCAAACTTACGCAGCTTATTGCAGTGGCCATTCGGGTGTTGTTTCCCTTGAATATTTTCGTTTAATTTCGGAATTGATGCTAACAAAAACAATCAATCTCCTCTATTCAATCAATCTCCCCTTTTTGCTTGTCTTTCATCAACAAAAGTCAGTCTACGGAAGGCTCTCTAGCACTTTAGAGTGGAAATTGAAATCAGAAGCCACAGCAAAAACAACTTCGGTTCGGTTTATATTTGACTAGTTCAAACAAATACAAGTGATTGATACAATGTGATATAAATGAAGGAGTGAGGATCCATATCGGAATGAATATTCTTCTGAAATTGTATACTTTTGCACACACACACTGACACACTCCAGCTCGTACTCGATGGCAATTAACAAAATGAATTGAGTGCCATTGGAGTCCGAATGGGAGAGAGAAAGAAAATTCGTTTCGTTCTAACGATATTTGTTTAATGTCCCAAGCATCTCCAAGCATCAGCCTTTTGGCTCTGCGACACCACACATTTACAGCTGATAAAATGAGTGTTTCCCTTCCCTTATTAGAGTGCGTTGTACAACACTGGCTCATGACTGGCATTATCTGGCATTATTCTTGCCTTTTTGGCTTTCTCCTGTGCATTTTTTGACAACATTTCCGTAGGCTTGTGCCCATCTGGGGTCTGTCATGCAGCCGCCTTCTCCTGGCTCCTGGCTCCTGGCTCCTGGCACCTGCCACCTTCTCCACCCCCACTTGTTGTTAAACTTTGTCAAGCGTTGCACCAAAGTGCGTTACACATACATTGTACATACAAATTTATGTACTTTTATTTTGTTACTTTTTTCGCTGTGCAGCGGGGGGGCGGGCTGGCCGTGGAGGCTAAGAAATATAAGAAAAACGACAGCGGCTACTCGCATTCCCTTTCTGCCTTCTTTTATTCTATTATTTGTATGCTTCTTTGTTTCTTTCGTTCTTTCGTTCTTTCTGTGTGCTTATCCCCTGCCGTTGACGAAAAATTTTCATTTGAAAAAGAACGAATGGAGGAGCTGCTCTCGGTCTAAGAAGGGTGGTGGGGCGGGTGGGTGCCAGCGACAAAAAATGTAATGTGAAAATATATTTTTGCCGGAAGCTAAATGTTTTCGCCAACTTTCTTTTTTTTTTGTTTTTGTGCCGCCATGTCCACGTCGTACTCACATTCCCCTTAAGCGAAAAGTACAGTTGCGCTCGCCGAAAAGTATGCATTACATTTTGAATTCGAGCCAAAATTAGTGGCTCACACGTGGCACGATTCTGCGAGAACGGACAGACTGTTGCTGTTGTGCAACCAACCAACTCTGTGTGTGTGTGGGTGTCTGCATGCACCAGTGAATAAATTGAATATCGCACACTCCCCTCCGCTCCACCATCACAATTATTGCCATCTTCTGGTGCTGCGACTTTTTAATTTCGCTCATTGTTTGATTTGGTTGTACTTTTTATTGCAGTCTCAAATAATAAATATGTATGCACAGACGTCGACCTGGAGAGGTTGCAGCTGCAACAAGAGCCGCGTGGCAGCACAAATACTCTTTCCATTTGGCACATTTGAGGTGATTTTTTTGCTTCAAGGCTTGGCAGTATTTGCCAATGGAGTGACCTTTCAGGTTTATCCTCTCAACCTTTCTTTAGCTCAGGAATGGAAGCACTGATCACAATACATAGAGCATCCACTCATCGCAGTGCAGTAACTGCCATTCCATTGACCAGAAAGAGGAGGAGCTTGCCCACTCTCCACCAGGGATATTGAAAATTATAGTGTCGTTAACATGCAACTGCAACAGCAACAGCAACAGCAACAGCAAGTGGCAATGGCAACAAATAAAAAATTAAATTAAAATAGAAAGCAAAGGAACAGAGCTGGCAAGAGGAGATGAGGGGAGAGAGAACCTCCGAGCACTGAACATGGCCAGTAAATAAATAATACAACTAGAAACAAACAACAACAAAAAGATGTAACAAAATAGGTATGGTGAGAGGTGAGAGGTTCGGTGGGTCGGTTGGGTTGGGTTGGGTTGGGAATTGCGAACGGAAATTGCCAGCAATGTGTGTGGCAAGTGGCAAGGTGTTTAGGTGTGTCAGAGTCTGTGTGCCGCAGCTGCCCCACAAAAACTGAGCGATAAAAGGAGTCAACTACAAACAAACCCAAAAATAATACAAATAAAAATAATAAATAATTAAAAAACAAATAACAAAAAACACACACACAAAAAGAGGAATGCTATCAACTGTGCGGAAAACTTATTGCATAGAGTGTGTTTGGGTGTGCGTTTTTTGTGTGTGTTTTGTGTAGACTGTACATGGATATTGGATAGCATATAGACACATAGATTGAGATAAATACATACACACATATACATATACGACTGGAAAACATATCGATAGATTACATATTGGTTACAAATAACAAATACAAATTACATAGACATTGATCGATAGACATTGAGAGAGTGTGTGTGAAAGATATAGAGAGAGAGAGAGAGAGAAAGACAGACAGAGAGATATTGAGGTACAGAGAGAGAGAGAGAGAGAGAGAGCGCTACACATTTAACAAAATATATATATTTACTATATGTATATATATAGAGCTAAGAAACTGAACAGCTAACATTTGATATTTGATTTTTGATATTTATATTTGCATTTTTTGTGGTTTGTAAACTGAACGAAAAAAAAAAAGGTTTGACAACGAAAATGGATTTATTTGTAATATATATAGATATATATATTGGGTATATAGGATGTAGATAGATATATTGCATATAGATATATATTTATAGGGGGGATATATATGGTATGTATAAAAAATTCATAGACAAAGAACACGACGAAGAGCAAAAATATATGGTTGAGTTTTTCTTTTTTTGTTTTTTTTTGTAAGATTTTTGTATTTCGTTTTTTTTTTTTAAGTTTTATATATATAAGAATGGTATATAGTTATATATATATATATATATAGAGAGAGAGAGAGACAGGTATATATATATATATATATATGAGAACAGACAGATAGAGAGATAGAGATAGAGAGAGAGAGAGCAATACTTAGGTTGGTGGCAATAGAGATATAGAGAGACATGGGGTAATACATATAGAAATGGATTTGTCAGATGGCAGCCAGATCGGATTCAGATATTCAGATGTGCACATGTTCACATTACAGAGAGGACACATCTCTGATGGTTTTTTGGTAATTTAGAATTTTCTTGTTTGGGGCTGGAGGGTGTATTCGGTATTCATCGTTTACGTCCCGACCTATCGAAGCAGCAAAAGCATTCACTGAAGGGGTTTGGGGTTTGGGGGCTCTTTTCGGGTATCGGGGGTGGGGGTGGGAGGTTTCCAATTTCGGTATTTTGAGCATTGTTTATTGTCAAATTTGTTCTTATTTCGGGTGCGGGTATTGGGTATTGGAAATGGTTCTCATAGTAATTGTTTGTGCAACACTTACCGATTCGTGGGAGGCGCGATAGTCAAGGTCGCCGCCCAGTCCGCCGCCAGCTGATGCCGAACGCGGTTGCATGTGTCTACTGTGACTACTGTTATCGTCCTCACTGCAATCGATTTCTTTCTTCAGGCTCTGCAAGTACACACAATGATGTGAGGGGCTACTCCCTGTGAGGATCTCTTCCCTTTCTGTTCACTTACCAATGGCACCGATTGCACTGGCAAGAGATTGGCCACAGTCCCGGGACTCAGCAGACTGGAGGCGGCTCGACCTTCGGGTCCGCCATCACGTGAACTCCGCGATGCCGGACGCCCGCCAGCCCCCAGACTCAAATCGGAGGCACAGGTCGCACTGCCTCCTCCTCCGCCACCGGCGGGCGTTGAGCGTTGCGATTCGACTGCTGCCACAGCGGCTGCTGCTGCTGCCGCTGCCGCTGCTGCTGCTGCTGCGGCCGAGGATGAGGGCAAGGATATCAGGGGCGAGGGAATCACAGTGGAGCCCGTGGAGAGATCTACACCACCGCCGCCGCCTCCTATCTTCATGTTCAGCCCCATGTCATTGCTGCTGTTGTCCGCCTCATCGTCATCGTCGAGATCCATCTCATCGTCGTAATCGTCGTCTATGATCTCGGTCTTGGGTATGGTTGGCAGGCCACCCGAGCCCACCACCGTCTCGTCCTCATCGTCATCATCCTCGTTGTGGTGCTGTTGATGCCGCTGTTGGTGGTGCGAGTGCTGTTGCTGGTGGTGGTGCGAGTGCTGCTGCTGCTGCTGCTGCTGCTGGTGCTGGTGCTGATGATGGTGGTGGCTCAGGCGTATGCTCTGGTGGGCAATCCTTTGGGCAATATCTCGGGCAACTGCTGCCGCAGCAGAGGCTGTGGTTGTGGCTGCCGCTGCCGCTGCAGCTGCTGCTGCTGATGCCGCTGAGGCGCTGCCCACCACGACAACATCGTCGTCATCGAGATCATCGTCATCGTGATGGTGGTGGTGGTGGCGGTGGCGATGATGGGCCGCCGCATTGTGCCGTGTGTTGACATTATCCTCGTCATGGTGCAGGGCATCCTCGTCCTCATCGTCGTCGTCATCCTCGACGGCGACCACAGCCAGATCGATGCTTTCGCCATTGCTGGCAGCCGAGGCAGCCATTGAGGTAGCTTTGATGCCGCTTCCACTTCCACTTCCGCTTCCGCTTCCACTCCCGCTGTTGTTGTTGTTGCTGCTGCTGGAGTTGTTGTTATTGTTGTTGCTGAGGTTGTTGTTGTTGCTGCTGCTGCTGCTGGCGGTGGCGCTGCTGGTGGTGCCACCACTCTGCTGCTGGTGCTGCTGCGGCTGCTCTGTTGCCGCCGCACTTGCAACATTTTTATGCTCACCGCCAGAGCCAGAGCCTGAGGCCAAGACAGAGGTCGAGGCCGAGGCAGAGCCGGAGGCGGCGTCACGTCTTTGATAGAGATCTAGCGGCATGGGTGTGTCCTCCTCCTCGTCCTCGTCGTCATCCCCAACATCGTCAATGTCATCAACATCATCGTCTGCATCCTCGCCCACATGCAGGCCCCTCACCAGCTGATCCTCCAGCTCCTCGTCCTCCTCATCATCGTCCTCATCGAGATTGATCCTCACCGAGCCGCCGGAGACTGCGTAACGCTTCGCTGGCGGTGGACTGCACCGATCGCTCGCCTCTCGCTTGTGGCTGCCGCTGGACGCGGATGTCGCTTCTTCGGCAGGCGTTGTGGCAGATGTTGTGGCCGATGTTGCCGCTGCGGCTGCTGCTGCTGTGGCAGATGTTGCTGTTGTACTACTACTGCTGCCACCGCCACCGCCACCGCCACCGCCTGTCGCTGAACTCTCCGCTGTAGCCGCCGCTGTGGCTGATGCCGCCGCCGCTGTTGCTGAGGTTGAGGTGGAGGAGCTGCCGCTGCCACTGGTGCTCGTGCTCGTGCTGCTGCTGGTGGCCGCTGATGCCGCTGCCGCTGCTGCTGCTGCTGCTGCTGAGGTCGCCGCTGAAGAAGCCGCATCCAGTGCTGACGCCGGACTGTCGGCGGCCTTGTGGGCGCCACCGCCACTGCCGCCGCCGCTGGCCTGCGAATGGGGACGCAGTCGATCGGGTTCACGTTCCGGTTCGCGCAGCGTTGTATTCTGATTTGTCATCTCGGCAAGACCCTTGACCTGAAGTGAGAAGTAAGAGTAAATAAGTGGCATGTGGCATGTGGCATGTGGCATGTGGCAAGCACTCACCTTGAGTGATTCGGCTGTCTTGAGCAGTGCGGACAACTGACAGTATTGCACGTTCACCTCGCCCTTGTACATGAATTCAACTAAGGTTTGCAGCTCGGCAAAACGGACGTCCTTCAATATCACAATTGGATGTCTTTCGGGATGCTCCAGGAACAGGCTCTGGAAGTACGAGGAACAAGCCGAGAGGACCACCTGCAAAAGGCCAAGACGCTGATTAGAAATTGAAACCGCAAGAGAGAGCGAAACCGAGGAATATTGTGGCGAATGTGTGGATGGAGATTGATTGACAACTACCGGAGACAACTACTGCCCAGATAGATTGATTAAGAATCGAATAAGAAAGCAATTCAGTGTGGAATTTCTCTCTTTGAGAACAGAAAGAAATGTTGCTGTTGGCATGTACATTTCGCTCCATGCTCTGGCTGCACGTTTGCCCACTCCTGTGGCGGTGGCTGTGTACCAGGGACCAGGCATTTATTAGATTTACGATCTGGCTCTCAAAATGCAGCCAAACGGCCGCCGCTTTGAAGATGCCCCAAACGAACGATGCCCCATGGGCAGCCAGTCAGCCAGTCAGCCAGTGAGCGTGGAAGAGGTGGCCATGGCAGCGGCCGATATGCAGTTCGATTCAGTTTGAGTTCAATTTGGAGTCCAGTTTTGCCAGTTGGCTGCGGGCGTCAAGGCGTGAACATGCCACGAATGACAATGCCGCCTGCCACAGCAGCGGCACCAGCAGCTGGATAAGGAGAAGGAGGAGAGGCAAACACATCCCGGTAACTGGTAAGGTAACTGGCAACCAGTTCGCTCATTCAATCGTTCGTTCGTTCGTTCGGCATTTGCTGTCGATTTTTATGTGCGCATGCACGCCTTGGGGTATGCAATGATCGCCAGATATCCACAGACCACGATCCACGGACTAGGTGCAGCCCAAGCCCCAGCCCCATCCCAAGCCGCCTCTCTCTCTCTCTCTCTCTCTCTCCAGAGGCACTCCGGTATCAGTGGAATGGGATGGGTTGGGGCCACAAGGGGCATGGCCACTGCATCGATGTTGTAAATTTTCATTGCTGGCAAATTGAAAAGGCGTCGGCCTCCATTTCGCATATAGATTTCGCTATAGCCTAATGAGGTTTTGGCCTCGAACGGACCACTCTGCTCTCGCCCTGGAGATGGCCACGTGAGAGGAGAGTGGAGAGAGGACAGCGGCAAATAATCATCTCTTGCATCCACTTGAAACTCTCAGCACTCGAGTGAATGATAATATTGAAAGCGGAAACCATTATGGAATCCTCTGGCATGTCTAGTGACTCTCGCATATGATACCATCCCATATATGAACTCATAGACTCTCAAACTGCATAATCGACTGCTGGCAGCGTTCTCTAACATCATGCACATGACATGTATGTGGTTTTTTATATAGAAACTATTTGTATCAAGATTGTAGCTGGTCCATCCCCAACGCTGGTCTTAACAACGCTTCCTGTTGCATGTATTATGTTGGGTGTTGCATCATGCCTCAAAAAGTGTACACACACGCTGCCATCCCTAGCAAAAAGTGCCACCAACTCTGCTCCTTGGACCGCTCCTTCTATCCCTCGCTCATACTGCAGAATCAGCCTCAGCCGCAGCCTCAGCCGCTTCCTTCTTTTGGGGGCAACTGCAACTGCATCTCGGCGTCTCCTGTCACGCGCCGTTTGCGCTAGAATTTATTTAAAAAAATGCAATCGGCCTGCACACGCCCCCGAATTGCAACAACAGCGTAAAATGAGCGTTAATAAATTCACGCGCATATTAGAAGTCAGAGACGAGGGTGCTGGGAGGTGCAGGGGTGCCAGCGAGTTGCTGCTGCTGGACTCCAAGCTCCAGAGTCCAGTATTTCTTGCACTCACTCTGCCACTCCTCCTCTACATTCCCCCTGCTTACCAATATCGTATGGTGGCATTAAGAAAATCGAATTTCCTGATTACAAGAAAGAAGAGAGGAGGCCTGCTCCATGGAGCAGCAGAATGAGAAGTAGGAGTGGCGGAAGGAGCGCGATGGAGCAGGGTGGAGGAGGCGTCGCAAATTGGCAACACTTTTAATTGAACGCCGCTGTCGCGCCACTGCTGCTGCTGCTGCTGCTGCTGCTGCTGCTTCTCTCTCGTTGCTGCTTGGCTGCTCCTTTCTGTTGGCAGCACGCCCCCAAAGCTAATGAACGCCAAAGGCTTTGATTCCTAACGCTTTCTCCCTGCTCCTGCTGCTGCTGCTCTCCTTGCAAAATGTTGCATGTAATTTGCGGCAAAATAGTCAACAACATAAATTTGCTGACATTCGGACAGGGATTGGGGGCGAGCGAGTCTCGCGTTAACCGATCGCATGTCCCGAGTGGGCGGCCACATTCCACCCAAATGTAAGCAGCACAAAAAACGACCATGAAGCGAAAATCAAAACTAAATAAACCGCTAGTACATATACCACTCTCTGCCACATAGGAACTCTCCAGATCGGAAGAGAGCCTTCTTTCAGACCCTTCTGATGATATTTTCAATAGGAATAATGCGAAATTCCATTGGTTCTCTGTTAAACTGGAAACATTTTGCCCAAAACACTTTTTGGAAATACCCGACAGGCACTCCTCTTTGGCTTCTCAGCCGTTGCCTTCGCTATTGCCTCTGCCTCTGCCTCTGCCCTTTGCTGATGCAGCTGCTGCTGCTTCTTGCTAACATTTCTATTATGGGGGGGCATGGGCACTCCCTTTTATAGATATTTTGTGGCTTGACCACCATCAGAGAGCCACACACAACAAAAACAACAAACCAAACACTGCGGCGAAATATGCAAATTATTATGTTTGCATATCGCGCCGCCTTTGCCCATAGGTTCGGTTCTTCTGCTCTGGCAGAATACCCTTTGGTATGATGGCATTTCGTATTTCGTATTTCGTATTACTGGAGTAGCTTGGAAGGACAGAAAGGTCTGTTTAGATTCCAATTCCTAGCAGGGTAGAGTATTCCAGCATTTCGATATGAGATTTATGTTTACTTCTTTTTGTTCCTCTGTGGTTTGTGGCGCTTGCGGCTCTTGTTCCTCCTCATCTTCGCGTTGCTCTTCCTCACATCTTTGACTCACATTTATGTCTTAATACAATTTGGCTAGTCTTTGCTTTGGCTAGGAATCATCATCCATGGATCGATCATCATCGGGGGGGGGGGGAGGAGGATCTGCATCTGATCTGTCTCCCACTCCCACTGCCACTCCACTGTGCAAACATTGTGATTAGGTTCTATTTTTTGCTCAATTTGTTCGCCCGCATCTCGCATAATGCGAGTAAATTTATATAATTTTCCACGATCGATTATCCGTCGATCGATTGTTGTGTAATTTAATTTTATTGATTTTTCCCCCCAATAAAAGGAAGGCAAGAATTCTGCCCCGTCCACATGGAGGGATATTAATTGGGTATTTAAGATGATAGATGCATAGATCGATTAGGCTGATGGGCAGTAGACAACAGAATGCAATATTCTTCCTTGACTGAGGATCTATGGCAAGAATTATACATAATTATATTCTTGAAAATATCTTCGAGCTTTCAAGTGAATTTATCGAAAAGAAACATTCATGCATAATGTTCCATTTTCGGATCCTAACATTAATAATAATATAATGCCCCATCATCTGCTTCCCATAACATTCTCTGAAGCTGATTAATGGCCAAGAAACTCGAAACTTGGTAGACAAATAACGCAGCAAAAAAATAAATGGGGAAAAATACAAATTTATTTCAAAATATGGCATTTCTAATTTAACAACTGCGCTTCAAAAGTTGCGTTTTTTTTTTTCTGTTCTTTTTTTTTTTTGTATTCTGTTGCCGCTGCGCCTCTGCCCGTCTTTCTTTCGCATGCGACGACGACGCGAACGCAGACGTAATTATTGTACACACCCTTGGTAGAGGGTATTATGATTTTTTCTGTTAGTTTCTAATGAGTTTGCGCCCAAGTTTCGATGCAATAGCATTTCTGTTTCTAAAGATATTCCCACAAAATTTCAACTCCACACGCGAATGTGTCACAAAATGGATATGGACACCAGCTCGAATAGATTTCATAGACACAATCGATCTGTAGGGTATCAACATCAACATCGACGCTTGAGAGCTTCTCATCCTCTCTTCTCATGATTTCTTGGAGCTTATTTCAGTCTTTCGGCACATTGAAGGTGCCAGGGGGGGTGTGGGCAAGAGATGATGGAAGTATAGAGCAGCGTAGACGTTGGCGGGGGCAGCGGCAGCGACAGCAACGACGGCTACGTTAACACATCACACGTTGACCTTGATATTCGCATTCGCAGCGGAACCGAAACACACTCAATGTGCATGTGTGCATGAGACTGCGTGCCTGTGTCTGTTTGAGTGTGAGGCGTGCAAAGCATTAAGCAGAAAAGCAGCGACGCACGCAACGCAGCGACAGATAGCTTGCTTGCTTTGCTCTCAAAGCTTCTCTTCCGCTGCCGCTGCGCTGCCGCGCTGCGAGAGGCAGAACAGAGCTGGCGATTGCGGGTGTTTTAATACAAGAAAAAGAAAGACTGAAAGAGAGAGGGGGGACTGACTGGCAGCCAGACGATAAGCAGTGCAAAAAAACGCAAGGGAAAAAAGTGTGCGCTGTCGAGATGGGGAGCATATGAGGGGATGGGGGCCGGCAAATACATATGAAAGTAAATACATTTTTAAAAATTATCTCATCAAAAAGGTGCAATTACTGCCGCCTGCTGCTGCCGTCTCCGGCTTCTTTCTGCTTAATTACCGTCCGCCACACCGTAGTTTTTTTAGCAGGGTGCGTTAATCTGCCATCGTCTCGTTTTCACACTGGATTACCAGCGCCAATTAAATTTGTCTTAACATTAAACAAATTTAAATTATTATTTCAGCTTCTGTTTCATCGTCTCCGTTGGCTTCTTTGTGATTCTTTTGACTGATTTCGAGTGGAGTGTCGTGGAGTGAGAAAGAGAGAGGGTCTAACAACAGAGACATAGACAGGCAGCGGCAATGTTGCTCATGCGACGGCGGATGACCTTGGAATTAAAGTCCAAGCCACATTTTGCGAGAGCAAGACAATACCAACAACACCAAAAATAACAAAAAAATCCGAATTTAAAACCAAAAACGCAGCAAAGTGGAATACGGAGAACAAATCAAATTAAATTTGCCTGTATGTGGTATTTGTTTTTGGTAATCGGTTCCCCTTTAAAGTTGCTTCCAAGGATAGCATTCTCTGTAATAGATTCCATGTGCTTTCCATTCAATCTTTATATTTCAATAGACACATTTACCACTGACTACACTGAAAGAGGATTCCATATTTTTATGTGCCACACCTTTGGGTAATTTCAATCAGCTTTATTCTTTATCTAAATTGGTATGTACATACATACAGGTACATATTTACCTATAAATCCACTCCATTCCCCTGCTCATCCCATCCAACACGTGCGAGAGCTTTCCTCATCCGCTGCTCGCAGGCAAAAGCGTACAAACTTTTACGCGTGACGCGTCGTCACGCACCGCACCGCACACACATTTTTCAAGTTCGATGAGACGCGCCCCCAACAACCAGAAAAAAACATGCGTAAAACGTGCGTAAGGCATACGCACCCCAAAAATGACGTCACACTATTAAACCAGTTGAGCCGTTCATTCGTTTCGTTTCGTGCGGGGCCTCTCTTCCAACTCTGCCGCTCTCTCTTCCAAACACCCACTTGTTGTGTCGCGTCACGTCGCTCGCAGTTCGAACGAAAAAAGTACGAACCAACGCACAAAACGCATATGGCAAATGCTTTGCATGTAGTATGTATGTTGTTGCTATTTTTGTCTCTGCGCTGCTCGATGCTCGATGCTCTCTGCTCTACGCTCTCTTCACTCTGCATACTATATGCGTGCGCGTATGTGTGTGCTTTGATTGAACGAGTTTTGGCACACACACGCACGCACGCGTGACATTGAACTTGAACTTGAAGTGGAAGCATTTTTGTTGCTGCGTTTTTAGCCGCTTTGCTTTACGCACTGCCTTCCTGCCCCCCATAGCCTCTTCGCAATAACAGTATGTGCACTGTGTGAGCTTTTTATCAACTTGTGGTGGTGGTGTGGTGCCGTTATCTGATGATAAACGAGTTCATGTGTGTGTGTGTGTGTGTGCATAGTGGGGTGGGAGGTTTGGTGTTACGTAGCGGCATTCAGTCCAGTCGCCCAAGGTCGCCAATGCAAATTTATGCGCATTCTGAAAGATTTATGCGGTGTTTTTTTCTCTCTTTTATATTGTTCTCTTACATTTTTGCATTGCATTGTTAACACAATTCGTAATTAATTTATGGCTGCATTGTGTGTGGAGACACACTCGCAAATACATGCATACATATCTCCATACATACATACATATGTATGTTTGTAGTTAGTAGATCCGATCAGATCGTTGGGGATCAGGTTGTGGCAAGCAGCTGTGGCAAGCTAATTGCAGGTAGAGAAACGGTGGAGACGGCGCCACACAATAGCGTCTAAATAATATCCGCCCAATGGTCAGTCAGTGTACAGCAAAAGTGTTGCTGTGCTCGCGCTCTCTCTCTCTCTCTCTCTCTCTCATCTCTGATTGTTAAGCATTCCAATCCACAATCATCAATCCGCAATCCCATAAGGAAAGACAGGACAGACAGCCCTAAGTTGCCTGCGCACGCACAAAAGATGACGCCGTCTTCGAGAGAATGAAACGCCCGGAAGGTCCGTCGGGCAGGTCCATGTCCCCTTCTCTCTCTCTCTCTCTCTCTCTCTCTCTCTCTTTTGGAGTAGCCACGGTCCTGTCCTGTTGGCCCCTGGTCCTTTGTCATTGTCTAACAATTGCGTGAGAGACGAAAAGTTGGTCTGCGCTGGTCAGCCTTTGTGGTCACCTGAGTTTCTGTCTCTGGGGCCGGAAGCATTCAAGACGAGCGACCACAAGAAGGGCCAGGGAAAGGGACAAGCAAGGAAGGACCACAAAGAAATCAAGAAGGAAAAGGAGGAGGACAACACACAGAAGCCCAATTCACTTGACCTGACACAAAACACACACACACACACACACACACACACACACATGTTCGGTGAGGATAATTCGTAGAGAGATCTTTTGCTTAGAGATCAGCTTTGCTTTTTTTTGAAGGCCATTTCTCCTTACAAATTTTATCCCACGCTAAGCAACAATAGGAAGGAATACCTACAGGAACTCGAAACGCATTGTGCCTCCTATCCATATCCATACCCATGCCACAGCGCACTGCTTCACGCACCACCGCAGCACACCGCACCACACCACACCCTCTCCATCACCATCTCCATCTCCGGTCAGCGTCTAGCAATCAAAATGCAAAATCAAAGCCAGAGAGCCGACAGCGCAGACAGACGCAAGGCATAGCTCGTATTGATTTGTGTTTGTTGTTGCTGTTAACAATTTGTTGCAAATTGTAAAATGTTGCCAGCAACATAATTTAATTGACACCGTTATGGGCACGGCAGCGGCAGCAGCAGCAGCATACGGAACGATCGTGCAGCAGCAGTGCGACGCAGGGGCAGGGAGGCAGCAGCATTAAATACGATATGATTCGATCAGTTAGCAACGAGTTCCTATGCAAAAAGTCCGACCAGAGACCCCACAACAAACAACGCAACAAGCAACCAACAAAAAAGAGAAGGTTTCGCTTAAGCTTTTATGGGAGCAGAGCGGAAAGAAGGAAGCTGGGGGGCTGCAGGAAGAAAAAGAGTGGGTGCGGGTTTTACTTTGGGAGCGGAAACTTTACAGATACTCAAATTTGTATCCAGTCATTTCTGAACTAAATTCTCTCTCTGAATCTTAAAGCCCGACATCGAGGTGTACGTATTTTTGGTGGCTAACAAACGAAGCTCGAAAAGAAAGTTTTCTATAAACTGTACTTCTTTTTAGTTTTAGTTGTTAATTTTTTTGATAAATTCGATTAGGTAATTCCATAAGAATGGTCTCTCTTTTGTGGGGGCTATTAATCTTATTCGGTTGATAAACCAACACCCAAAATAAAAGCATTACCCCATATAAGCCGCAGTATAAAACTGTTATACTGATTCTGAACCGATCCAGCCAGAGGGACAGAGACAGAGAGAGAGAGAGCGCAAGCAAACAAAAATTTGCGCGAGTCAGTCAGCGCCAACGCATGCGCAACGCGCGATTATTTTTCAGTTCCTGTTTGCTGACGTCATTTGTGCATAGCTTAACGGCCGCTGCTGTTTGCCGTTTGTTGCTGGCTGCTGCTTCTGTTGTGCTGCCGGCAATTGTGTGTGTGTGTGTGTGTGATGGGTCTGTGGTGCTGCTGTCTATGTATTTTGTTGCCGGGCCACGCAGCTCGTGTCGCTGTTGACCTTCAAACTGCGTTTTAATTTAGCTTTTTGCCTGCGTTTCTCTCTTTTCTGTATAAATGTTGCTAGAACAACGCTGGCTGGCTGGGCTGGCTGGCTGGGCTGGATGGTAGGAGGGGGGATCAGCAGTGGCTTGTTGCTTGCTGCTGCTGCTGCTGCTGCTGCCTGCTGCCTGCTGCTTGTGCAACAATTACTAATTATATACTATACAGAGTTGGGTTTCTATGTGTATCTATCTACCGCGAGTATCTGTCTATAATAAAGCCCATACACACAACAAAACACAGCTGGCAATTCTAATGAGATACGCTATCTTTTTCTCTCTCTCTCCCTCCTCCTCCCTCTTCTCCTCTCTCTGTGCAATGAGAAAGAGCGAAAAGGAGATATAAATCTGTTGAAAATGCGCATAATTATAGCAGCCAACAAGTCCCGAGCTCGGACGAAGCCCCCGCCGCATGGAGAGGGGCTTCAATCGACGTTGCGGCAGTCGTGACATGAAAAGTTGTTAATTTTAATTATAAAAAATAATATATCCATATATATTTTATTTTTATCATTTTTGTTTTGTTTAGTAATTTTTGTTTTGCACTGTGTGTTTTTTTTTTTTCTATTTAAAGATCTGTTGCATGTTGGAGAGACACTGGCGCAGACGGCCGTAGACAGCGGCGGTGATTTTCTAACAGAGATGTGTATAATTAAAACAAGTTTTATTCGAATGAATACTGCAAGACTGCAAAACAAAAACTTGATCGAAGTGCAAGAGGGGGTGCAAGAGGGATCGTTTAGCTTTTGCATACAATTATGCAAAATCCATGAAGAGTTCTTTGGTGAAAGTATTTCCAGCACTTTTCGAGACTTTTTCGATAATATTTTCAATTTCAATCATCTGTCTGTGTCTGTGTCTGTGTCTGTGTCTGTCTCTATGCTTTAGCTCCCCTGCTGCTATCAACATTTTCGAAATACTTTTGACCAACAATCGCAGGCCAACGAAAAATGTGGCAGAAAAATGCTAATGGACTTGCAGAAAATGACAAAACAAGGCAAAAGGCAAATAACTCAAAACGAAACCAAAGATGCAGACAAAAAACATGACTGCTTCACTTGTACGGGTACACACACACACACACACACAGCTGGTCACATTTTTCAGTGCAATGGGAACAATGTTAATCGAACATTATGCTACGTGAGACAGCAAAAATCCAGGGGTCTGTATTTAAATGAAAGCTATCCGAGATATTTGGGATTCTTTGGCATTTCGCTATTAAAAATGAATACAGGACCAAAATGGAGCTGGAAATAATGGAATGGACTGAAGAAAGACCCTAATCGGATGAGGAATGATGCTCCGTTCTTAAATTACTTGGAAAATATGAACAGAAACCCTAGAGGAAAGTGTAATACAAATTCGATATCTGTTTCCGCGTGTCTTTCTTGTTCCACCTGTGTGAGTGTGTGTATGTTGCTGTGTGTGCAAGTTGTAAATTAGCAATTATTGGTTATTAACATGACAATTTTATACGATTTTAATGCATGCCTCAGCAGCACAGCAGCAACAGCAGCGGCCACAACGGCAACAAACTGCAATGCGAGCAGCAAACACACACACACACACACACACACACACATCCACAGACGGGCATTGAAAAATGTCGGCAAGTCACATTTGAAGGCATTTAATTGAATGCGTGAATTGCTTTTGTTGATTGCAGCAGCAGCAGCAACCATTGGCCTGCTGTAACTGCAACAACTTGTGGCAGCAGCGGCTGTTTTGTTGCAGCGTTGGCCGCGTGAAAACGTGACGTTTGAGAGCCACTCAGATTAACAGCCAGAGATTTCGAATGTACAAATCTTGTAACAACAACGGCAACAGTGAAACGCTTTGAATATTTTTGTATAATTTTCCAATTTAAATTAACAGTTTTCGTTGTTGTTGCTGCTGCTGCTGCTGCTGCCGCTATTGAGATTTTTCCCAGGCCTGCTGCTGCTGCTGCTGCTGCAGAAGAAAAATACTAGAGAAATAATAAATGTTGCCGGCAGCAGCAGCAAAAGCAGTAAAAATACGAGTTATTGTTGCTGTTGTGCTGTTTGATGTTGCTCATGTCGTTGTCGTTGTTGCTGCTAGTTCTATGAAATTGATATGCAATTTTTGTTGCAGTTGCTGCTGCTGCTGCTGCTGCTGCAGTTGCTGCTGGCCATTGTGCTTATATGTTACGTTCCGTTTCGTTCTAGTATATCTGCTATCGCTTGTCCGTAATATAATCAATTGATTGCTAATTGATAATTATGGCATACGTAATGGCGACGTCGTGTTTTAATGCAATCATCGCTTAGGCGCGCTCAGCTATGACAATGATTTATTAGTGGAAATTTGTAACAGCTCGGGTCGAATCTTTCTCCTGAATTCCTTACTGGAATGCTTTGCTTTACATCAATCCCTAATTCCCCCCAATCCAGCCGCCATTAAATTTGACATTTTGCGCATGTGAATGTTTCGTTTGTTTTTTTCTTTTTGGGGACATTCACCTGATTGCCGCTGTGTCGGCAGTCGGCATTCGCATTCACAATTCCCAAATCGCAGTTATTACATATTTTATGTGGTTAATTATCAAATTATATTGTAGTTTGGCCTGTCCAGATGCATTAGCGGTGTACGAATCGAGTACGTGACCAAGCCGCAGCAGCAGCAGCAGCAGCAGCAGGCAACAGGCGTATGCGCAATATGCAAGACATTACGCATACGCCACAGCGCGGGCCGCGCATTGGGTACGTACCGAAAATATGAAATGATAATTGCTAAGCCCAGCCCACACCCACAATATGAACCAGCAATGCTCCACATTATGCATGGAGCGCGATGAAAGATAAATTTGTGGCTCAGTTTCTCTGCCAGTTTTCCTCTTTCGGGTATTTTTCGGTCTTGGCCCCTGCAATTTGTTCGATTCAAGTTGTTAACATAAAATCGCAATTAGTTGGCATTTTGGTTGCCTTGTTTCCCCCTTTTTTTTTTTAATCTCTTGTTACAAAATTATGCAAATCAATTTATCAAGAATTTTGTTTTGTTTTTTAGGGGGGCGTGGCGGCGTCTTGTTCTGCATTTGCATATTTACATGCATGGATTTTATTTTCCAGAATTTGTGTACTTGCCAGCTATTAATTAATCGATTCTTGAGACTTTAATCAGACTATAATCGGAGACTTTTTATGGCCGATATGGGCGGGAGTGCACACATTTTTCATTTGAAAATGCACGAAAATTGCAATTTATTGAACAATTGATTTGAATGTTTATTGGGCGAGCAATTTGTTGGCCCCCTGGCCCTGCCACTGCCCTGAGACATATGTTGCAAGTTGTTGCAGCTGTCAATAGAGGCGGTCACGTCATGTTGCAGCAGCAGCAGCAGCAGCAGCAGCAACTGGCTCTGGCTCTGGCTATGTCAAAAATGTGTTGTGTTAAGTGTTTGGCTTTTGCATATTTTTGAGACAGCAGCAACAACAATCATCGTTGTTGCTGTTGTTGTGTGGTTGGTCGTGTGGCATGTCTGGCATGTTGTTCAACACCCTGTTATACCCGAAACGATTCAACTCCCTCCACTGCTGTCTCTCTGTCTCTTCGTTACACATTCAGGGTGCAGGACCAGTTAGTGCGACTCAATCAGGCTCTTAGCCAGCCAACAAATCAGCTTAAGACAACAGACAACAAAGAAAATTCTAAATCCCCGCCACCACCACCACTGAGGCAGTTTTCCTTTAGTTTTTTGCTCTTGTGGGTGATGCAAATATTTGAACAGAAATTTGCCTTCTCGGGGAAAAAAGTCATTGAAAGTCATTTGCCAAACAGCAGCAGCAGGACACAGGACACGGGACACAGGACATACACATGCAACTACTACATCCACACTCGGCAGTGTGCTCCTTCTCTCTTGACCTGTCCGCAACGACATTTGTTACACTTTGTTTGCCTTTCGGCTGCTTCGTTCGAAGGCAGAAAAAAAGCGTCCCGTGGAGGTGGAGGTGGAGCTGTGCAGAACGATTCTAAAATCGCATCAAAAATCAACCGAGCATACGTTAAATGCCTCAAATTGAGTTAAAGTGCCGACGCCGTTTGCACGTCAGAGCCCCGCACACTCCTTCCGCGCTCACTCATCGCTTTCTGGATAGAAGGACAAAAGCCTGTGGCCTGCTGCAAGTATCGCAGCGAGTGCCAACAGCATCCCACACAGTGGCAGAGAAAAACTACAAAAAACTGCAAAGAAAAAAAGGTGAATGGGGCAAAAAATCGACACGGGAAAAAAATGACGTGGGTTGATTGAATGCCCAGCACGAATGTTGTACCGCAATATGATAATTCCGCATTGAAAGCTGAGTTTACAATTACAAGAAAACAGCACAGAGCTTGGACGGCATCAGAGAGTGGCACTGGGATCAACTTTTGTATCGCACCTCGCACTTTTTTATCGGACACGGACACGAACATGAGAGCATATTTAGCTTGGGCTCCATTTCAGAAGGAGGCAGCATCCAGCATCCAGCATCCAGCTTCCAGCTTCCAGCATTCAGGATGCGGCAGCAGGACCATCACTTGGATATGCCCCTGGTGCCACTCGTTGGGTTTCTTTTTTGCTTTTTGTTTCTTTTTTGTGTTTTTGTTTTCATTGAATTGACTTTGGCCCGGTTGCATGTCCTGTGCCCTGGCTACTGCTGAGCCTCCGCCTGACTCCTGACTCCTGGCTGCCTGCCTGAGCCTGAGCCTGCCTGCTGTCATCATTGCCTCGTTCATCGACACTTTGCTTTTTAATCAATTTAACAATTTTTTGTTCTACTGCTGGCTGCTCCTTCTACAATGTCCCTGTCCCTGTCCCTGTCCCTGTCCCTGGTCCTGCTGGTGTCGCATGTTTCCAAGGCGCCTGCGGGCAGGCAGCAGCCTACTGCTGCTGCTCCTGCTGAAGGATATATGCAAAAGTAATTGACAGTTCTGTTTCGTTCGGTTCACTTCAGTTCGTTTTGCCATTCGATTCGATTCGGTTTTCGATTGGGATTGGATGGAATGAAATGGGCAGAGGGAAGGCAGGCATATGATGACAGATCCTTGGCTTCCTTTCTTGACTTTCACTCATGGCGAATGCTGGCCATTTCTTTGCTTTTGCCTAACGCTTTCTAAACGTTGACAGACACACAGTTGTCCTGTCCTCCGTCTGGTAGCATTTGCTAATTAGTTTGCCCAAGCATCAAGGGACATCTGGACATGTGTCCTCTCAATTGCAAAACTTCTCTTCGTTTTTGTTTTTTTTTTTTTTGTTGTGTTGTGCAATGTCTAAAAAGGAAATGAACTCATCAGTTTGTTGTTTGTTTGTTTGCATTTTGTCTGCTTTGCTGTTCGGTACTCGAATGAGTTCTAATGAAGTTGATTTCCCGCCCTCATCCCTCATCCCTCATCCCTCAGCCTGAGCCAACAGCGCACGGCAGATGAGATGTACATGTAAGTAAGTGTGGATTGTGGCTGTTGAAAATGTTGCTTTAATTGTATTATTATAGAATTCCGCAGCAACTGCTCACACTCACTGATGGCTAAATTAGAAATAATTAGACCAAGTGTCAATTAGCGAGAATCCTTTCACTCTGTGCTGACGGGCGGTAACTGCACTGAGCTGGCAGGAGGCACTCCCTCTGCAGAGCGATAGATGCACATTTATAATTGAACAATTTACCAGTTTTCTCTGCAGATTCAAATAACTTTATCAAGGCAGGAGAGTGGCAGAGCAGCGAGATGGAGCGAACGGCAGGTAGGCATTGGCTTTGGCTTTGGCTTTGGCTTCGGCTTTAGCCAAAGTCTTGTTTTGCGGCAGCAAACAGTAAACGCAGTTAAATATTTTCCGCTTAATTTAACAGGAATTTCAATTGACAGACGTGTGCACAATGTTGTGCGGATATACCCCATAATATGGTATACCCTGCCTTTTGGCAGTCACTGCGATGAGGAGCTCCGTTCTGCAGCAGAAGGAGAGACCAAGGAGTGAATTGAGCTCTGCCTATCTGTTGGAGGGTATCAACTGCTTCGATCAGCTGACAAGCCGGGCTTTTGCTTTCTTGCTGTTCTCTGGGCGAAACGCATGATTTATGCAGTTACAACGAGCAGCCAGGCAGGCAGGCAGGCAGGCAGTAGGCAGACAGCCAGGCAGGTCCATTGCAGTCAATTTCTATTAGAGGCTGACCTTGTCAACATGTTGCCAGGCAGCAGCAGTGTGGCAGTAGCAACAAGCTGCGGCTGCGGCTGCGGCTGTGGCTCGTTTAGAGTGTGTTGCGGCGTTAAGTTGACAATTTACTGACAAATGTGTAAATTGCATTTGATCTTGTTGCTGTTGTTGCTACACTACGCTTGCTGCTGCGTTAATTTATGCGGCTGGCATTTCACAGCCAAAGGAGAAGGCAGAGCCAGTGCCAGAGCCAGAGCCAGAGCCAGGTGGCAGTGGCAGTGGCAGCAAGCACCGCGTGACAGAGTGGAGGCGCAGATGGGAGGCCGGCAGCGACCTTGATCGTTAGCTTCCGCATTTTTTACTGTTGCAGTTTCTCCGCAATGTTTCCTCTTTGGAGTGAAGGAAATCAACAAATGGGATGCAAAATATATATATAGAGAAATATCTCAAAAGCAGCAACTTTGGTAGGCAAAAGACAGGAGATTTCGATTTATGGAACTGTTGATTTTCGGTCATCGATGATGGGATAAATTTTGGCCAACAGCTTTGTATCTATTCGCTTATGGGAACATTTTTGGTAACTTGAACTTCAGCTTAGAATAAATAATGATAAAAATATTGATAAGTCGACTCACCTTATGGGCTCTGATGGATGTGCCCTCTGAACAAACTAATGTGACGTCCACCAGGCTCCCGTCTTGTAGTAATTGACTAAACACCCCTAACAGGTTGGATTGGTAATTGTTCCACCTCAAGCAGTAGTGCTCACTGCCCATGTCGGTGACAGCTTACGCTGCTGCAGAAAGAAAAGAGAAAAAGAACAGAGTTAGACAAGGATTGCTGTTGGTTAGTTAGTGTTCAAATCTTGGTAATACTCAGGCGAGAATGACTCTCGCGAGCGACTCGCGTTTCATTTCTTAATTTGGTGTTTTATTCGTACGCCTTTTTTTGTTGCTAATTGAAAATTGCGTAATCAGTTGCATGGCAGGCGATGTAGAAGTATCTTTGTATCTATTAGATACACATATGTATGTATATATAAATATTGGCATGTATGTGTGTGTATCTTTATGTGCAATTAATGCCAAAGCGATTGCGCACAAATGCCAAACAAATTGCGAAATCTTTTGCTTCAGGGTTCACAAGTGTCACTGCCACCAGCACCGCTCGCTGCTGCCCTCTCCTCCTCCCACCATCTCCATCTCTCTCGCTCTCGCTCTCGCTCTCCATCTCTGGCTAGGTGAGAGCTGTAAAGAGATAATTGGCGAGCAGGCAGAGGAGGAGCAGCAGCCAGTAGGCAGGTGGACACAACGTGCAATTGAGGGCGTGACTAGGCGTGTCACTGGGTTTTTTTCCCCACACACCACACACCAAAAACAACAACAAAAACAACGCTGACTTGCCATAAATGCATCCAAAACTTTTGTACACCTTTTTCTATTCGATTTTTGTGCAGGCGATTATAAATATTAAATTACTTTGCAGCAAATCGATGGACTCGTGGGGGCGTGAGATGATGTTTAAAATTAAATTACATACTTTTAAAATCCAAACAAAATAATATATTACCAAAATAAAATGAGCTCAAAATTTGCACAATATTGCGGACAAATGGAAAAATATTTTAAGACAAGAAAACATAGAAATGAAACCATTCAAAATACAATTTTGGGCAACTGAAAGCATGTCTGAAATTATTCAAAAAATACCGTAAAGAATATTGAAAGACTACTGAGACTTGATTATTATGTGCTGCAATGGAAATGCTGAACTCAAAATCAATCTTCTGCATTGCTAATATTCAACAAGCAAAACATTTCTATCTGCGATGATCTGTGGCGCAAGTATTCTTATTTTTTTTTACTTTTATGGCTTGGCCAGTAAAACTTGTCCCCTTAGCACTTTTTTTCTCTCTCTGGATGTGTGTTTTGTGTGCCATCAGTGTTGCATTAAATTGATGGTTACATAATTAATCGACGAGGCCAACATTCAGGCAATCAACGAAACGATCTGAAATTAGGCAAGTCCCCGCGCGGGACCACAAGAAATTGCAAGCTGCAACAACAATAACAAACATTTCCGGCCATCGGGTGATTCGTTCTCTCTTTCTCTCTCTCTGTCTCTATTGCTTCCCTTTCTCTGGGGTGTTGGAAATCTCAGGCAGCGAGGCACCGAAAAAATAATAACGAAGCAATAAACTCTGAATTTATTTCAACAAATAAAACTTTGATTTATTGCACTACGCACCAGGCACACAGCATGCAACGGATCTCAGTCGCAGGCTCAGTCTCAGCTCAGACTCAGTGCCTCTGTGCCAGCCACTACACTGCCTCTCCCTGTTGTCCCTCCTCACTTGGCACATTGCCTCCACCTTGGAGCCTTGATCTGAGACCCCGATAACGATATTATAGAGGAGTTAGAATCTGTATCTGAAGCTATTGCGATCGTAAAGCGTAAATTACGCATGCATTTTGTTATTTCCCTCTCCCTCTCTCCCTCTCCCTCTCTCACTCTAGTGCTCTCCCCCTCTCTGTCTGTTTGTTCAGCACTCGGAAAAGTCGTGCGAAGCTGTGCACACAGTGACTAAAACTACAGGAAAAACTGCATGGAAAACATTCTCGTACCAGGAATGAGTTTATCCTTTCGCTTGTGGGAACTTTGTATGGCATGATTAGCACTTTTGCAAGGCCCTGCCACCACTGTAGCAGCTCTTCTCATTTAGTTAAAGATCACAGTGGTAATTCAGGCAAAACAAAACAAAAAAAATAGGAAGAGAAAATCCCAAATGTTCGGCTGGAAAATTATGGCCAAAGTGGCAGCCAGCACGCAATGGCAAAAGGTCGCAAGCAGCCCAAGCAAGACGTGGGGCAGCACCGACTTCTCTTTTTTGTTTTCTTCGTTTGTGCTGCCATGCAACATTTGCATGCAACAGCAGGTCGACACTTAATTAAGAGAAGTTGCTAGTGGCCATGTTGCGGCCAAGTTGTTGTCGCTGTCGCTGTTGCTGCTGTTGCTGCTGTTGCAAGTGCTGCCCACGCATGATTTTTGAATTAGCGCAGTGTGTAGTAACAACAACTAATATAATTGACAGTTGTTGTTGTTGGTGTTGCTGCTGTTGCCTACGTGTTCTGTTGCAGACGTCAATGACTGCCTGCCTGAAGTGCATGCTAAGTAGGCAGCCAGAAAGCGACTCAAACGTGGACACCCGAAGCAAGGGTCGAACCAAGGGATACCCTCTGACGCCAGCCAGACACAAGGCCTTTCGCTTATGGTTAATTTCTACAGCACATAAATGTCTTTCCTGCTCTACCGATGTGCCCAAAGGGCATGCTCGCATGCAAATCTCTGCCAGGGAAAACAAAGCCAAGAGAAAGCCGCTAAGGAAAACTCAATGCAGTCGCAGAAAAAACAGAAGAAAAAAAGAACAAGCTTCTGCTGTGTTGCATGCAATTTGGGTCTGTTAATTGTTGTTGCTGCTGCCGCTGCCTGCCTGCGATTTATGCCGCTTGCATGCTAATTATGAGCCACATGTTGAGCTCCACAAAAATACTAGAAACGTGGGAGAGAACGTGAGGCAGAGAGGCAGAGAGGCAGAGAGGGAGTGAGGAAGGGAAGCCGGGTATCGGGGTAGCAGGTGGTAGCACCACAATGAGCGAGTAAGACAGGGCCACTCACTGACAACTAAATCAGTCAAAACGATGATGATGGGGCAGCCCAGTCCCAGCAGCAGCACCAGCTGCTCATTTGAGTCCCCAGTGCGCCCATTGAGTTTTTAGCCAAGTTAATGAGCGGCAGTAGAGAGAGCGTAAGACAGGCAGCCAAAAGCAGCAGCCAGCAGCCAGAAGCCAGCAGTCGCCTCTCAAATGAATGGCTGGTGGATGGGGTTCGAGTTCCTACTGCACTGCACTGCACTGCACTGCCCTGCTGCTGCATCGATCTCCCACAGTGCACTGAGAAGAGATGGTCAAGAACGAGGGCCACGTTGCTATTTCTAGAACTTCTTTTCAATTAAAGACCCCCGTGTCGTTGTGGGGCCTAAATGCTGCTTGTAATTGTCTTGGGGTGTTGTGTCGCTTGTGTTCTAATTTGTTTCCAGCTTAGGTTCTTCTTGGCGTTGTTGAGATCTGTTGTTGCAGTTATTGGAGCCTTTATTGGCATTTGTCTGACGTTTGTTGGTGATCTACAGTTGGTGTCATTGGTGTTGTTGTTGTTGTTCGACTGGCTGTTGTAATTTGTATTTTGTTATTGGTTAAGTGCCATCTGTTGATGTTGGTGTTGGTGTAGCTCTTTCTGTGGTTGTTGAAACCTTTGTTGGTGTTCTTGTAACGGTCTTTGGTGCTGTATTTATTCATGTTGGAGTTGCCATCATGGATTGCTGATCCATTATTAATGTTGCTTACAAAGCTTTTGGTGCACTATTGTTGCTGCGGCAGCTGTTTGCAGTTGTTGTTGTTGTTGTTGTTGCACCTCTTCGAATGGTTGGAGTGGCGCCTTTGCTGTTTGCCTGTCGCCTTTACCATAAAACTCATTAATATTGAAATTTCGTTCGTGTGCATGAGTTATTAGCAATTTTCTAATTAAGGCTCCCCTGGCGACGAGCCGCCAACGATTCTTCTTCCCTCCTGCTGCTGCTGCTGCTGCTGCTGTTGGCACAACTTCAGTCGTCTTTCTTCTGGCTGCCACCTACTGGAATCGGGGCTCTCTCCGTCATGCTTGGCCGCTCACCTGAGGCGCCGACATCCCACTGCCCTCCCCCTGTGCACCCTGCATCTGTCACACCCACAAAGAGGCGGCCGTTTTGCCTTTCATGTGGCCTCCTCCTTTTTTGTTTCTCTTCTTGTGTCTTTCTTTTTTGTTGCTGGTGAAATTTGCATTTGATTTATTTATTTATAAACTTAATTGCCAAGTGGGCCACAAGTGGGCGTGGCACAGGCTGCCACAGAAAGAAGAGTGTGAGAGAGGAGTCCATTGATTGGGCAGGCAGAGGCATTCCACACAGAGGCACAACTCTGCTTGTGCAAGGCGTGTGCCGTTCGCTTATGGGAAAGTTGCTCAACGAATCACACACAATTTGTGATCGATATCAAAGTCAAATCTCTGGTCAATGGTCAGCAGACACTGATCAATGATGATCTGCTGCTGGTTCTGCTGCTGCTGTTGTTGCGTCTCCTCTCTGCAGCCCACGCAGATCGCAGCTCACAAATGGATGTGGCAGTGGCAGTGGCAGTTACCGTTGCACGTTGCACGTTGCACATTGCAGTGGCAGTTGCATCCTTCCACTGTTCTACCAGTTCTAGACAAGACAAGACACACACTTGACTGATGAAGGCAAGGCTCTGGCTCTGGCTCTGGCTCTGGTTCTGACGCTGGTTCTGTCTTTTGCGGCACAAAAGAGGCGGCGTGAGGCGGGGTGGGGCACACACACACACACTGCGTGTGAGTACGCCTACGTGCGATGGCGGCACATTTTAAATCAAAAAGAAGGGCGCACGATGCAGTTCAGTTTTTGAGTTTTTTGTTTTTTTGTTTTGCAGCTAAGGCCGCGCCTCGTTTTTAAGATACCCTCTAAAAAGCAAAAAGGGAAGGAGACGAAGACGAAGAGACAAAGGCGGTAAGGCAGTGCCCGAAAAATTGGATGGCAGCATGCGAGGTATCCGCTGGTGCGTAATATTCCCCCAACTGCTTGGCCGATTATTAATTGCAACATGAAGGGGCAGGCAAGGCATGGTCTAGGTCTAGGGGTGTTCAAGCTGCAAAACAGTTGCAATTTCGCTCTTGTTGTTGGCTGTGGCATGCAGCTCCCTGCTGCCTGCTGCCTGCTCCCTGTTCCCTGACTGACTCTCGCGTTTGAACATTTGCCGACACACAGTTTTGCGATTATCATAATGCTGCCTGCGCAGCGGTGGCAGCAGTGGCAGCGGTGGCGGTGGCGGTGGCGGCTCCACTGTTCATGTTGCAGTCTTGTCGATGTGAATGATGATTATTTTGATAAGTTGCGCAACATGTTGCAACAACAGCAGCCAGTCAGAGGCATTGCCTTAGATTTTCTTCTTTCTCTGGCCAGATCTTAATTGTTCCTCTCGCTGCGCCGCTGTCCGAGGTGTTGCCAGCTCAAAATTGCTGCTTGTCACTGTCCGCGGAGGTTTCACTGTGGCCACCACGACTATGATTATACACGGAATGCTCTCCTTTTATTTTTCTTTATTGATTTATTAATCGCGTTTGCTGGTGAAAGGATTTCGCTCTGGGCCATGGCTCATAAATTGGCCAAAGCATTTAAAGCAAGTCAGAGAGAGAGAGAGAGAGGCAGAGAGAGGCAGAGAGAGGCAGAGTGATCTCTGTTGGCGCAGCTTTCTTTTGTGGCAAGGCCAGTTGAGTTGCTGCTGCTGCTGCCACACATAAAGGGCAGCGCAAAGTACCAAAAAAATAGATTCCAAACAATTATTATGCCAGCGGACTGGCTCCTGCCTGCCACCTACAAATATGTATAGCCTGGGTGTCGCCTTTGTGGCACGAACATGACTTTTGGCGGCGCATGCGTGTTGCCTGGCAGTTTGTTGCACAGTTGCACAGTTGCACAGTTGCAGTTGCAGCTGATTTACTGCAGCCACGAAAAGCGGCTGTTTCTGTTTGCAGATAAGCCACAACAATACAGTTCTTGTGGTTCGCCTCTTTGCAGTTATTTGTGGCAAGCAGCAGCAGCAGCAGCAGCAGCAGCACTTGTTGCACTCCACTTTGTGGCACTGGCACCACCGTGTGTATGTGTGACAGTGGCAGGTCAGCAGCAATTGAAAATGCAATTAAATTAGAGACCAAAACGAAACCAAAGCAAAAGCCAAAAGCCAAAAGCCAAACAACAACAAAATGAGACCAAGAAGCGAGAGTCAAAGTTTGAGTCTGGCCCCTGTTGGCCACAAAATTTATATTATTAGCCAATTGTTGCAACGCCGCTGCCGCTGCCGCTGCCGCTGCTGCTGTTGCGGTGTGCAGAGTCTGCCACATGATGAAGCAACGGCCTCAAAGGCCTCTCGCCTGTCCGTTGCTGCTTTTTGCGTGTCGAATGCAAAGCATCGACAGTCGGCATTCAACATTCAGCGTTCGACAAACTTTGACTATTTGTCGGTTAGTTGTTCTTTTCATTCGCTCATTCATTCAGTCAGTAATTCAGTCATTCATTCGCTTGCAAATTGTGCAATAATCATTTTCAATTTTCATACAAACATTTTCGTGCAGCGGCCGTTGCCTGTTGTTTCGCCTTCACCTCGTTGCTGTTAAATCGGTGGCAATGGCAATTAGATTCCTATAACTATACCCTGAAGACTTCAAGAGAAACCGAGAGCGAGAGGGGCAGCAACAGAGAGACAGAGAGGGAAAAGAAAAAGTTTGATTTCCATTGATTCTCTCATACTTTTCGTGATTAAAGATGGAATAAGCCAAAAGGGAGGCCCACCCACTTCTCGCTGTGGTCTGTCTCTGTGCGTTTGTGTGGCATGTGGCACTGTGGCACTCTGCCTGCGGTACAATTGATGTTTTGGGTCAAGTCCAAGACGCCGGAAATTTCCAGCCGGTGGACTAATCAAGTTACAAACAAAACAAAAAAACACCTGGGCAGCGGCCCCCAGGAAGTGGACAAAAAAGAAAAAAAAAATAACAAAAACGCTTTGTGCCACACAGAGAAATGTGCGTAAACGGCTGCAACAAGCAGCAGCAGCAGCAGCAGCTCGTGGCATAAACAATTTCCGGGAGGCAGGCAGTTTCCACTCGAGTGAGTGACTAGCATTTAATCAAGAGCAATCAGCAGGCTGGCAGGCAGGCAGGCAGGCAGGCAGGCAGTGGATGCAACAGCAACAGCAACAGCAACAACAACCATAATTGCTGTCATGTTGCGCTGCAGCGGAGACCACGTGCTCCATTTTAGCTCCATGTTGCTGCCACAAAGCTATCAACATTTTGTGTGTGCAGCAGCAGCAGCAGCAGCATCGGATTTTGGACACTGGGACACTGGGACACTGGACAGTGGCAACATATTTTGATATGGCACACGCAATGCTCATTTGTCTGCCACATCTGCCACACACGCACACACACACACACACAGGCATACGGTGTTGTTTTTTGATAAATGTTTGTGCCGCTGCAACATGTTGCTTCGAGTGACTCGAGTGGCCCGAGCCAGAAAGCCACAGAGAGCCGCAAAAAAGATTTATGATTATTGCTTTGTAATTTGTGTTTAAAATATGTGCCGCCGCCTTGTTGCCATGTTGCCATGTTGCCTGCCCCACCTGCGTGCCCCTCCGTTGCTGTGGAGGCCACGCTGCATGGGTGCATAAAAATCAATTAGCAGGCACCCGAAATCAAAGAGAGCCAGTGGTCAGGTCGGTCGGTGATGAAAACCTTGAGAATTACATCCACAATTAATGTGTGGCATTAGCATTAGCCAAGTGCCAGAGCCACAGCCACAGAGACAGCCACAGCCAGAAGGATTCGCGCTAAAGGATGAACGAAGGAAGAGCAACAAAGGGATTTTGTGTGTCCGTTCGCTTAGGGCACATTTTGTTTCGATTCCACGAATGCAAAGAGTTCTATAATAGATTCTGTGACTTTCCTTGTTACTGGGAAGCTCTTGAGAATTCTCTAAGGATTTGCAGAATCTTTTCGAACTCTGAAAATATTTCATAGAATTTCGAGAAGTTCCTGTGGGCATTTATTGGCACTTTTTGTGTTGCTATTACTGCGCTTCTCCATGCGTTTCTATTCGGGTTTTCCTTGTGGAGCTCTGCAATATTCTGCAATCAATTTTTGTGCAGCGAAAAATAAACTTTAGCCTCAGGAGCGAGCACTCACTGTACCCACTGGTAGGCACTTCGGGGCAGCCGCTTGCCTTGTTAGCCGCTCTCTAAGCAGCCAATTAATGTTGCGGCGGCAGCAACAACCACATGCAACATGTTGCATGCAGTGCAATTTATTAATGAGATTGCCCCGTTGATTACAAGAAAGGCCAAAAGACTGGGAGTGGGAGTTGGAGCGGGAATTGCTGCTTGTTTGTATGCCACATGCATTTTCCATGTTGCCGCACGCACAGTGGCAGCAACATGTTGCTGTTGTTGCTGTTGTTGCTGTTGTTGCTGTTTTGCCAGCGGGCGCTGCACATTTATGCGTGTGTGTGCCACCAAATGAGGTGTCAAATGACAATGGACGGACGGCGGTAACCACACAGATTTTCCCCGTCATATTTTGTGCCTCTGTGTGTGTGTGTGTGTGTGTGTGTGTGTTTCGGGGGTGTTGACGCGCGCACAGCTGGCGCGTATTAAGGTCAAAGAGCGATCGAAATCGAAATCGCAATCGCAATCGGATCGTGTCGCCCCAGCAGCTGTCAAACTCAATTCCGAGACTCTGCGGCACATGCAAAGGTCAGGCGCTGCAGCTGCTGCCACAAGCACATTTTCGACAGCCCCCCCCCCCCCCTGGCATCCCTGCCACACCCTCTGTGTATCTCCTCCAGCACACAGTCCTCTTATGCCAGTCAAGCCTTTATTTTGCGACTCCGCTTAGCATCATAAAAATGTCAAAGCTTTATTTGCAAGCTTCTTGTGGCAGCGACTGTTGCTGCTGCTGCTGCTGCTGTGGCAAGCTTCTTGTGGCAGCCAGCTGCCGCTGTTGTTGTTGTTGCGGTGGCGGGCTAATTGGCGTGTCATTGGCTGGAACGCAGGCATAAATCTGTTATTTTATACGCGCCTTTTGTTGTGTGCAACATGGCGTATGAGTAATGTGAACAAAATACAACCAACAACAAAAATCACAACAAATCATATGACACACACACACACACACACACACACACACACACTGGGTGAGGGAGGGAGAGAGAACACATATTTGCATATGGTTTGATCTGAGAGATGCACCGCTCCGAAATATTCCATAAGCGAAAGGATACGCCATGTAAGCATGTGGAACAGTGGCATCAGAGGAACTGGCAAGAGGGAGCTCTGTTGCACCTCTTTATCCATTTCGCCTCACTGCTCCATCTTTCTTCTGTGTTCTCTTTGCAGCTGGCAGCTTTCTTTCTGTCGTTCCCCTCCCAGTCGATCTGTGATCTCAATCCGTTTTTAATTTGTTATCTATACCATGCACCATTCCAGCATTCCCGCATTCCCGCACTCCCGCATTCCATCATTCCACCATTCACTTTTATCCAGCCATTTTTCCTTCACTACTGCTCTGAATATTCCACTTTTCAACGCCAGTTTTTGGCCACCAATTACTGTTACTCCTCCCTCTCTCTCGCCGCACCAAAAACAGAGCTTAATCCACTCTTGGCCCCACCATTAACCCCTCTCGGCCTGCCACAAATAAAACCAAATTAACCCACATCAATCACACACACACGACGAAGGCGAAAAAATAAATATATAAAAAGATAAAACCAAACACAAAACGTAGAAAATTTCCATTTTAATTTGAAATAACTGTCTGTCCGTCCGTCATTTTTTGTAAGCCAATTTTCATAGCCTAAAAATAGTCAGAGAAGCAAGGGGAGAGAGAGGAGGAGCACGCGGTGGTGGGAAAGCAGGAAAACCGCCTCTAAAATATACAAAAAGGAGAGGAAAATCGCTGTCAAAATGACTGTCCACTCCCCAGAGTGGAGAAGGAGCTGCCCCATCCATCCATCCATCCATCTCTGGGGGGGAGAGTTGACTACTTCAAATCATTCCTAGAGACATTTTTGTGGCTGTAACTCTCTCTCTCTCTCTCTCTCTCTGTGCACATCTGGTAGCCGCCATTTCTCAATCTGTGGCTAATACAATAATCCAACGCGGTCTGTTATAATATTTACAGCTTGGAATTAACTAACGAGCTCGTAAGCCACCACGAACCGGTTCAAGAGTCAACAAAAGCTCAACAGGTGTTCATTTGGCACTGGAATGAAATGGAATGGAATGGCACGAGGAAAGAAACGAAGCAAGCGGAACAAGGAATGGAACAGAGTGGCAAAGAACAAAGAAAGGTGGAATGGAAAACATTACAACGGAATGGAATGGATGCGAAAAAAGGAGCCTCGCCTCGTGCCATGACTTTCACTCTTGCAGCCACACAATCCCCTGAACCATCCTGACAGTGCCTCTGCCTCTCCTCCACCCACTAAGCACTGCCCACACGCTAATTGCGGCAAACACACAGCAACAAGAAATGCGCAAATGGAACGCCAGGAAACAAGGAGAAGACCACCAGCAGCCAGCAGCAGAGCAACCGGCCACTGCCACACATGCAACATGCCACTCACCCGAGTGGAAGGAGACTGACTGACTCTCTTCAGATGCCCCAGCACCAAGCTCCAGCTCCGATCTCCAGGCTCTTGCTCCGCTTACGCGTTTTCGGTTAGAAAAAAGTCAAACAAAAACAAAAGCAAAAAGCAAAGCAAAGTAAAAGAAAATTCCCATAAGCAAATAAACACTTGACTTGATTGTGGACGCGACTGTTGGACCAAATGGTACGTGGCATGTGGCATTGTTATGGCTGTGTGGCATCACTTGGGCTTCCAACTGAGCAACTGAGCAACTGAGCAACTGTGCAACTGTAGCACAAAAATTGAATACAATTTATGCACCTTCTAGTGTCGACGGTGGTGTGGTGTCCTTTCGCTTATGGGTAATTTGCTGCAGCAAAAACGGGACTGCCATAAGATCTGCTGGAATTGGAGCCCCCGAAGGCAGAGAGGAAGCCCACGCCACATCATTCACATGCGGCAGGCAAACCGTCACCAGGCAGGCAACAAACAAACAAAAAGAAAGAAAAGCCAAACCACATTGCAACTTGCAACTGGCAACTTGCAACTTGCAACTGCAGCAAACAGTAACTTAAACTGCAGCAGCAGCTACCAACAGTAGGGACCACCGCATAGCAATTATGGATCTCTGGAGCGGCCTCTGCTCTGCCTCTGCCTCTGCTGCTCCTATCTAGTGGCAAGTGGAGGCGACACGAAGAGCGGCTGCTGCTGCTGCTGCTGCTGCTGCAATAATTTCCATTGCCGGGCCCCGTCGCCACAAATCTGCCAACATAATTTTGTTATTTCACTGCCACTTTGTTTGACGTGCAAATGTTTGGCTTTGGCTTTGGCTTTGGCTTTGGCTGTGGCCTTCAGTGCTGTGTGTTGGGGCACCTCCGTTCGTGGCACATCCTGGTTTAGTTCGGTTCGGCTAGATGATTTTTCAATTTGTGCTTAGCCTAAGACAATCAGGCAACAGCAGCAACGAACAACAAAACAACAACAAAAAAAAAAGGGGCAACCGCAGCCACACCATGAACCACGGGACAAGCATTGCAACTCGTTGTTGCCACTGCAACACTGCAACACTGCAACTGCCGCTGCTGCTTGGACTGCTGCTGCTGCTGCTGCTGTGGTCATAAGTAACTTTAAATTATGATGAAAGTAATTTTCTGCTTCAGTAGCGAACGCCGCGCCAACTTATAGTCAGCGTCAGGCAGGGTCTCCGGGACTTGATTTACACCCCAAACACACAGGCAAGGCAGAGGGAAAAAGAGAAAGAGATGCGAGCAGGATGGAGAGGAGAGCAACAATAGTCAAGTGCAAATTAAGTAATTGCCAGCAGGGGCAGCACATCTACGCTCAGACTTGCAGCCTCCTCGGACTCCCTCCAAAACAGAAGCCAGTAGCTGCTACCGTTGTCATTAGGGACGGGACAGGCGTGCCACAAAGCGCAGTTCGTGTCTCTTGTCCAGGGGGAATGTACTCTGCTGGTACAACCATGTCCATGCCAAAGCATCGAATCCCCGGCTTTGGTTCATAAATCTTTTACCACCAACACCACAAAAAGAGGGAGCGAAAAATGAGGAATGAGTGCCAAACACACAACTACAGTTGGTCTCTCATTAGATAATGGATGATGATATGTGGGATATACCCAGACCCCCAAATAATGGAATATTTAATTATGTTTAGCAAAAATGCTACCAAAAAATACACCAAATAGAAGCAAAAAGTCCAAAGCTCATGGTGCAACATACATAAGCTCGAGGAGACCGCAAGTTCAAACAATTTAAAAAGATAAAAAAGAGCAGCAAATGCCAGCAAATGAATACATTTTTTAGGGATGCAATACGAATAAAATAAATGAAACCGATATTCACCAAGATTTACGCCTCAAATTGTACGTTTTTCCATTGTGGTGTGTTCCGTTTTTGCCTCTTACATCTTGCGACATTGTTAGCCATTTTTGGGGGCCGATAAGCGGCCGGCAATTGGCGAAGCATTTACACAAATTTACATAATAATAACCACGAATAACCACAAGCGAACAATCTATGCCCAATAATCTGCAAACGAAACCCAAAACTAACCTGAAGCCAAAACCCAAACGGAAATGCAAAATGCAAAATGCAAAAGAAACAACAACAAAGACTCCAGAGACAAATTACTCACGCAGGCACCGTGTGGCAGAGCCAGCGTGCCACCAAAAAGTCTCTCCACCCCCGCAGGGCAATTAAGCATTGCCACAACAAGAGAAAACCTTAAATCTTTGTATGGCCGATGTAATAGACCTCCGGAACATATTTTTGTACAATTAACAGATAGATATTCATATTTTGTTGCTGAGTTTTCTGTTTTCTTTGGCTTTGTTTTCTCCACACCCGATATGGGTGGGGAAGGGGATGGGGCAAGCACCTCAATGGGAATTAAGATCAGGCAGCGGCGAGCCGAAAACGAAACATTTTCCATTGGACACGGGGACATTTCAATTGCCTGGCGGGAACGAAAACAAAACAAAAAGGAAGGCAAATATTTGGACCAACAGCTGCTGGGCAGGAATACGAAAAGAAACCCAAATAAAACTCTCGCTGGCTGCTGGACAGCCCGGACTGCCTGGCTTCGTTCGTTTATTGCTGGCTAAAACAATTTAAAAGCAATTTGAGTCACGTTTGGGAGCTGGACCAGGCCGGGTTCGGGTTCGGGTTCGGGTTCGTATTCTGGTGAGCGGGTGAGCATTCATTGAATTTGCATTTGTGTTGTTTGAGTCAAAAACCAACTCTGTCTGTCTGTCTGTCTGTCTGTTATGACTGTGAACTAAAGTTTCTTCTGGTTCTGTATGCACTTGACAAAAATAAACACTCCCACTGCCACTCCCACGGCTTGTGATCTGAGTCTGATAACTTTGCCGGCGCTCTGCACATTGTCCTTTCGCTTAGGCTAAATTCAAACAACGACTGTTAATGCCATTTGCCAGCCAAGCTCCTGCCCTGTGGCTCTTCGTCTTTTTTTGTTGTTGTTGTGTTAATTTTCGGCAATTCATTTGGCAATTTCTCGCTGTGTATGGAGGTTATGTTTTGCTGTCAATTCTTTTGGTGTCAGATTTCAATTTTGTTTCGTTCATTTTCAATGCGTATCGTTTTGCTTTGAGGCACAACCACAGCGGCAGCAGCAGCAGCAGCAGCAGCAACATCAAAATAGGCATTTGGCGGCATTTTTACAAAAGCCACCGACATTGCCGCTTCCCTCCGCTGCCGCTGCCACTGCCACTGCTGTAAGCTGGAGTCTATGCCGCCGCCGCCGCCGCCGCCGCCGCCAGTTGCAAGTTTATTAATTCAGCAACAACTTTGCAACTGTTTTGAGTCAGCATCAGCGGCGGCAACAACAGCAAATTGTCATCCCCCGCGGCTTGTTTTTCCCATGTGAAATTTACATTTTCATATGCTGACGCTGCACGTTGCAAGTTGCAGCAGCAGCAGCAGCAGCAGCTTGGGCCTCCACACCTTTTGGCGGCATCAGCAGCAGCATTTTGGCCATTGTGTTGATTTATGTTCACATTTTGTGGTCATTTCTCTTTGCAGCCAAACTGCAGCACCCAAGGAAAATGTGACAGCCTTTAGCCAAATCAGCCAGCGGAATATGCATCTACATATATGCATGTGGCATGCAACACACACACACACACACACACACACACACATTGGTTTTGCTATTGCTTTTTAAGGCATTTATTTTACCTGCTTTCTGCAAGTCGAATATAATCTCAATTGCTAATTGAAGTCGTCGCTCGCGAATAAAACGCACAACAAAGAGGCAAAACTCACCTGCAACGAAAAGAGAAAGGAAAGGCAAAAAGATTTAAATATTAATTGGGCTCGAATATTTGTGGGAATATTATGTGCCACCACACAATATATATATATAAATAAATAATATACACAAAGGTGGTTATCCTTGGCGCAGGTATTTGAAACAAATATTTATTTGAAGCTAATTTATGGATCCAAAATGAAAGTGCATCAAAGCAGACTGCTGGTATTTAAATACCACATTATCATTATGTTTCGGTATTTAAATACCACATTATCATCTTGGTATGCGCAAAGGTTTTTTTTGTGGTATCTCAATGGTATTTTGTGGGTATGCAAAAGTAACGTCCCCTGATTTCAAATGAGAAAAGAGAAGCCAAAGTCTCTCCAGGCGATCTCAAGGATACCAAAAAGCCTTGTTTTAGCCTATTAAATATTTATTTAGCAATTGTATTTCATTTATTGTCTGTGTCCTATGCCGCATGGGGTTCCTATTCCTTGCACCTTTCGCATGACCCCAATAAGGCGTCGTCATCTCTTGACTTGCTATTTTGGTCTGTCTCTCTCTCTCTCTCTCTCTGGTGTGGGCGCTCTGGAAAAGTCAAAAGTTATGGGTTTCATTAAGCCGCCGCCGGTGCCGGGTGACGGCGTTCGCATTCGATGGATAGACAAAGAGTGACCCATGCAACGAGGAGGCAAGGCATAGACCTAGGCCCAGACCCAGACCCAGACGGCGAGTCCGAGTTTAGACATTAGCACACACCCGCTAATCTAAGCACATAACTTTTCTTTTGTGTGGCAGTGTGGAGTGTGAAGGCGAACCACAAAATGCGGAAGCACTTTCTAAAGATGCAGAAAACTGTGGCAAACTCTGCTGCACTTATCGCGGTGCACCCAAAAAAAATAAAGCCACACATTTCGAGAGCGCAAAATAGTTAAGGCTTAATCGAAAATGCTCATCTCATCGTTCTGAGAGCTGGAAAAATTCGATTAAAGGCCAAAGACGAAGCGACGAACGCAATTAGTGGGTGGGATGTGGGATGCGTTATTAATATAAATACATACCTACATAGACCTGTATACTCTATATAATTGGCGCAGGCATGCGGAAGCGAAAAAGCGCCAAAAAATAACACAAAAATGTGCAAGAAAAATGTGCAAAAAATAAAAAGAAGTGTGCACAAAGATGCAACGAAGTTTTAATACGCTTCTTCAAGCTTTAGATCTGTTAGTTTTGTCACCAGCAGGACCCAGCAGGTAATCCTTAAAGCATTGCCAAACGAAATTGCAATCAGTTGTGGCAGGCAACTCGATTCGATTGAAGCTGCATCATGCTGCAGGCAGCCAGCTGACAGATTTATCAACGAGCCAAGCGTCGCATGGGATACAAGATATCCTTCTGCCTGCTGAGCAATCAATGGAATATTTGCCGCAGCAGTTGCTAGGGTATACGAAATTGGTAGCCAAGGCATCGGGCATCGGGCATCGGGCATCGACAAGGAGCTGCACTCGTATCCAAGCTCTATATTAGATTTCCAAGTGGGAGGTGTTCACGCACACACACACACACACACACACACACACACATCGTTTGGTTGGTGCCTAACAAGCCTGGCCACAACGCCGTCTTGGCGGCGTCTCTTGGCCGTTTCCATCTACCCCCGTGAGCCCCCTGTCTTGTGTTAAATGAAAACGCATTAAAGCTCAGCGAGCGTTTGCAGTGGGCGTGTGCGCCTCAACTTCAGCTAGAGGGGTGGTTGGGTGGCAACTAGCAGCAGGCAGTGGGTGTGCCACAAATGGCAAACGGTGCTGCCAACTTGTTTTATTTTCCCCTCCCTCTCTCTCTCTCTCTCTCTCTCTCTCTCGCTCTTTCTCTCTCAACTATTTAAGCGAATGATAAATTTTGGTACATTTATTTTCGAATCAAAATGGAGAAAGTTGAGAGTCAGGCCACGAAAGCATCTGGGAAGATCAATGAGATGGGTTTATCGGGTTTAATGGCAATTCAATAATCGATAAATATCAAATTAAAACCGATAAATATGCACATATTAACAATAATCTGTGCTATCGACATGTTATCGATACAGATACCCTTTATCGATGAATTCCCTTTGGACAGCAACCAAACATCTATCGACAGATACAACTCTGATAACTCAGCGTCGATAAATATCAAAACTTGAAAACCCCTGCAGCTAGCTTAAACGATTGCCTTTGGTTTCTCTTGAGTTTTGTACTCAATCGAGTTGGCAGCACCATTACGATTCTCCCTCCTGGGTCGCGATGGCCTGCCTTCTGCTGCTTTGATTGTCAATTTGCGTCCGCCGATGACGATGACGAGATGATGGGCGACGGCTTTATCGTTTATTGTCAATCTCGCTCCTCATCCTCATCGTCTAATTAGAAAAGCACGTGAGCACGCACAGCTGCGTAGTTGTCATAATTAGAGAGTCTAAGCCACAAGCCAGCGAATACAATCTGGGACCAAGATCTTAACTGAAGAGCAGAAGAGCAGAAGAGCAGAAGAGCAGAAGGCAGAAGGAAAAACACTCTATTCAGATTGGTGTTCAATATTACCAAGAGACAAAGATCGCAAAATGTGCATGAGACTGGAGCTGTGGCTGTGGCTGTGGCTGTGGCTCAAACTGCGAATGAACTGGGCGACAATTTGCTAGATTGATTGAGGCGTCGTCGTTGTTCGGTTCCCCTCCCTTCAGCTGTGAGGCTCTCTGTCCACTGACCACTGATCACTGGGATCCAAAAAGAACGTTCAAGTAAACCGGTTCGGGCAATTAATGTCTTAAATGCGCCTGCCTGGTGTGGCATTGTTAATTAATAACACGATGAGGCCTCTCCATGGTGAACGCTTACCCAACGACGGAGACGACGGCGATGGAGTCGGAGACGGAGTCTGAGAGGACTAATTGTTAATGCAAAAATCGTTGCAAGTTAGAAAATCAATTTTTACTTTAATGATCTGACAGGTAAGTGCATATTAAAGTTGCGACCATCTTCTCCCCACGGAAAGAGCTCGTAGTCCGAAGAGCCAGCCTTCTTTTGGTTAAGTGTTAAGTGGAGAAGAGGATCGAAGGCAAAGTCGTGGGATTGAGGAGGGGTTTGGGGAGTGCCAAAAGATCTGCTCAGATCTGTTCTAAATATATTTAAAGCTGCAATGCGATGCTCTTTCGCAGTGAGACATTCGCCTCTGTCACTCCTTGGGGGCCTTCTTCTTCTGCTTCGGTCTTGGGTGACGCCCCCGAAAAAGTAGCAGTCCCCAAACGGGGCAGGGCAAGTGGCAAGTGGCAAGTTTCAAAGTCACAGAACACACGCAAACAAAAGAAGAAAAGACGGAAAGATACAAAGTGCAACCGCAGGCCCCCAAAAGCAAATAGTGTGTGGAGTAGGCGTGGCCGAAAATCGGACGCAAGTTGCACGTTGGCTGCTTGCAACTTGCTGTTTGGCGGCGCCTGGCAAATGCACAAGGCCAAAAGACTATAATTAAGCCATGGCTAACCCCCTTCCCCCACCTCAGGCAGACCTGCCACAACATGTGGCCAAAAAACACAAAAAAAAAAAATTGTTCAGGGAGGAGTCGACTCCGCTGCAGGAGGAGGAGGAGGAGGGGAAAGCGACAACTTCCTTCTAGCCTACAAACAACAACAAAAAAACCAACGACGACTTTTAAATAATCTTTTATGCAAAATACTAAACAATATCCGTTTGGCCGTTGTCAACGAATGACATGAAATTGGCAAAAGGCGCTAGGCAGCGGGAAACGGAGGAGCACATTTCCGTTTCAAGCAATTTCCGCAAGAGGTTTCTTTCTCTCTCTCTCTCTCTCTCTCTCTCACTCTCTGCCTCTCTCGAGTGGCATTTGATTGGTAAGCAATTTACGCAGGCGACAGGCAACAGCAGCAGCAGCAAAGGCAGCAGAGGCAGAGGCAGAGGCAGCCACAGTGACTGTCGAAAGTAACATTCAGCCAAGCATCAAGCCAAAAATGTAGCTGCAACATCTCTCGACCCTGACCCGCAACCAGCAGCTGCAGCAGCATGTTGCATCTTGTGTTGCCTGTCCGTTAGTCACACAAAAAAGGGGCAACCAGAAGCGCAGATATCCTTTCGCTTAGGGGAAATTTGTTTAGCCAGTGGCTTGTTGCTTGTTGCTTGTCTCTGTTAGAGCATCCTCGAATCGTTGCCCCAATGCTCGGCTCTCCCGATCGTTTGCATCTTTCTTGTTTGATCTTGTACGCATCAAAATGTTGATGCCCCATGATGGGGCAGGCTGGCAACCAAGCAGAGGCACATCCGTTCGCCTTTTGCTGATTTGTATATCTAATTTTCATAATCTTGCAGCCACATTCGCCATGCCACAAGCCGCAATGTCAGCCAGAAAGGAAATCCAGTCAGTTTCCCTCTCTCTCTCTCTCTCTTGGCTGTGTGTGTGTGTGTGTTGTGGGGTGTCCGGCGGCGGCACGTTTAGCAACGCATGTCAACGCAACAGAAGTTGCAACAGCAGCAACATGAGGCACCAACAGCAACATAATCATTGATAGAGAGAGAGCGAGAGCGAGAATGGAAGGAGTTCTTTTGTAATTAACACAGAATCCGCTTCCGGCAACAAGAGGCAACAACAGACAGACAGACACACAGCGAGTGATGTGCAACAAGTGCGTGCCACAAGCTATAGAGGGATAGAGAGACAAGTGCAACATGTGTTCCCCATCCGTCTGGCGTCGTCTAGCGGGTGGGCCGAGAGGCCGTGAGGCCGTGAGGCGACATCTCTCCTTTCTCAATCCTGCTGGCGGCCATGCACCTGAGCACAGATCCCATGCAGCATGCCACAAAGGCAGCAGCAGCAGCAGCAGCAGCAGCAGCAGGAGAATGACGAATGACAAGACAGAAGGAAGAAGCCAGAAGGGAGGCACACAGGAGGAGGCAGATTATGCAAAAAGGAGAGGCGACACAGACAAAAGCCAGGGCCAAGAGACGTTGACAGTTTAGGCCTGGTCGTGGCCAAGATGTCACTTTTCATTAGGCAGCTGCTGCTGCCCCTTGTTGGTGCTCCTGTTGGGCTTGTGGCATGATGCATGGGCATGGGGCACCTGTTTTTTTTCGCATTTCTCTGTGGCGGCCTTTTAGATTAGTCGCCTGTAATTAGTTAATAACATGGCAAGGCATGTCTAAATTGCTGCGCGCGACATCAGGTTGCACGGTTGCAAGTTGGCTTGCATTTTGATTGATGTTGCTGCCGGGCAACAGCAGCAGCAGCAGCAGCAGCAGCAGCAGCAACCTGCAACAAGCATCAAACGTGATGGCTCAGCGCTGGAACAATGTTATGCATATATTTAATTGATAAGTTTTTAGCACATGATAAATTTTAATATTGTTGCAGCAGCAGCAGCCGCAGCAGGAAGAACATGCCACGGCAGCAACAGCAACAGCAACATTAACTGTTGCCACAACATACGGCAGCAACCTGCAACCTGCAACAGCCAACAGCAGCCACCGAGAGAGCCAACATATAAGCCGACATAAATCCATTAAAGCCGCACAAATTCCAACTAAATTAAAAGCAGTTAAACTCAATTGATTTTGAGACGCAACAGCAGCAACAGCAACAGCAACAGCAACAACTTGCCACGGCACGAGGAGCCAGCCGCACCGCACACACAACACCTCTCTTTGGGGGCAACAATAAAAATAAACAACGGCTTGCAACAATCCCAAAAAAATTGCAAGGCAGTCACGAGGCCGAAGCTTTTGATACACTCTGAGGAGCAGGCAAATAGCAGGAGACGCTCCGTCTTCTACTCTGCTGTGTTGTGTGCTGTGTGCTGTGTGCTGTCTGTGTGTGTGTGGCAAGCAAGTGTTGCAAAAGGGTATAAAGCAGAACACAGAAATTGAAGCTGGAAAGCTGAGACCCCGCAACAACCAGCAGCAGCAGCAGCAGCAGCAGCAGCAGCAGGCCAGAGGCCTCGGCTCAATAAATTTTTATCGCTTCCATCTGTATCTGTGCATCTGTGTTGCTGAATGCCACATGAGTGTGTGGGGGCCAAAGTGAGGAATGCTGAAACAAGAGCAACAACAGCAAAAGGCAGCAGGCAGGCAGGCACCAGCACCAGCACCAGCAGCAAGAGGCAGGCAACAGGCTAACGACAACCGACAACAGAAGCCGCATTCAAGGCGTTGTACAAACACATACATAACAACAACAACAACCAACAACCAACAACAACAACTAACAACAACATGCAGCAGATCATTCAGCAGCAACAGGAGGAGGTGCAACATTCACTAGAAATTTTTAAAAGAATTCCCAAAAAAAAAAATAAATCAAAACACCCAAAAAAAACAACGAAAACCAAAAAAAAAAAACGAGAAGAATCCCCAAATAAAATCCAGAGAGATGCAGAGACGAGGGAAAACAATGGCAACAATATGAGGCATATGCCTCACACACACACACACACACACACACACACACACACACACACACACACACACACACACACACGCACACCACTAAGCCCTCGGAACTGTTCTTCTGTTTTGGTTTTTGGGATTTTGTTTCGTTGTTTGTGTGGCAACAAGGATTCGGCCCAGAGCTAAACTCTTGCAACAAATTGCTTTGATTAAGCTGTGAGGGCGTTGAGGGCAGAGCTTAACTGAATGACTGAGTGGAGAGTGCGGAGTGGAGTAAATGAATGATGGCTATAGGCAGGCAGGAAAGGAGTGGAGGGCGCGTGGGACTCAGCACAGGATCAACATAAAATTGTCAGCAAGTGGCAGATTGAAGATGAAAATGGATTTGTAATAGAGCTAAATCTCAATGATCCGAATGCTCCTGGCCGTAGGTCCTCGAGGATACAGTAATCGGAAGCATTGACATATCGATTCTTTTTTAAGTTCCATTTCCCTTCTTTGGTTAACATTTTGTGGACATTTTCGGGCACAAATCGGTTACAGTTGCTGCTGATTGTTAGGTGTTTTGTTCCATTGTTCCAATCAGTTTCCCCTAAGCGAAAGGACACATCTCTTGTGGCGAGCCTCGAAAGTCTTTTTCCATCTTTCAATATATTTTTGTATTCGATCTCTTAGGCTGAGCCACTTGGGCCTTCATCATTTGCCTGGGTTCGGTGCAGCAACGCTTGCGGCAGCAGAGTGTTGTTGCAACACCCACGCATCGCACTCTGGCACTCGGCGGCACTCCACTTCGAAGGCGAAGCCGAGGCACAGCCTTTGCCATTTAACTGACCCAAACAGGCAGCAGGCAGCAGGCAACAGGCAACTGCAAATGTGAGGAGGCTGCCGCCGCCTGCTGCCACCGCCTGCCACTTGTGCAACAAAAACTTTCTCTGCCCAAGAATGTGTGTGCAGCTGCAACAGCAAATGCTTAAGGCCCAGGCAGAGGAGAAATACTCGGTTTAGATAGTCTCAAACGAAAAGCTAAAAAAAAAAAACTCTTCCGTCTTCTGCTTGGCCGTAGTCCAGTTTCCCCCCCACACACACACACACATTCATGGAGAGGGTGAGGAACGACTGTGGCAGGCAGCGGGACGTGGCAGGTATACTGCGGTACAGCACCCGCCGCGTGTCGATTGAAAATTTATGATCACAATTTTGGTTAATGCATTTTCGTGTTTGTGCCATGATTACCAAATGTTATTCACGCTCCACTGACTCCGCACAACACCACTCGCATCTGGAGGATACGTTGTCTAGCTCTCAGTGTGTGTGTGTGAGTGTGTATGTCTATCCGTGTGTGCATTTGGTCAGCAATCAATGCCAAAATGGCGCGGGCGCATTGCGACTCTGTTTACGGTTAACTAAACATTCCAAACGCTCCAAAACGACAAGAAACGTGCAACGCAAAGTCCCAGTCGCAGTCGCAGTCGCAGTTGCAGTTTGCTTGGACACCACTCCGTTTGCACCGCTGCTGCTGCACCATCAGCACTTGCTTGCTGTCCGCTCGCTAATAAGTAGCCAGGGTTGTCAACGCTCAGCTGGAAAGGGCAAGGATGGCCATGGGACTGGCAGCAAAGCTGCTGCCAAAAACCAACGCGTAGCCATTTGGCATTCCTATAGCCATTCGCTTATGGGACATTTCCTTAAGGCAAAACAGGTGACAACTCTGGCTAGAAGACAGAAACCAAAAACCATTTCGGTGGCATGTACTGGCGGCTGTACGGTTGCTGGCACTGCCACTGGCACTGGCAGCTGCTGTAAACACATTTTTTGTCGTTTGTCTACGTTGCATTTCCGTTTTGTTGTTGCTCCCATTTTTGGGGTTAGGCGTAGGATTGCCACAAAAACTAAGAGAGACAGAGACAGAGACAGAGACAGAGAGAATAGAGCTAATGTGTCTTGTAATTTGCATGGCCATTTGTGAGAAAAAGTGAAAAGCGCATTCGCATTTTTTTGGCTTTTGTTTTGGAGAGCATTATAAGTAGTATTTTTCCTTACTCGCACTGGTGGCATTCATTGGTGGCAGGCCAGGCATGGGTGGCAGTGTGTGGCAGTGTGTGGCGGCGACTGTTTTTCCTGCGTAAATTATGCGGCATTTTTACCGTTTTCCACTCGCTTGGTGGAAAACAGTAGCACTTACAAGCTCCTTTTATGGCCACGCTCTGACCAAAAGCGGCTGCCCGCTTGGCGCTTTTCTCATTCAAAATAGCTCCCAAAAAACAAAAAGCAAACAACCAAAAACAAAAACAGAAACAAAAGAAATAGAAATAGAAGAAAAAAAACAAAAACAGAGCCCACCAAAAAGTGATACGAAGAAAATGAGAGACTTTTTATGGTTATGATTGCGTTTGTTGCCTGTCTCTGTGTGCGATTGCTAAATATGCCAGGGAAATGCGCTTGCCACAGGGGAGGGAAAATGCCAAATGGAAATTGTAGGCTCTGGAAAGAGACTCCTCGATTTGGACACGTGGGCGTATGAGCAAATGTTGCCAGGAGTTTCTGCTTTCACACACAATTAGCGTGTGTGTTGCTGCTGCACATCTTTGCTGTGTGTGGGTGTTGCAACGCCAGACCCGACCCCCTCTCTTGTAGCACTCATGTAGTGCCACTTCTCCTCCTCCTCCTTCTTGGCACAAATGGGAAAAAGCTGCATCGCCATGTCCATGAATCATGCCTAGACTTAAGTCTATTGTTGCTGCTGTGTTGCTCTTGTCGTTGACACAATCAACAGCAGCAGCAGCTACTCCTGCAACTGCAACTTGCAATTGATTTGGCCAACATACGGGGCTGCTGATTGCCAGTCTCTGACTTGGTTTCTTTTGACTAATGATACAAACGACAACAGCAGCAGCACCAGCAACAGCAGCAACAGGAGCAACATTTGTTGCAGCAACACCAACAACATGTTGTTGACACGCGCGCATCGTTAGCAAAATGCAACACCCAGGCTGGCACCCGAACCGTTGCCAGATTCTCAGACAGACGCTAATAAATGTACAAAAGAAATCGTAATACAGCTCGAGGAAATTAATCGATGGTGCTATCGATTATTAATTGAGTTTTTAACAATTTTAAATTATATTAGCTTTAATATATCGCTGGGAGAATTCTTTAGCATAGACTTTAAACGGGATAAAGTTTGATGTATCAGCGATCGCAAAGCATTTATCAACATAAAACCATATTAATCGATGGAAAAAATAAATTGAAAATCGGCTTAAATAATTTTCTTTCAGTGCATGAATCGTTTCTACGCGTAGGTGTCAACTCTGGCTAGTCATTGTTGGTGCTTGTCCTTTTCATTTTCTTCTTGTATTGCTTCTTGGGAATGTGGCATGCACTTGAAATATTTTATTCTTTCTTTCATTCGTTTCGTCTCCGCCACATGCGGCTGCTGCTTCTGTCTACTGTTATTCTTATCAATTGTGGGGCAGCTGCTGCAGGTTGCCTTGTGGCTTGTTGTTGCAGCTGAGGGAACTAGTTGAATGATTTCCAAGATACTTTTCTCTTTCTGCTGTTTGCTTATGGAATTCATGAAATAAGTAGAGATTTAAATAAAGTTAAATAAAATGTCCCATAAGCGAACGGCTACTGATCGATTTAGACACCGTTTGGGTCAATCGTTTAACGGAAGTGCTACCAAATGCGTTTTTAGACGATTGCCGCTGCCGCCACAAAGGCTATTACAATTGTTGCAGCTTTTGCAATAAACACAAATCTCAGCGGCAATCACATGCGGCAGCGTCGGCGGTCAGCAGGCAAACACCTGTTGCCGCTCAATATCAAAAGAGCACGTGACCAGCAACATGTTGAACAGGGAACCGGGAACAGCCGCAGCACAGACTCCTTGTAATATAATAATTCACACAGTGAGAAGAGTGAAGAGAGAAGAGAGGGGAGCAGCAGAAGTAGCAACAGCAGAAGGCACGATTTTGATTCCGATGCCGATTGCCGCCAGGTTAACAAACGATAAATCGATGAGCCAAAAGGGCAAACACAGGTGTCTGGCCACCATCGACCAAGGCAGAAAAAGAACAGCGAAAGGAGAATGAATGGATGGTGAGGGATAAGGGAGAGGGAGGTCCAATGTTACGGATTCCCTTTCCAGCTTCCGTTGTTGGTTTTTGGGTCTGTAGGGCACAGCCACAGGGCCATAAAAAAAGGAGCCAGCAGAAAAAGAAAACAAAACGAGAGGCAGAGAATTCTTAAAGCCTAAAATTGCTGGTTACACCATACGTTTTGCACCGACACTTTTATGCAAAACTAAAACAATGCCACAAAATGACAATGGTAAGAATTTGAATTGAAATTTACAAAATCATCGGTAGAAAAGTCATCGTTGAAAAGAACTTAAAAGAGAGAAGAGGAGAGAGAAGGAATAGCGAGCAGAGATGTGCAGCTGAATGCAAAAATATCCGAGCGCAGAGAGAGAGAGAAAGAGAGAGAGAGGCACAGGGCAAAGAAGTAGCAAGAACAACAACAACAAAAAGCGATGCGCGCGTGTAACCTTGAGATAATTTAATCGTTAGCGAGCAAGCATACACACAGACACACACACACACACGCATGCACGTATGAGAAGTGCATGCCGATGATGCTGTTGATCAGAGCCAAAAAGCCACAACAAACAATTGAAAGCATTTAGCAAAACGAGAGCAACAGTGACATGGGGGGGTGAAAACAGATCAAAAGCAGGGCAGAGCAGAGGGAATCAAAATAAATGCAGTTAGCGTCAGCCGCGGCAGAACCACGCGCGGAATCCTACATAATGGAATGAGACTTTCCTTGCAGTCAACGCTGGCAGAAGATCAGATAGGCAGAGATAACCACCGAAGGCAGCAGAGGAACGAAAACGAATGCAGTCAGCAGCGCCAGCGAGAGAGCACAGCAGAGCTTGTGCCCATAAGGAAACGCACACAAAACGAACGAAACGAGGCAGCGTCAGAGGCAGAGGCATGAGGAATCTGAATGAAGTCAGCGACAGCAGCAGCATCCGGAAAAGGAATCAAGTCAACAAAAAACCTACATCCCGGCTTACAATGGGGTTCACAAAAATAGTCCATTGTATGTATTGCATTTATGGATTACTGATTAAAAATTAGTTAATTATTTGCCTTCCAAACTCATTTATTGCTTAGCATTATGGCCTAGAATGGCTTTATAGTTTTATTCCGCACTGTATGCGCTTGCCTCTGCACATTCCGTCTTCGTTCTGCTTTCGTTGGATGCAAAAATATCAGAGCACAAAACGCAGAGAGAGAGAGCGAGAGAGAGTACGGCCTACCTGCAGTGTAAACAAAAGCAGAGGAGGAGACACAATAAAATCGATGCTTCCTAATCTTCTGTCGCGACGGTCTTCGTCGTCTTTCCACCGTTTTGAGCATCTGCAAACAGAAGGGAAGTTCCATACAAAAGTGCATCTCCTTCTTTTCCTCCGCCTCCTTCTGGCTTCTGCTTGATCATCATCATCTTTCCATCCTCTTCACAGAAGCCTCCACATAATTGAACTTTAGAACATGCCAAAAGCGTAGGAGAGCGGCGCTGTAGTGGGGAGGGAGACGGAGAGATCACCTCTGCCGAGCATCATCATCAGCAAACACTGATAAATTATTTGACAGATTATATTTGCGTTGAACTTTGGGCCGTGCCAAGACGCCGTCGACAGCAGCAGCAGCAAGAGCAGCAACCGCAGCAGCGTACATGAATAACACAAGAAAGGAAGGCACAACCGAATGTTTTGATACCCTCTTTTCAATCATTTGCAAACAGCATAGAGTGTCAAAAGAAGCCAAAAACTGTTGCTGCCCACAAACTAGTAGACCCTCACCCCCGTCTTAATGGGTATCCAGAAAAGAGAACACATGCTAAAGGAGCATTGAACGATTGAATGGGGAGTAGTAGTGTGTAGTTAGAGGAGGAGGCGGCAATGCAACTCTCCAACTGCAGGCAGGCCCAACGAAAGAGAGAAAGCTTTCAGAGCAGCGCGCAGCCGTTGCTGGTTTTATTTTTATTTTACTATTTTTGTTAGTTTTTTTTTTGCCGTTGCCCGTTGCTCTAACAAATGAGCGTCATGTCTTTGCCCGTCGCAAAACAAATCTGAGCAATTTTTTATGATAAATAACACCCCTGGAGAGGGGGGAGAGCGGTAGAGGCACACACAGCACAACACACAGCAAAAGACTGTTATATTTAGTGTACGCCCCGCAGGCCGTTAACGGAGAGCGAAAGAGGCGGGCGGGCGGGCAAGCGGTTAGTGGAGAGCCGAGTATGGCGGGGTAGACTGGTGCGGGCGTGGGGGGGTGTGGCAAGCAAGCGGAGAGGCTTGTGCAAACAAACAAATCGCCGTAGATTTATTTTAGTGCAAAAGCCTTAACACACTAAATTGCTCAGGCATGCGTGGGTTAACCATTCAGCTTAAGCAATGCAACGCTAGAGCGAGATAGCAGCTATCCAAAAGAGGGTGAGTAAAAAGGGGGAGTGGAAAAGAGAGCGAGAGAGAGAGAGAGAGATGGCGCGTGGTGTGTGTGTGCACCCATCGATGTGGCGATGAAAAATGTTGCCTTTCAACGCGGTAATTAAAAGATGAATCGTCCTCTCAGAGTCTCTCCTCTATCTCTGTGGCACACACATTCGTCCCTCCTCTCACTCTCTCTCTCTTTCGTGCTCTCTCAATGAAGTTTGGTTACAAATTATGCTTCATTAACTGAGATAACGCCCCAGATCAAGGCAATAACAAAAAATACATACATATTTTTGCTATATGATTGATTAATGCTTTTAACATGTCCAGCGCCCAAATTGGATTGCACTGGAATGGTAATGGAATGTGTGTGTGTGTGTGTGAGTGTGTGTGTGTGCCTTTCACTGAGACCATTTAACGGTGAGCTGAGAATATTTCCAACTTAATTGCCAGAGATATATTTGCTTCGACTAGGAAAATTCTGCAATTATTTGGAAATACGGAAGTCCATTCGCTTAGGGTACATTTGTGCAGTGAAACATAGCAGGTTTAATTGGCTTTAATCAATTCGGGCAACTGTAAACTGTCAACACGAACAACCCCTTCTGGAACAGATGCCACCCCTACGAAAGAGCGGTAAAACTTTCACTTGCAATTTGGCGAAACAAACTGTAAACTTAACAGTTATCTATGGATCTCTTGCTGCACTTCCTGCTGATTAATTGATCTTGCTCACGGTCGGGTCGGTAGGGTAACAAACGGTTAAGAACCTAACGGTCACCTTTCATTTTACAGTTAGGTAAAAGCTGTCCGACCTCTGGAATGTCACGCGCCAACAAACTTTCTCTATCAGCGACAGGCACAGAGAAAGAGAAAAAGAGAGGGACAGAGGTACAAAAGGGTTGCAGTTGCAGCACCCCTAAAAGTGGATCCACAGGATCGATATACAACACATAAACAAATTTTCAAGTCAGCCTCAAACTGATAGAAATCTTCAGTTAAGAAAATTTGGGTCAACAAAACGAAACGACAAACAGCTGCCAAGGGCAATGAAATGAATGGAGGATGAGGTTTCAAGACAAGGCAGGAAGGGTTCCCCCTTACCATGGTTTTGGCCATAAAAAGCCGAAACGAAACAGAAGTCAGCAGGTAACATCGAAACATTAAATAAAAGGAGCTCTCTCGGGGGAAGATTCCCCCTGCTCCTGCTCCTGTTCCTGCCACTGGCCATTATCATCGTTTTTGTTTTTGTTTTTGTTTCAAGTTTAAGTTGAAATTTATTTTTGGCACGCGCGAATTTCAAAGAACAGTTTTGCAGCTGGCTACAAAAAATTATAATAAAAACCGAAAACAGAAACTGAAACTGAAAATGAAACAAGAATTGATGGGCAAGTGATCCTCGACTAAACCGAATTGGGGGGAATTAATGAGGTTTTTTCAAGAGTTTATTTCTTGAGGATAGGATCATAGGGAAAAACCCTTTGATATGCGCATGAATCGATCATTTGTTTAAACTTGATATATATAATAAAATAAAAGTTGGGGCCTCTTTCACAGTGTGGCTTAGCAGCAAAAAAGCAGCAAAGTCGTGTGAGATGGAAATTTGTTACAACAAATCAATGGCGGAGACCATCACTCATCATTCACACGAATGAATCACAATGTACAGTATCCTCAAAACTAAAACTCAACACAGCTAATGCCGTTTTTACTGTCTTAATCATTAAGGGGGAAAACTCGGAGGCTTACCCAAATTACACGTTCAATTAGAGCTACCACTCGTACGTCTAGTACCACGTTCAGAACTCACCTGCAATGAAAAGAAATGGAAAGAGGAAAGAAGTTAATTTCAGTTTGAAGGCAAAAGCAAAATATGAAGAGATGGCAACTCTTATTAATAGACAATCAATCAGGCGGTGCCCTACAAAAGCACTGCCGACAGCACCATTGTAACCCTACCGCATGCCCATACACTGACTGCGAGATTTTTCTGAACCATCATCTATGGGTCTGGGCAAATAATGGACCCTAACCACATGTGTTGGACCGATCCGGGACCGGGCCGGACCTGCTGCTTTGCAATTAAGCGGCAATTCAATTCAGCATTGGATTCGGAATCGGAATGGGAATAGGACTGAGGCTGGAATTGCGAATGGGAGAATGAATGCCAGCCCAAGACACACATATAATGGCAATGCAACCAATGGTGCGGAGTCAAGTGCAAACACTTGCGCGACCTGTCAGCGACTGCCCCAAGCCCCAGTGCAACACAATGGCCTTCTTCTCTCTCTCTTTTTCCCTCATTCACACTCTGCAAAAATTGATTAAGCCCATTCATAATGACAGCCACAGCCACAGCATACCAGAGCGAGGTCTAGAACAGGCAACTTTAATTTGGCTGGAGCCGAGCCGGGGAGTTCTGACCTTGCGAATTGCGCTAATAAAAAAAACGATTGTTGCACATTGGCAACTGCGATTACAGTCACTCGATAGATACCTCCAAGAAATTGCGTCTTTCTGCAAGAGTTGATGTGAAAATAGTATTGCTAAGCTACAGTGGAAAAGAGAGTTCCCTCACATGTTTCTGTCATGCGCTGCAGAGTCAGAGATGTGGAATACGCCACATCTTTGGCCAAATCAAATCTTTCGATTTCCTTCAAGAGAGAGAAAGGCAAAGAGTAGGCGTGCCACGAGGTATCGTAGACTGTTGTTGATCCACATTCAATTTAAGAACCCGCGTCTCCAAAAGAAACCAACAAAAACGAAAAGCTAACAGCCATTTCAATGTGGTACAACAAAGTGCCTTCAGCTGCATTTTATTGTATTTATTTTACAAATGCAATTACAACGAAAAGAGCGATAGTGTGAGTGAGTGAGTGTGATAGCGGGTAGAGAGCAGTAAAGAGAGAGGTGGCTAAAAAGCTAACAAACAAACAACAAACACGAAGAGCGTTGACGGGCAACGCCACCGCCGACGCCGACGCCGCCGCCGCCGCTTGCCTGCCAACACGGACCATGCGATGACGATGACAACACAGACACCATTTTTTTTTTGCTCCGCCCACTTTCCCACACCCATTTTAAGTGAATGACGAATGGGCAAGGAGGGGGGGATAAAGCTGGATGGATGGGGGAGGGAGCGAGGGCTAAAGGCGGTGCACTGAGCCGGTGAAGGTAAGCGTGAATAAGCGTCGTGCAGGCGAATGGTTCCCGAGCTCCCAAGTTGCTACGTCCCTATGCAACAACTACGAAAAAAATGCATCATTGGATGGATTTATAATCGATAAATCCGATATAAACGAAATCTCTACGATAAATCATCGATTATCGCTGCCTAATTGTCGATCTAAGAATATACAAAAGGGCTTTTATGTCAGCATTATGATTGCTCTAGTTTTCATTTCCCTGGAACAAAATTTGTTCAACGCTTTCCTTTCCCCAAACATTTTGCATAATCAAAGGGAAATACATGATCCTCCTCCTCCTCCTGTTCGCTCTCTTCCCAAACTGCGAAAGAGATTGTACTGCAAAATGATCGAAAAGATGAAGGGAAAACGAAGGGAGCAGAATGGGAAAGGCGTTTGCATTTTGATGAGTCCCGTGAGTTGGAGTGGCGGCGGCCCTCCTCTCATCACATCTCATGGAACGGTGAACGGCGGGCGGGAGGATAGCGAAGTGTCTCGGTGGGCAGAGGGAAGGCCTGTAATTGGGAGGGGCTCGTGCCTCTCTCTCTCTCTTTAGGTGACGAACGTCATCGTCGCCGTAGTCAAATCGTGGGAAAATGTTTTTGCTGCTCTTGTTGTTGTGGCTGCCACGTTGCGGTGTGTTGTTGTTGCTGTTGTTGCTGCTGTTTTTGTTGTTGTTGCCTTGTACGTTGCTTGTGGGGGCTGATGAAAAGCTTTTTTGCCGCTCGCCGCAATTCGTTGCGCTGCATTAAGCAGAGCAGAAAATACTACAACAAACAATAGCAAAAGCAAACTAAAGGAAAAATCCGACACGACTATAGGATACCATCTATCAAGATCAGCAAATATTATGGTACTATCAAGGCAGATGTTAAATGGAAAGGAACTTCAGAAAAGAAGTTCTGATAAAGGAAATTTACTAAAATATGCGAACAGTATCCCAAAAGGTACTCATTCCGTTCCGTATAACCCTCGAAGTTCCATGTGGCTCCCACCTCTCGCTTTCCCATTCCTCTAACGGTCTTGGCTTATCTCACACGCATGCCCTGCTCTTCCCTCTTGAGCGCTAGGTGCTCCTCCTCCCACACGACGACGACGACGACGACGACCAAAAAGCGCACTTTGCCTCCTCGCCTTGCGTTATCTCAAGACACTTCCAAAGAGACTTCCAACTTTGGCTGCTGCTGTCGCTATCGTTGCTGCTGCTCCCGCTGCCGCTGCCGCTGTCGACGCCTCTGTCAGCGTTTATCGCCAAAAGCCACTTGCACATGCAATTTCAAACCAAAATGTCTACGCTGCTGTTGGAAATTTTGGTTTCTAATTGAATTCTGAGGCGATTTCAAATTTCATTTTTTTTTGTTTCTGCTTTTTGCTTTTGTTTTATGGCTCTTACGGTCGAGCAGTGATAATAGCACAAGCAAAATGACTGATAAAGCCACGAAAGCCGGCAATAATAATAATCATCATCATGGCAATGCGAGTAGCAACAACAAAATAAAGCGAACAAAATTTCATTTTTGTCGCGCAGTTCAAGGCAGTTCTGTACACGACAGAAAGTCTGCCGCAGAAAGGAAAAACAATCAAATAGGCAAAGAATGCAACACTATATACATAATATATAATGCAAATACATATGAACATTTGTAGGTATTAAAATACATTAATGTATGTACATATGTCAATATTTACGTAGGGTTAGGGTAATCACAGCATTTCGTTTTCTTTTGGCAATAGATAGAAGAAATATTCCTCAATTCGTTCTTAAATTTGTGTGTTTATTTTCTCTGCAGAAACTCTCTGAATGCTTTATTCAAGGATAATAGTGACCATAACTGTTCTTGTGCTGTGGGTACTGTACATCTCCGTAAAGCAAAAAAACAAACAAAAAAAACACATCTGTAGATTCTATCTTTATGCTCTCTTCTTTCAATAAATTCCACCTTGAACTTGCATCTAAATTGAGGCCATGCACACGCACAGACACACACACACAAACACACACACACCCACTGCGTATGGGTGATGTGTGCTACCCCATCCGCATGAATGATGACGCATACGCCATGTGTGCCACATGCAATACGATAAGATCTTGACTCTCGCGAGTGCGCCACTCACCCTGTGTGCTGTATGCAGCAGGCAGCGTCAATGTAAAATAAATATTAATAATAAAATAATAATTGTTTTGTGGGGTAACACTGTGCACTGAAACCCCAAAACAATGTTAGGGAAAAAGTTGTTGTCCTCTCCCTACTGCTTCTCCCGTATTATTTTGCTGGAATTTTTCGCCGCTTTTCCTTTTCTACATGTGTGTGTGTCTTTTTTTTCTTTCAACTTTCATTAATAATATATATTTTTATATTTATTTATTCTGCTGTTTTTGTTGCTGTAGATATTTTGTGCGCTTTGTAAATTACACGAAAAACGAGAAAAAAAAGTTACCACACAAAACAAAAAAGAATTAATACTAATTTGTTGTAAATTATGAAGGGAAGAGCACGAACTGCAAGGAATTTTTGCTTTTGAACACGTAGACGCGACGCAGACGCGTTGACGACGGCGACGACGCAGGCAGCGACGCCCGAGACTATGGGGCTGCGCGTCGCTGCCAGCGATGGGGACGACAAAAACGCGTGCAGCCTTGAAAAGATCGCTCGCAAACCGCAGCAGCAACAGCAGCAACACCAGACGCTTAAGGGCTCCGGATAAAATATGGAAATATTTGAATATATATAAACGGTGCACTGCTATGCCGTCGCTGGCCAACATGCAACAGCCGTGGATGAACGGACAAATGCGGCAGAATAGGAAGTGGTATATTATATTTTGGTATTTTCTAGGAAACTGTCGCCAAAGGCCCAGGAAGCGGATGTGGCTGCTGCTGCTGCTGCGGATGCAATTCTCGGATGCAAAGTAGGTGGGCCGGTGGGGTGGGAATGTGGAATGTGCGTGGCTTAGATGCGTGGCCCAAACTTCGTATGCTGCGTGCAACAGCGACGCAGACGGCGACTGCAACGGCAACTGCAACTGCAACGGACGGGCAACGACGGGCTACGACGACGCACACAAATAACTAACTAACAGCGGCCGTAGTAAAATGACAACTGAAACCGCAGCAGCGAAATGAAAACGAGTAACGATAGAGCAAAAACAAAAACAACAAAACACACAACAACACACAGTGCAAAAAAAAAGCAACAACAAAATAAATAAAATAAAAATTGACGATGGGCAGCCGCAGCCGCAGCCAGCTCTGTGCTGGCTTGTTCTAGCCAGCGATGCTCGGCAGTGCGCAAAATGGCTAGAAAATCGGTGCATATTTTAGTGTCTGCTTGGAACTGCCAAATTACCATTCCACCCGCTAATTTTTTAAAGAAAAATTTTAAGCTTAGAATAACTTTTGGTTCTAACAAATATATCAGACAAATATTCAAAGATATGTTCTGATCATTCACTCGAATATTCTATTTTATAGCTATAATATTTTAGCTTTCTTGGGCAGCGTCAGCACTGATTCTAACATTCTTTTTGCAAGCTTTTCACTTTTCGCTGCATTTGCCGTCGTAGAGATGTAGAGCGAGCAAGAGAGTGTAGGCACCAGCACACCAGAAGCAACAGCAGCAGCCAGCAGCAGCGTGCAAGCTTAAGCGTTAGCAAGAGAGAGAGAGAGGTGGCATTTGACTGCCACGCTTCGTCAGCTGTTCGGGGGCCGACGAGGCGACGTCTTCGGGTTCGTGGCTTGCCGTCGCGTCGCTTGTCGTGTGTGCGGAAGTGCAGAGCGCTTGCTGCTTGCTGGCGTCGGCGTCGAAACGCAGCGTAAGTGCAAGGCCAAACGCGTGCGAGAGAGAGCAAGAAAAAGTCGCTAGCAGTGAGAGGGAATGCGGTGTGCGTTTGTGGGTGTGTGTGGTGTGTTTGTGTGTTTTTGTATGCGCGACTGGCAAGTGTAACTGATCGCGTTAGACGTGCGAAGACAGAGACTGAGAAAGATGAAGAGGGCGAGGGACAGCGCGTGTATAATGTGTACAGTTTCTTTCCCAGTCGCAGTCCCCCTCATAGTGAGCGCACCCTTCTCCACTGCCATGACTATTCCATTCCGCGAAAGCACGCGCGTGCCCTTGAAAACTTAACCCACTGGCAGCCAACGACGGCGAACGCCAAAAGCAGCTGTTGCCAACACGCCCCCACCGCTCCATACCCACACACCCCGCCACAACAAACGCGCCATCAAACAGTTTTGCTCGCAAACAAAAGAAAGTGCACAAATTGTTGAAATTTTCTTAGCGAAATCAGCAACGAATCGGCAAACCAATGCCCCGAAAAACAGCAAAAACCATTCCTCGAATCTCGCACGTACTCGCAAAATGTTGCTTAGAGAGGTAACCCCGACACACACCCTTAGATACCCCCTGCTCGACCAGGTCCAAGTGGCCAACAATTTTCATTGCCAAATACAATTTTTATACAAATGCGGTACGGTTTTTATTTGTTGAGCTATTTTTCGTCATTTGTTGCGCAAAAGGAACGAAAATAAATCGCCAAAAACCAAACATCAAACGAGAAACGCAAAACGTAAAAGGAAATCCCTTGGATACCCTTTGTAGATTAAACGGTACTATGGAATAATATGGGCTTATGTGAGCAAAATATGAAAAGATATTAGAATATAGAGCACAGAAAATATCAGAAAGCTGTGGGCAGGTGCCAAGAACACTTGGTGTTTAAGGGTTAAGAAGATAACAAATAGAAGAAACCAAAAAATAAGCTAAGATTTTATAGCGTAACTCCATTTGCAGCTAAATGAAGTGTGAAACAAACACTTAAGGGGACATACAAGTCTCAAAACAAAATTCCAGATATGCATACATATGTACGTTATATGTACATATATCCATATTTATGTACAGACCGTTGCAGATTGAAAACTATTTCTAGTGTATTTATTTAAACTTATTAGAATTTTATAAATTGCGAGGCTCGGCTTTGATTATTTTCATTGATGTATGCACTATGTACATATGTATTTATGTAGAATGTACTATGTAATATGTACGTGTCGCTATTGCGTGGTTATGTGTGGGTTCTCTTGATAAGGCGGGCCTCCCCCCATCTCATATTCGATCGAGAAAAACTATTTGAAATTGCAAACGGCAAAGACTTTCTACTTATGTAAATACATACATACATATGTACATATCTACGTACATTTGTGTGTTTTGTTTGTGTATTTTATGTGCGCACGCTGCCAATTGCGAGTGGGGGGAAAAATACCATGTTCAAGGTCGTGCGGCGAATGCACCTAAAGCTACAGCAACAACAACAAGTCGAAGGGAGAATGAAAAAGAGAGCAGACAAGCAGGCTTCTTCATGAACCAAAGATTTTGATACACTCAAACGAGAGCATTACATTTACATTAGATATAATCTTTAAGTTTGAAACAGTTATGCATAGTGTGATCCGAGCTGTGGAAAGTCTTTCGACTGAAAGCTTTACGCTCAGTGGTTCAACATCTGTACCAAAGTCGGGGTACCCTTTATTACAGGGTATAAAAATAACCCACAGAAATTCTGTCCCTAACATACGCAAAATGTTTGAGTTCTACAAATTGCAAAAAACTAGTGTAAATATGTACAATACCCATATACGAGTATATAACGGCTATATCCATACGTACATACATTCACATACGAGATTGCTGCTTGGTCGTCAATTGCAAACGCGTCGCGTCGCTGCCATTGAATTTTCACTGTCAAGGTCGAGCGTTGTTCTGATGCGCAACGCAATGCGCAATGCGATCGCTAGACAGAGACGCAGCATTTACCAAAAGCGGGAGAGAAGGCACGCAGAGAGCGAAGAGAGTGGCAAAGTGTGCGAAACGAAAACGAGAACGAGTGCACAAAAGCTATGAGAGAATGCACACAAGCACACACACACGAGAGTACTGCGCTGGCCTGGCCTGGGCTGCTTCTTCCGCACAGTGGGTGTGGCGGGAATGGAAATTTACAACACATATAATATACCCAAACTATTCAAATATATTTCTAATAAAAATAACAAGAAAGGAACATTTAGCAGAATAGAGGCTTCAGGCTGTCCGCACATATTTCTTTTAAACATTTAATATTTTTCTCGCTTTATGCATAGCTACTATTCCCCGAGCACACACATTCTTGTTCCTACACAAATTGTTGATATATATTTTTTTTTTATACTTCGTTTCATAATTTTTGTGGTTTATCATTTTTCAGCGATCACCTCTTAACCCACTGTGGATGGATGTGTGAGTGTGTGTGTGTGTGTGTGGGCGCATTTGGCGGAAACGATATGCGGCTGCGGCTTATGTAATGCACGACAACAACAACGACAGCGTCTCGTTGGCAGCGTCAAATGCATACGCACACACGCTCCACGTGGACCCCCTCCCTTCTGACGCTGCCACAGGGCCACCGTTTGGCCCTCTCCACCGCTTCCTGCACTTTGTTGTTGCTGCTGCTGCAGCTTTTTGTTATTGTCGTTTTGGCGGCTGTCGGCTGTGCTTTTCATATCGCGCTCTGGCTCTGGCCTTTTGAAGGGGTATTCTTATTTTGATGTTATGTTTGCAATGCTCGGCTAAAAGTTTTGCCCATGGTTATCGATCAATGTCCAAAAGGGTATCCAAAGCCTCGATGCGTTTTTTGTTTTTTGTTTTATGTGCTCAACTTTTTTGCATGTTTTTCTATCGCATTTGTTTTCTCAAGTTCGCGCGGCGGCTCTTGTGCAATTTGTCATAATGCCCCAGCAGAGGCGACCCTTCCATTCCCGCAATTCCGAGCACAGCCTCACCCACACTCACACTCGCAAGCACACACGCACAGATACAGACACACTGAGTATGCGTAATATTTCAAAGGAGAAGAAAATTGCAGCGTAAACAAAAACAAGCCGCCGCCAAATGCACTTTTTGCCATAAATCAAGGAAGAGCAAGAAGAAGAGAAGGGGAAGGGTGTGCCGGTAGACAGACAGAACGGCGCCACGCCCTCAACTGAGCAACATGAAGACATAATTTGACATAAGCGATGTTAAAGTTCACCAAAATCCAGCAAAATAACAACAAAATCAGCAACAAAAAGCTCCAAAGTGCATGCCATAAAAGCAAAACAGAACATGAGAAACTCTAAGCTCTGAGCCGAAGCTGTAAATACCCTTTCAAACATAAGTACATATGTACATATGAGGGTATCAATGTGTACCCTGTAGTAAGGGTACCCAAAACACGCAGAGAGAGAGAAGGAGAAAAAGAGCTTTAAGCATTTGACTATTAATGATAATGGGGTGGAGCAGGAACCAGCAGCAGCAGCAGTTAGGAGCGGTAGAGTTGTAAGCAATGATTGACTCGAGCTCAAAACTTGACGACGGCACCGTCAGCATCGAGGCAGCGGTCGACGGTCGGCGGTCGGCTCTTTTGGTGATAATGTCAAAGGCGGCCAACAAACGGTCTGGCACTGAGCACGTCTACCTACCCCAGCCCCCGTCGCATGCTTAATCATGCGCGGAGCTTCAGGAAGGAAAAAAAAAAATGGAAATGCAGCAGCAAAAGCAGCGCCTGTCAAAGCTGCGATTAATCTCACTCACAGATGCTAGAGTGAGAAACAGAGAGAGCGCGAGAGAGGGTGTGATCGGCAGAGAGGCTCTCTCTCGCTTCTTCCATAGCTGAAGCAGAGGAAGGAGAGCAATGCGCACAGTGGCACAGAAGTGATTTTATTTGGCAAAATGCACTTCGATCTATCCAGGGAAAACCTAGAAAATATTTATTTTTACTCAATCCAGCTGTGATCTATTGCCATGTTCACATTCAATTACGGAAAGTGATTGATGGCTGGAAAACCAGTCCCAAAATTTAAGAATATTTCAAGAGAAATTTATTTCTGTGCAAATTAAAAGCAAATCAAACTTTTTTCTTAAGGAAACCCCCAAACGAAAAGCCTTTCCGGCTCCTCTTTGTGTCACTGTGGCTAACCAGCGGCACTCATAATTGAGATATGAACTTGGTAATAATTCATAAAAGAGAAATAAAAAAAAAGGAAAAGAAAATATATAAAAGAAAAAGCCTGGCCAAGAGGCAGAGGACTGTTCAGCCAGTTGGCCAAGGACTGGCAGCAGCAGCAGCATCGACGACGCAGACGCGAACACAGAGAACGATCGCGCGGCTTGTTCGTCTAGAAATAACTTAATTGTCACTCAATTACTCAGTTTTCAGCTAAAAGCATTCATTGCTCTGGCTTAACGTCAAAATGCAGTGGAGAGCAGAGAGAGCGAAGTGGCTAGAGCCAGGGGAACCCGTCGCCTAGGCGTGAATAATAGTCCCAAAGCCGTCCAAGGCGTCCATTGGCCATGGCCGGTGAATGAAAATTGATGAGTTGCGACAGTTTTTGGCCAAAGGGCAAAAACCAGCCAAAGGAAAAGGTGCCTGCATGCCTGCCTGCCTGCCTGCCTGCCTCGAAAACGGGGCACGGCCGCCATGCCACAAGAACGTTCCTCTCTCTCGAGAGTGGTGTGGCATGGTATTGGAGGATTGAAGGGTGAGCGGGGGTTAATAATGGACAAACTACTTTGTCATGGTGCATTGTAAATGGGGATGGGGGATGGGGGATGGGGGCAACGTCTACGTCTGCATAGACATCCCTTGGGGCAGCAGCTCTCGTGGGGGGATTGGCCAACTCAATGTAACCATCAATCAAATTTCTTATGTGTGGGAGCCCCATCGAAAGGTCAGCTCTCTCACTCTCCCACCACTTTCCAGTGCCTCGGCACCTCTGATGATTGACATAAATGGATGCATTCGTTTTGATTGAGACTCTTAATGTCTGAACTTTTGCTAATGAGCTGCATTGACCTCGGCAGAGATACGTGGCTTGACTTTTGAGCTGAGTTTCTTCTGCCCATTGCTTGATATTTGTTTGATTGATTGATTGACTGAGTGGCACTTGCAAGAGTTGCCTGAGTTTTATTGAATTTGTGGATTGAATATGTGCATAGAAATATATTTTAGAGCGTATCCTTTGACGCTTTTGCCAAATTGTTTGCTACTTTTTCGAGTTGCAACGTATGATTGAAGTGATTGATTGGTAGTACAGTTTTATGCATAAAGGTACATCCACTGCTCGTTTAATAATAAGATTGAATGCCACACAAAGTATTCTCTACTTACAAATGATTGATGTTGATTGATGATATGCATCGAATTCATTTTATAGCGTCAAAAGGCAATCAATCAGGCCTGAAGCAACAAGTGCAACAAGTTCGAGCAACAAGTGCCATGTCCATGCAAATATCTTACTTAGTCATGATTGGTGATACATTTTAAGACCCTTCCAATCATTTTCTGTAGAAATATTGATACTTTTTCAATTGACCCAATGATTGATAAGATTAAAGTAATATTTTACAGGCAAAAAATTAACTTTTCAGCAGGAGTACATCATGATTGATGCAGTTTATTTGTCGCACGCACGCAGAACTAGTAACGTTTCATTTCCTCCTTCCATTTCGGATTCCTTTGATTCTCTTCATGGCCCACATAAATCCTAATCAAAACTAAGCGCAAACAAGGCTTCTAACCCCCGCAGCACAAGCACACCAAGGGAGATGAAGGAACAAACCCATCGCAGAGTGGAGGTGGAGGCGGAGCTGGAGGAGAGCGTGCACCTATAAATCCATTAATGCCATTTACCGCATAAACATAAAGTAAACGCGCTGCAGCATAAGCCTGTGGATGCTGCGCATGATGATGATGATGCCACAGACTTTTCGGGGCATCAACACCAACGGCACTGCAACAAAAAAAAGGGGAAAAAACGAAACGAACCGAAAATCGAAGCTAGAGAACCACCGCAGGAGGAACCATCTTGCTGGCTCTGCGCAGCCATGGCAATTGCTCCATAAAGTAAAATTAAATTGCTCAATAATTTTGTCCACATTTGATTATGTCTTTTTCGGTGGGAGGGTGGTGGGGTGCGGGGACTACGACGACTACGACTAAGACTCTTGTCCCCACTCTTCATGCCACCATGCCACCAAGCCCTCGGAATTGCAGTCACGATTGTTCGCTGGCGACGCGGGGCAAAGGCAAGAGGCAAAGGCAAGAGGCAAAGGCAAAAAGGCAAAGGCGGGCGCAAACACTAAATTCAAAACCCATAAAGACATCAAAGCAGGCAACGCGTGTAACAATTTGCCAGCCAGCAACCAGAAACTAGCAACAACAAACGCAACAAAACGCAAATTAACAACGGACCCCAACATACAGCTAGCTATACCCACAGACCCGACCGACCGACCGATCGACCACAAGGCCTCCAAAAAGCAGGGAGGCCTGATGCTGATGTAAAAGCCGGGACGGGACGACGAGACGACAACGATCGCGACCTGAGTCAAGGCATCCCGCACCCGCACAAAACCCCCAACAAAACACAGCCAACCAACCAACAACCAAGCATCGCAACAACTCTTTTTTGTGAGAGAGAGAGAAGAGACACTGCAGCAACAATGCTGATGAAACGAAATGGGGAATACCCTAAGAATTGTACTCAAAATTCTCAAACTGTCGAGATCAAATAAAAAGGTTTTCAAATCTGAATAGGAAAAATAACAATTGTCCAAAGATCAAGTAAACATAATATAGAAATGAGCAAAGATACAACTCGAGCATACTGGAATACAAATAAACTTGTACTTGCTTAATTCTCTGATAACAGAATTAAAGGCCACCCACTCGCACACACACACACACACAAATCCGCGACGCCGGACAGGACAGGACTGGATAGGACAGGTATTGCTGGCTGGATGCATGGATGGATGGATGGATGAATGGTTGTGGATAGAGCGATGTGGTTGTAGCCTGTGGCTCACGATCGATGGTGCAGCTGAAATGCTCATTAAAAATGTAGAAAGCTCTCCCCGAAAAAGAGAAAAAAAAAGAAAAGAAAACAACGAGCCAGGGGGATCGATCCGCTGTCAGCGCTAATCGCACGATCTTAATTTACAGCAACAAAACAGTCAAATGCAGGACGACCAACAACCCAGACTACCGGCGACAGAGATCACTTAGACAGCGAGAGAGAAAGAAAGAGAGAGAGAGAGAGACACAGAGGAGAACGGAGTGATCTCTTTTGCTGTTGATGCGATCTTGGCCAATTTGGCGAACGCAACTTTCGCTTTTCCTCTCACAGTCCCCAACCACAAGCCCCTGCCTCAGCCGCAGCCCCAGCCCCAGCCCCAGCGCCAGCCACTTTGCCTCTGACGACTGCTAACGATCGTCAATCGACGGCAATTTATTATTATGCAGCATTTCCAGCTTGTTCGTATTTTAATTCAATTAAAAGTCGGTTAGAAATCATGGTAATTATGTTAAAATGCGCACAGCAACAGCAACAGCAACAGCAACAGCAACAGCCACAGTAAAACCAGGAAAGAGAGGGATAGAGAGGGACAGAGGGACAGAGGGAGAGAGGAACAGCTACATGCAACATGATCGTGCTCTTTGAAACGTATCGGCATCGGCATCGGCAACGGCAACGGCATCGCACAGAGAATGTGTTGTGGCAAGGTGTAATTTGTAATGATCATTAATCGATTCGATTCCATTCGATTCGATGCGATGCGATCCGATCCGATCCGTTGATCAATTGCCATGCGAATTGGGCAGCGAAAGAGTGAAGTTACTCTCGAAACAAATTTCGTCTTATGTCGGTATCAATCGTCGCTGTCGTGTCCATGCGATTGATCGTTTGAACGTGGAACTGAGGAAGTGCATTTGATCTTTAAATAAAAGTAACACACTCATGGGGCAGAGAGAAAGGGGCTTGTTCAGATATTTGCGATCTTTTTATGATCTCAATTTACATTGGATTACTCTTAACCTCTTCAAAAAGTGTTCTTCTCTCGATGTACTCTAGCATTTCCATCTTCTTTTGATCTTCGAATAAATCTCTTTCGAATGATGTCTTCGCTCCACTTTGCACAACATATGGAATGGATTTGTAATCCTTGATCTATTCTGCTATCAAGATCGCTTTGAACATCAAAATGCGATTCACAAATCCATCAAGGAAAGCATAAATGTGTGCAAGGAGGAGGAGAAAACCCAATGAAATATGAAAAGAATGCCGGAAAAGCACAAAAATACTGTGACAACATTGAACAACGACGCTTTCTGCTCTTTTTTTTTCTGTTTGCGATAAGCGCACACAAACTGTTGGGGCTCTTGGTGAGAGGCGTGTGTGGGCGCAATTTTCCATTGAATTATAATTTTTTCATACGTTTTTTTGTTCGTATTACAATTTTCCAACTCCTCTCTCTCTTTCGCTCTCTCTCTTTCTGGCTGTTGCTGGATTTTGGCTTGTCATAATTTTCATTACATGTTTTTCTGCCATGTTTCGCATTTTGTTCGGGAGGAGGTAAACCAAAAGCGTACCTACAACAACAACAACAACAGCAGAGCCTGATGATAAAGATCTTTCGTAGAGAGTGCGGGCTGTGTGGCAACAACAGCAAAAACAACAGCAAAAGCGAGACATTGAACAACAGAAAAATTGCAACAATCTGATAAAGGCAACAACTGAACTCCGACGGACGTTGCCTCAATTGCTCTGACTGTGGTTGCTGCCACAACAAAAACACACAGAGAAAAGCACACAAAACTAAGTAAAAAGTGCGTGTGTGTGTGTGTGTGTGTGTGTGTGTGTTCCTCTCTGCTCCCCACCGCTCGACTCTCTTTTCTGTGGGCTAGCCAATTTTTGTGTCACTGAAAAGTGTTGACCCACTCACAGAGGAGTGTGCGGCTGGTACACCCGGGGAGTTGTTACCATCTCCAATGCAATTTGCAATCTGCAGCCTGTTGCCATAATCTCTTCGCTAAGCCACACTGGAAGAGAGTGGGAGAGTTCGACACTTATTTCCATCCTGCCATAACCGTGACCATAGCTCAATTGATTTTAATTAAAAATAAGTACAGGCGAGTACAATATTTCCTTGTACTCCATTTCAAAATCCATTTACACGTTTGTGGGGCATGGGGTTCAAGGCTTGCCACGGGGTAACGGGGTAAACGACAACTGTGTCAAAACACACAAACCCAGAGAAAACCAACAACGAACAAAACTTGGAGCAACACTTTTTGCGAATCTGCGCTTGCGCCTGTGCCTGTGCCTGTGCCTGGGCCTGGGCCTTTTGCCCACCCACGCAGCCTGTTTTATTTTTTTTCTTTTTTTTCGTTTGCTGCTGACGGATCGAGAGATTTTGCTGCTGCTGCTGCTGCTGCGGTTGTTGTAATTGTTTTGCTGCAGCCATGTTGTTGGACGCAGTGGCGCAAATCGGGAACGCCATGACATTATAATATGTCAATTTTTATGCCGCTTGGCAGGCGCGTGTTAGAAAATGTCAAAATCCAGCGGCGCAGCCGACAGACTCGACTCCGAATCGGCAAACGCAGCGTACATACAAACGTACACAACAGCAACAACTCTATTGTGCGCGCCCACGCGTTTTGTTAGCGTTTTAAAACGCGACCACTGTGTGTGCGCCCCTGCCCACTCCCACTCCCACTCCCACTCCCCTTCCAGCACCCAATTCTACCCCTCCTCAACAGAGTCCCTCCGCACTTTGCCTGTCTCACGGGCATGTTTTGTGCTTTTTTGTTGTTGTCTTCTTGTTGGTTTTATTTCTTTTTATTTGTTTGCATCTAACATTTTTATGCGACTCCAGTGGACGCTTTGTCAGGTCTAGAAGGGGGAGATGTGGGCATGGGAAATGGTAAATGGGGATGGGGATGGGGAGTAGCTGCAGGAGGATGTGGATGTGGAAGTGGAAGTGGGGAAGTAGCAGCAGGAGCCGGTACTGGAAGCGGCTGGGAACACAACATTTAAATGGCAATGCTAAACAGCGCTCGAAGCAGTGTTGGTAAATGCATATTGCGACAGTTGCTGTTACCCCTTAAGAGGCGAAATGCATACAAATCACAGAATCAGTGTTGCATAGCGCTCGAAAAAGTTCTGCAGACTAAAATCAACATGTTAGCAGCTGCACATCTTGCAACAGTGTTGGTAAAGGCTTGCTGATTTCTTGCTCACACTTTTATCCACACTCCAACAGCATTCCTGGTTCCTGATATAACTGCAGATCGCCTGAGCTTATAAATAAGTACCAAAAATAAGTGTTGAATAACACTCGTGGCACATGGTTGTGGTTGCTGCTCCTGCTGAGAAACTTTCTCCATCTTTTGGGCTTTTTCCGCAACTGCAAAAATTGCATTTAACCCCGAGAAAAAAGAAACTCTGACCTCCCCCCCCCCCCCCCCCCCCCGAAAGGGGGGGATTTTTTGGAAAGTGGCGCGGTTTTTTTTTTTTTTTGTTTCTCCCCCCCAAAGAACAAAAAAAAAAAAAAAAAAAAAACA